>NW_022103968.1:6081553-6084536 GCF_000313985.2 Echinops telfairi
TTTTTATTTTTTTATTTTTAAATCTTACTATTTTTAATGTGAAAATGAATCGGTCAGGTGTTGCAAAGTGAAAGGGGGCAAAGGAGCATGTTTACATTTTACAGGCAGCCTGGTGGCGTAGTGGGCATTGGGCTGCTAACTGTACTGTCGGTGGGTCAAGCCCAGCTGACCCTTGGAGGGAGAAAGATGAGGCTTTCAGCTCCTGCAAAGATGTACCGTGTCGGGAACCTTGGGGAGCAGCTCTATGCTGCCCTGGAGGATTAAGATGAGCCGGAATAATTTCGATGGCAGTGGGATGGAGTTACATTTTAAGAGAAGCTGGATCTTAAATCTTAGTAAACCCCCCTATGATTCATTTCCAATTAAGTACTAAAAAGCTTCCAAAATACCACATGAAACATAGATTCATAGTCCTGGTATGTTATACAGCAAGAACCTAAACCCATGGCCTTGGCGTTCGAGCCCACTGTAGGACAGAGTAGAACTGCCCCAGGGAGTTTCCAGGGCGGTCCTTGTCATGGAAGCAGATTGTCAACATCTTTCTCCCATGGACCAAATGGTGGGTTTGGTTAGCCGCTGAGCACTTTAACCATGGTGCCACCAGAGCATATTTGGTTACACACAATTCCACAAATGGTTTTCTCCCCTGCGTTTTACTCAGTGGGGGAAAAAACAATCATTAGTGATTTATTCGATTTTTAAAAATTGTGGTAAAACTATATTGACACAACATTTGCCAATTCAACCATTTTTAATGTACATACAATTCAGTGACACTGATTACATTTATATTGTGCAAACACTTCCCAGTGACTCCACCATCATTAACGAAAGCTCAGCGCCCCCTACAGCCTCCCATATGGATTACACTTCCACATGCCCAGCACCAAGCCAAACCTGCAGAGGGACCCTATGGAAATGTTATGAGGTTGTAAATTTTTTTTTCTGGAACACACAGCCTCATCTCTCTCTGGTGGAGCAACTGGTGCCTTTGAACCGCAGATGTTGAGGTTAGCAGTCCAATGCTTAGCTGACCAAGCCAAACCTGCAGAGGGACCCTATGGAAATGTTATGAGGTTGTAAATTTTTTTTTCTGGAACACATAGCCTCATCTCTCTCTGGTGGAGCAACTGGTGCCTTTGAACCGCAGATGTTGAGGTTAGCAGTCCAATGCTTAGCTGACAGTGCCACTAGGACTCCTTATACTTTAACATAAGAAAACCAAAAATACTCCAAACTGGACCAAGAAGCAACCCCGTGATAAGTAGGGGAAATGTGAACATTTCAAGGATTTCATTTGACTTAGACCCATAGTCAACACCCATAGAAACAGCAGTCGAGCCGTCAAATGAACTATTGCATCGGTCAAATATACAGCAAAAGTCTTGCAAGGTTTAAAACTCAAGATGTCACCTGCAGGAGGAGTAGGGCGTGCCTGGCTCAAGCCAGGGTCATTTCGACCCCTTCGCAGACGTGTGGAGGCTGGCCGGTGATGAACAAAGACCCAAGAACTGACGCCCTTGGTTGCGGTGGTGGTGAAGCGTCTTGAATGCATCCTGGACTGCCCGAAGAATCAACAAGCCCCAGAGAATAAGTACAGCCAGGGTGCTCCTTAGACGTGAGGGCGCAAAGTCTTCATTTCCTACTTTTGATCTGTTGTCAGGAGAGAACTGTCCTGGGACCAACGCAGCGGCTGCATGATGGGTGTGAAGGTGACGGTGACTGAGGCCGGTGCGGGCCTGGGTGATGGGTCAGGATGAGTCTGAGCTGGCTCAGTGGCCCTAACAGCAACACCCCCGGTGTAGTGTCTGAGAAGCACATTGCCAGTTCTGTGTATTACTTTGGGCATCTAAATGCCACTTGAAGAGATGGCAAAAGTTGCAGTAGAAGTAAAAGCAACGTATTTGATTAAATTGACTGGGCTGTCATCTTCTGAAATGAAAGTAACTTGTCATGTGTAACCCACAATGTTTGATTTTGCTCTGGGAAAAGCATGGTTTGTTTCTGAATCTAAAAGTCTTGCGCTCATAATTTTGATCACCATTCCACCTACTGCTGCTTCAGCAGAGCAGAATTTCTACACAGTGAACATGATTTTTTTTAAACTGCCAAAGAACGACAGTGACGCCAGAAAAGCCGTCTCATAGGTCACTGCTGTCACTAGAACACAAGTGATGTGGAAATCTCACGGCCAGTAGCAACAGAAGCAGCGACGTTGCTGAAATGCAGGAAAAGGAAAGGAAAGGTTGAGCATCCATCGAGAGGACCGTCTGAATTATGTATGCCTTTACTGCTTACACAGAAAGCCAGCGCCAGTCAGGAAACAGCTAGACAAGTACAAGAATCGTTGAAAGTGGTTCTCTTTGATATTCTGCCAATTCTCTGACAATGGAGCCACAGCTTCACCAACGTGAATGCACTTTGTATCCTCCTACGTAAATGCGCTTGTCCAGTTAGGACAGTGTCATTGTGTAGCAGGTTTTGGATGAGTGGGTTTTAGACATATAAGCACGTGGCATGGCATCCGTTTCCTCTCAGGATAAGCCTGTCCTGAGGTCGTGGTTCCTGCTTGTACACGCGGGGGTGCAGGGCAGCTCCATTGCCAATCACAAGAGCTTTGATAGCATCTCAAGGGGCGGTGCTCTTTGGGTCGTAAGCAAAAGTAGAGAAGAACTGGTCCAGACGGCAGCCGGGTGCATAGAAACCAACCCAAGCAAGGTGCATTCCTTTGATGAATCTCAGTTCAGCCGGGGGGTTTGAGGTCCTGGTTACTAGACCTGGGCCTAACAGGTAGGCCAGTGGGGGGCTGGATACCATCCTCCGTGTGTGTTAAGGTGGTCCCCTAGCAAGGGAGGCCAGTGTAGAGAGATCCAATTGGATGAATCCATGTGACCAAACATGAGAGGCTTCCCCAAAAGAGAGCTAAAAGGACCCAAATTACCACTGACCCCCAAGAGGCATGAGCAGGGAGCCCCAAGGAATG
>NW_022103968.1:6085950-6087719 GCF_000313985.2 Echinops telfairi
CTGAAGACACAGCACAACAACAAAATCTCGACGCCATCAAGGGTAGAACTGTGTCTGAGGGTTTCCAAGACGGTAACCCGTCTTCCTCCTGAGCAGCTAGCTGGTGGTTTTGAGCTGCTGACCTTGCGGTTAACAGCCCACTCTGCCAGCGGGCTCCTTGAAGACGCAAAGACCTGATGACGGATGGGCTCCGTGGGACACTTTCAGGCCCGTGAGAAGAGGACAGACTGGAAGGACTGTTCTGATCTTGCTTTGGGGTGAGCTGTCAGAGGGCCTCTGCAGGGTGGCCGAAGCATCGGTCTGGGCCGCCCAGAAAGCAGCTGTCAAGACAAGTGGAAAACAGCTCCGTGTGTGCCAAAGGGATGGAAGACTCAGGACATGGAGGAGATACCCCACCCCACCCCCCTGCAGGCCTCCCGGGCCGTGTCAGAACAGACACATGCTCCATAGGGGTTTCAAAGCCAGACGCTTTGAAAATAGCTTTGGAAGTAGCTCAGCAGGCCTTCCTTACGGGCTGGCAAACTGAGGGACTGGATGAGGAGACAGCTAAATCACCCATGCTCATAATTACGGGTCTGGAAGGTCGACTCTGGTGGGGGAAGATGCTCACGGTTATGAGATATAAATAGATATTAGATATCATGACTGCACACAGTCCCTCCAATAACACCCCCCCCATAAAAGAACTGTCATAGAGGAGCTGCCATCCAAGGTGAACCACTTCTACGTCTGCTACTTCACCATGCCTAAAGGTGATCTGTAGATAAAAGCAATCAGGTTCTATAGCCAACCCACCCCAGATGCAGCAAACTCTGTTTTGACATCTCTTGCTGATACCGATCAGAGATTACTCCCCCTGGGGAGGGCTTAGCGGGGGTTGAGGTCAACTAGCACTAGGTCAAAGTGCTGACGCAACTCAGTGTTTATTATGTTACCCTATTAACTATGATGTGCATGCCTTATGAAAGAACTGTAAGCCCCATTATGTATACCCACTGGAAAATACACCCTCTCTCTCAGTCCTGACATGGGACGAGGAGCCCCTGTGCCCCGCTGTCTGTCTGTAATATTTTCCACAATTGTAAAGTCACTCCTGAGGAACGTTTGAGTGTTTGGGACCTCCCCCCCGCCCCCAACCCCTCACCTTACGAGGAGTCTCTGCTTAGCTAAGCTTGTTGAGGACACAATACCCGGGGACCACCCAGAGATGTAAAGATAGGATGCAAACCACAGCAGGAGGCTTGGAGGATCTGAGTTTGGTCCTAGAGGGAAGAGGCTCCTTCCAGGTCTGGGCAAGCCTCTCACAGAAGGGTCTGCTGTGGGTGTCAGACATCTGGCAGAACCAGAGGGTGAACAGAGTGGGCCTAGGCCCTTACTGACTCTGAGAAGCAACGCTCTGTGGACGTTTGGATCCTGAAATCCTCCTCTGGGTGTCTGGTTATTTTAAACATCCCTGACCAAGACTTCAGCGTTGCATTTATGAATGTTTCAAAACAGAAGCTAACCTGCTGGCCAACACCAATACCTCCTTCCTATGGCCCGGCACATACTTCTCTCTCAGCTTCTGTTTCCTCATCTGTAAATTGTTTTATTTTTTTAACCAGCCTATAATCTTTAATAAGTTTTCTGATATCCCTTGCATTCTTTATATTTCTTATATTGTTATGCTTCCTGTTTTTATTTTACTTGTTGACCATTTGATCTCATAGAGGTATTCTTTTTACATATATTATTATTCTTTTTTAGTGTGCTTATTTTATTTTATTTTT
>NW_022103968.1:6088868-6092483 GCF_000313985.2 Echinops telfairi
CAAGGTCAGTCGTCGGAAACCACCAGCCGTTCAGAAGAAGAAAGACAGGATTTCTACTCCCATAAAAAGTTAAGTCTGGGAAATTCTCAGGAGCTGTTCTATAGGGTGGCTATGAATCAGCATCGACTCAACCGCAGGGAGAAAGAGGTAACTCAGAAGAAAGGCCCGGCAAGCTCCTTCGGAAAGGTCCCAGCTTTGAAAAGAGGATGGAGCATGCTCTGCTCGACACCCATGGAGTTGACATCAACTAGAAGGCAAACACACAATAACTAGAACTTGGAAATGGATTAAAAAAAACCTTTGTTCTTTCATCGTCAGTCTCTATGCAGCTCTGGGCCATTCTTGCCAATTAAGTCTCCATGTTTGTCAGTCCTTTGCCCCAGACATGCTGACCTGGATTGAGAATTAATAACAGTCTGCTGAGCAATGTGAGGAGCCCTGGTAGCCTAGTGGTTACGACTTGGGCTGCTAACCGCAAGGTTAGCAGTTCAAAACCACCAACTGCTCTACAGGAGAAAAATGAGGCTTTCTGGTCCCATATAGAGTTACATCTTGGAAAGCCACAGGGGCAGTTCTGCCCTGTCCTGTGGATCATATAACAGGAGTCAACCCAATATCACCTGACTGGGGCATCCTGGCAAGTGGCTAGATCGCTACGCCTCTCTATTGGTATGAAGGGGATAGTGTTTAGAGACCCCACTCACACCTCCACATCACAGAGCTCCCTAAAGTCAAACTGACCTTTCCAATACTACTGCCTGCCTCCTGCCTGGGTGACCCTGAGCACTCTGACCCACACAGCTTGAGGTGCAGGCCACCCTTCGAGCTCCTCCAAGTTGAGGCAAGCAGCCCTGCTGGAGCAGTGATCATTGTGAGGGGTGGGCAGGGAGTCTCCCTCCATCCCCTTCCCAGGCACCCACTGCCCATGAGGAGGCCCGCACCCTGCACTGGGCAGGGCAAGCTGGCAGAACCAGTTTGAGTCCCTGTGAGGCCCTTGTGATGTCTTCTCTTCGTTTCTTGAGCACGGTGGGACACTGCTCACCCACTGGCCTCTCTTCCTCCCAAACTCCCAGCCAACAAGCCGGTTCTGACTCAGGGACTCTGCAGGACAAGGTAGAACTGCCCCCGGGGGTTTCTGGGACCTTAACTCTTTACGGGTATAGAAAGCCTCATCTTTCTCCCGACCTCTCTTCCTAAACAGGAGAAACTATCCGACTGCCCTGTTATCACGGTGGCAGTTGTTTGACGGAGGACAGTCAGTGACCCACAGCATAGCTTCATGTGCGTTCGTGTGCCGACAGGCTCCCAGCCCCAGAATTCTGTTCTCGACCTCCAGGAAGTGGAAGTGGAAGAAGCCAGGCGGGCAGGGCTGAGCTGCAGGCCTGGCTCACAGGTCAGGCTGGCGGCCAGTGGCCAGGGCGCTTTGTGCCAGGACTTGCAGGAGGCCGAGGGCTGCTCAGGCCCCTGCTGGGCCCGACTGGGGCTGGCACTAGAGGCTCCTGTCTGGGACACAGCTAGTGTGGGATGCTGGTTCAAGGCCCACATCAACAAAGCTAAACAGATGGGAAAAGTTGCATTACCAGATGCCGCGCTCGTGATATGTGCAAACAGCCACTATAGGGGTGAAAGGAGCCCTGGTGGAGTAGCGGTGAAGAGCTCAGCTGCTAACTGGAAGGTGACAGTTCGAGCCCAGCAGCCACTCTTGGGGAGGAGGATGTGGCAGCGGTGTTGTCACTAAGGGAATGTGGGGGAAGGGACCGACCGTGCCAGCGGCCACTGTCAGAGGAAGTGACACCAAAATGTCTGTCTATCATCTTTTAGTGCAGTGTTTCAGCGAAACTTTATTTTTTAAATAAAAATATCCCTTTAATTTGTTATAACAAGAAAATCACCTCTTTTTGGGAGCCCAGCATGCATGTTTACCCATATAGCTACAAGGCTAAAATGCTAACTTACTTATACATAGCTGTGTGCACCAGAAAAATCCTTGAGAAGAATGGAAACTCCAGAACACTTCATTGTGCTCCTGAGGAAACTGTTCCTAAATCAAGAGGCAGCTGTGCAAACAGAGCAAGGGAGACTGCATGGTTTAAAACCAGGAAAGGAGCGTGTCAGGGTTGTAGCCTCTCACCATACTTATTCAATGTATAGGCTGAGCAAGTGACCAAAAGGCTGGCCTGTATGAAAAAGAAGGTGGCATCGTGGCATCAGGGTTGGAGGAAGGCTTCTTGACAACCTTGCTGGCTGACAGCGAGGAGGACTTGAGGCACGTGCTGATGAAGGTCAAGGACTGCAGCCCTCAGTGTGGGCTGTGACTCGGTGTAAAGAAGACCAGCTCAAGACAAATGCAGAAAAGACTGAAGCTGTCAAAGATTTCTTGTTGCTTGGATCCACAAACAATAATCATGGAAGCAGCCATCAAGAGATCAAAGGATGCATCGCATCGCATTGGGTAAATCCGCGGCACAGACCTGTAAAGTGGTGAGAAGCGAGGATGTCACTCCGAGGACCGAGGTGCGCCTGGCCCAGCCGTGGTGTTTTCAGTGGCCTCCCGTGCCTGCGAGAGTCAGACACGGCAAAAGGAAGACTGAAGAGGGATCAACGCATCCGAGCTGTGGTGCTGGGGAAGACTGTCGGAAGTGCCGGGGGCTGCCAGGAGAGCAAGAGATCTGTCTGGCAAAAGCAGGGCCAGAATGCTCTTAGAGGCAAGGATGGCAAGATTTTGTCTCAAATGCTTTGGACATCTTATCAGGAGAGACAGTGCCTGGAGAAGGACATGATGCTTCGTAGAGTGGAGGGGCATCGGAAAAGAAGACCCTTGACAAGATGGGTTTACACTGCCTTCAACCCTGGTTGACCATCGTGAGGGTAACGCAGGACTGGGAGGTGCCTCTTCTGTGGTGCATACTCGGGTGGCTGTGAGTCGGAGCCAACTGTGTGCCACCTAACAACAGCCTCGATGCCAGCAAGGAAAACACCAGCCACCCCCACACTGGAAGCCGTTCTGCAGAAATGTTTGGCCTGCTTTCCGGAGTGCCAAAGGCATGAGAGACAAGGGCAGATAGCATGTCACCAGATGGAGAAGTCTCAAGGGACATGACAACTAAACCCAGTGGGGAATCCTGAATAGGAACCAGAAACCCTAAAAAGACATTATAGTAAATGAACTGGTGAGATCCAACTAAGTTCTGTACTTCAGTTCATCGTGTTATTCCAGGGCTAAGTTCTTAGTTTTAATAACCGTAAGGAGCCATGGTGGTGTCGTGGGTTACACAGTGGGCTGTTAGCCACAAATCAGCAGTTTGAGACCACCAGCCACCCCGAAGGAAGAAGATGAGGCTTTTGCTTCCCATAAAGAGTTACAGTCTTCGAAACCCACAGGGGCAATTCTACCCTCACCTATAGGGCTGCTGTGAGTCAGAACCGACTTCATGGCAGTGAATGGTGGTGACAGAAGATGTTGACTGGCATTCGGGGAAGCTGTTGCAGGCTAGATGGGGACTCTTGGTGTTACATTTGAAATTCCTCTGTGCGTTCACAATGCTCTCAAAATAAGAGGAGTTTGTTTCTCCTTTGATTTTGTTTTGTTGTTGGTTTTTTTGTTGTTTTAAGAAA
>NW_022103968.1:6094212-6098820 GCF_000313985.2 Echinops telfairi
GAATGATGTACAAATGCGTTTTACACAATTGATGTGTGTATGGATTGCGATAACAGTTGTATGAGCCCCTAATAAAATGTTTAAAGAAAAAAAAAGAAAAGCTGTTTGTGTTTCTTTTTCTGTGGGCTATCAACTCAAACTTGCTCGTTTTTTAATTTTAGCTCTTTAATTTTGACTTGGAGAATTGTAGGGGCTTTTTTATTTGTTAGGGAAGATAAGTTTGGGTCAAATATTGTTGTAAATGCTTCCCCTATTGTTTGTCTCTGGTAATTTTTAAAATTAAAAAAGTGGTTCATTTTTTACATGGATACATTAATAAACTTTTCAAGTAGGATTACTGTGTCCTATTCAGAAAGTTCTTTCCCCACTTAACAGTTTTCTTCTGATATTTTTATGGTTTTGATTTTTCATATTTAAACCTTGTGTCCTTCCGGATACTGTTCCAGAGTAGAAAAAAAGTTTACAATGTTAGCTACTCCACCCACCCCACCCCAGCCGGCATGAATTAAAAATGATACCTGTACTAGGAACATCTAAACTCTTACGGCCATCAGGTCAGTGCTGGCTCATAACAACCTATTGAACAACGTAGCACTGCCCCTGAGGGTTTCCCAGACTGTAACTGTTTTGTTTTATATTTTTTAATGGTTCTAGTTTTTAATATTTCCTGCTCTATTTTTACTTATTAATTGGGAGTTTATACCTATATCATATTGTTCCATAGTGCAATCATGTCAGCAGAACCGTACAATTGCTTCCACGGACTCTACGTTGTTATGGGACTTCCTGTTGTGTGGTGCCATCAAGGTGGTTCTAACTCACTGGGACCCTGCGCACCACAGAAGGAAGCACCACGGCATCCTCACCATTGTCCCTACGTTTGAGCCCATTGTTACAGTCACTGTGCCAATCCATCTTTTCCAGGGGTTTCCTTTTTTTTGATGCCCCTCCACTTTACAAAGCATGACATCCCTTTCCAGGGTTCTGGTCTCGCCTGACAACATGTCCAAAGTTCATGAGATCAAGTCTCCCCTCTTTGCCTCTCAGGAGCATTCTGGCCCTGCTTTTTCCAAGACAGGCTTGTCTGTCCCTCTAGCAGTCCGTGGGACTTTCAGTAGACTAGGATGGAATGCAAATGCATCGATTCTCATTCATTGTCTGACTTTCACCTGCATGGCTTAAAATCAGGAACGGTGTGTGCCAGGGATGCATTCTCTCACCACACATATTCAATTTGGAGGCTGAGCTGAAAATCAGAGAAACTGTACTATATGAAGAAAAATGTGGCATCAGGGTGGGAGGAAGGCTTATTAACAATGCACCAGACCTCTACAGTGTTGAGAAGCAAGGAGGCTACTTTGAGGACGAAGGTGCACCTGACCCAAGCCCTGGTATTTCCAGTGGCCTCGTATGCATGTGAAAATATGCAGTAGCCCTTGTTCTGTTCAAACAGCTGCCTCTTGACCTATGAACAGGTTCCTTGTGGACACAGTGAAGTGTTCTGGAATTCCCATTCTTCTCAAGATTGCAGCCTTCACTATGGGTTACATGTAACTCAATGTAAAGAAGATCTAAGTCCTCAGAAGAGGGCGGGGGCCAAGGGGTATCACTGCTAACATCGGCTGACTCTTAGCTCAAAGCAGAGAATACCAGGAGGATGTTTCCTTGTGTGCCCTCTTCGGAATTCAATCTGAACATCTGTTGTTGGATGATCTTCAGCAAAATTTCACTTGCATGTGATATACATGAGATTGTTCTATAATCTGTGCATTCTGCAGGGTCCCCTTTCTCTGAAATGGGCACACATATGGATCTCTTCCAGTCAGTTGGTCAGGTAGCTGTCTACCAAGTGTCCTGGCATCGACAAGTGAGAGCTTCCAGTGCTTCGCGGTCTTCTTGAAACATTTCAATTGGTATCCCGTTAATTCATGGAGCCAAAAGGCTAATGCTTTCAGTGCATCTCGGACTTCTTCGGTACCACTGGCTCTTGATTACATGCCACCTCCTGAAATGGCTGAAGGCCAACTAGTTCTTGTTGGCACAGTGACTTTGTGTATTCTTTGCGTCTTCTTTGGATCCTGCATCGTTCAATATTTTGCCCATAGAATCTTATAATATTGCAATTCTAGATGATTTTTTGGAGTAATTTCAGCTGAAGGTATTCTAAGCATGTTCTCCCTTCCTGCTTCTAACTCTAGGTCTTTGCACACTTCATCGTAATGTTTTACTTTGCCTCCTCGGGCAGAAGTACTTGGAAACAATAGTCGGAAAATATGGCCTTGGTGGTAGAGATGAAGCTGGAGACCGTATGATAGACTTGTACCAGGCTAATGACTTCTTCATCGAAAATACCTTTTTTGAACAACACAAAGGGTGACACGTGGATTTCTCCAGATGGAATGCACAGAAATAAAACTAAACAACCCCCCAAAACAAACAAACAACCCTGACAGCATCTATGGGAAGAGACTATGGAAAAGTTCACTACCGCCGCTAAAACAAGCCCAGGGGCTGACTGTGGAGCAGACCACCAATTTCTCCCATGCAGCTGAAGAAAAGTAAACCAAGTCCGTGGGAGTCAAAATATGACCTCAGGAATGTTCCACTTGAATTTGGAGAACAGCACAAGAACAGATCTGATGCCTTGAACTGCAAAGGCAGAAGACCCGATGAGCCGTGTGATTACATCCAGAGCATCACCAGGAAGAAAGGGAAAGGTCACTAAAAAGACAGGGCAGAAAGAAAAGGCCAGAAAACATCAGAAGGGACTCTGGAACTTGCTCTTCATTACAGACTCTCCACGGCAAAAGGAAGGAAGTCAGAGAACTGAACAGAGAATTTCAAAGGGCAGCTCAAGAAGATCTGAGCAGAAAGCCTCATCTTTCTCCCACAGAGTGCCTTGTGGTTTCCAACGACTGTCCTTGTGATTAGAAGCCCAACTGCCACCGCGTCAATTTTTTAAAAAATAAAACATTTTATTGGGAGCTCTTGCAGCTCTTGGAACAATCCATACATTCATTGTATCGAGCATGTGTGTACATATGTCGCCATTCTTTTCTCAACATTGACTCTATTGAGCCCTTGGGATCAGCTCCTCTTTTTTCCCCACACACACCCCCTCGTGACCCCTTGATGAATTTTAAATTATTATCATTTTCATATCTTACACCACCTGCTGTCTCCCTTCACCCATGTTTCTGTTGTTGTCTGCCTCGGATGTGTGTGTGTGTGTGTGTGTGTGTGTGTGTGTGTGTGTGTGTTTATGTCAATCATTGACATGGTTTCCCTCTTTCTCCCCCCATCACCTCAATTTTGACTCACAGGGACCCTGTAATGAGGGCCAGGAGAGAGACTGTCAGTGTGGACAGGGGTAGAGAGCCTCATCTGTCTCCCCTGGAGCGGCTGGTGGTTTCAACGCCAGCCTTTGTGGTGGGCAGCCCGAGGAGTGACCCCCACACCCCCAGGGCTCATTGTGGGCATCTTCCTTTTTTAGACTGAGCTTTGTTGGGGGCAGTTGTTGATTTGTTTTTCATTAGACTAACTGAACATAAGATTTCTGCAAGGAAACATTCAGGAATGGACAGGAAATTTCAGAGACTGAAGTAGAATGAGCCTAGACCTCACCCAACAGGGAGGCATTGGGGCGCATTACAAAGCGACTAGCAATCTGAAGCATTTGTTTACTAAACTGTGAGCCATCAGGGGCAAGAACTGGGTCATCCTGCACAAAGCACACTCCCCACAGACTAGGAAGTCGGGGTGTGTTTGTTGACTGACTGCGAGACCAGGTTGCAGGCCTTTGTGTTCCTCTTCTCTGCTGACTTCATGGTTTGCCTCTGTTTTACGCTCGGGCTCAGCATGATGGAGCCAGTTCCCCAGAGTCACAGCTCGCGATGCTAGTGTGAAGCTAAGACTTGGCCAGGGTGGTGGTTAAGCATTAGGCTGCTAACCACAAGGCCAGCAGTTTGAAACCACCAGCCCGTTCCACGGGAGACAGATGAGGCTTTCTACTCCTGTTGAGTTACAGTCTCAGACACCCACAGGGGCAGCTCTACCCTGTCCTGCCCTGGGGCTGCTATGAGTCAGAACTGACTTGATGGCTGTGAGCTTATGACTCGGAATTAACTTGACAGCAGCGATTTTTTGTTTTGTGTTTTAATCTCCACTGACCTGCTGCCCACCCCCTCAGGAGCCCAAGGAAAGGCACGCCCCGTAGTGTGTCCAAAGAAGCCAGTCCCTTCAGCCACCGCCCAGCCCGGGCCTTATGAAAGCAGCTCCTGGTCAGGGCCGTGAGTCAGCAGCATGAGGACACTTGCCCCACCGCCCAGTCTGGGGCCAAGTGCCCAGCTCTGGACCTCAGCCAAGGAGTCTGAGCTTCCTGGGAACAGCTGTCACCTCCCAGGGGAGGGCCCAGGGATTTATGGGTCTACTTGGGGCCTTTGGCCCTGTTATGGGAGCCACGAGACCACCAGGTCTCGGACAAGCACGTCCTAGGGGCCCGGCAAGTAGGTTCTAACTCAGACTCGGCTACCGTGCATCTTGGGCCAACCCTTACGCTCTCTGAATCTCACCTGTAGAGGGGGTGCTCTTTACGAAGAGTGATTTCCA
>NW_022103968.1:6100097-6101505 GCF_000313985.2 Echinops telfairi
GGACAAGAAAGTCTTGCTGATAGTCACCTTGGCTCCACCTACCCCAGGTTCCATCTCAGCTGCAGGGGGCACTCATTTGGGGTGCTGGTGCAATAGGGGACACCCAAGATCCCATGGATGAAGGGGATTGGCTTCTTGTTTGGCTGTGTCCCTGGGTTATATGGCTGTGTTGGTTAGGAATCCCCCAGTCATGAGGGGAAGCTACCTAGAGGGTCAGGGGTCCACCAGGACCCTTGACCTTTGGACAAAGACCCCAGGAGACAGCAGGAACAGGAAGTGTCAGCTTGCACATGGCAGCACTTCTGCGGGACACCCTACACATGACCATGCGTTTTGCAACTCTGCAACCTGTTAGCAGGGAGAAAAGAAAACCCCACTGGGGTCAGGCAAGTGTCAGTGCCACCTCCCTGTGCAGCATCCCCTCACAGGTTTCAAAGGCCAGTCAGTGCCCTGTGATGGCCTGGGGATGTTCCCCTCACTCCTTACATGAAGCCGTCCTTACGAAGCAGCAGTTTCCATAGCTCATGACCACACATTTGCGTGGTGGGACCCCTTCCCCGCCCAGCTGGATTGGTAATGGTTGTTGGAAAACCCAGCTCAGAAAATAATAGTAATAATCACATGGACATGGAAGATGTCTGAAACTTTCAGAAGCTGCTGAGAGAAGAGCTGGAGGTGCCAGGGTGCCCACCTAGGCCCTCCTAGTGGCAGGCGTCCTGCCAACCTCTTGGGGAGCACCACGGGCAGGGGCTGAGTGAGAGGGGCCCTGCACAAGGCTGGAGGTACTGGTCCGGGGATGCGCCCAGGCCCCTGCCCCTGCTTTGTCGTCCCAAGGAGCAGCCTCTCCCAAGGGCAGGGGAGAAGGAAAGCACACAGGTGAGGGACCCAGTTAGAAAGGAGCTGGGTGTTGGGGTGGTGTTGCCTGCGGTGTCACAGGCAGCCTGGTCCCGCTGTTGGGACACCTGAGGGCAGCTCCAGACCTTGCTGCTGCTGGGGCACTTCCCCAGGGGCCCAAGCTTCCCTTGGCTGATGGAGTGGCTGAGGGCACTGCCCTGCATTCTAGCCCTGCTTTCCCGGCGGCAAGCCCGCCTACCGTGTACTGGCTTTATTAGGTACTCAAACGTGTGCTGTGCTCCTTAGCACCAGCCTTACAGCCGATAGTCCAGCACTTACACACGGCGCGCCAACACGTCCAGCGCCACGAGATAGAACTAAAGAAGAGTGTGTGAGCTAAGCAAAAAACCAATCCTGCCATAATAAAGAGATGCTAATCAATTAGCGAAGACCTGTATGCTGGCCAAGACTGGGTTCACTGGTGAGAAACGTTGGTATTAGAGCTATGTCTTCCCTTTCACCTCCCTTCCATCGGTGCTGGATCACGGTGCCCCTGTAGGGCAGGGTAGAAATG
>NW_022103968.1:6102226-6104310 GCF_000313985.2 Echinops telfairi
CACCCCAGCTTGTGGCCTCTTGATCGATTATAAATTGTTGTTATTTTCTAAAATTAAGAATTTCTATGAGTCAAAAATACTTGTAAGAGAACAGAGCAACAAGTCTCTGAGCAGGTAAAGACAACTATGTGATCTTACATGTCTGTACATGGTATGTGCACACGTGTGCGTGCTCTCCTGTCACAAACCATGTCTGGAATATATGTGAACTCTCACAGGTCAATCAGGAAAAGGCAGGGAACATAAAAATGGATAAACGTTCTAAAGGAACTTCACAGAAGAAGTCCAGCGAGAGAAAATGAGCACAAAGGTGTGGGAAGCCGAGAACTGGGAGAGAGTGTATGTGGATGAATTCTTTAGTTTCGTACATTAAGGAGCCTGGCAGGCTGGGTTTCTGGGGTGGAAGGAGGCCTTCACCCTTGTGAGTTGAAGAGGGGTCCCAATCACATTATCACAATTAATATTGTTCCCCACTGTACCCTCCCGTCATAGTGCTGCCTTAAAGTGACCTCTGACAGGTACATGGCTGATTGCTCTGCAGCCGGCAGCTTTATCTACAGGAGCAGACGTGCTACTGCTCTCTGAGGACAGCCACTCCCCCTTACCTGCCCTAGGCACTGATGTTAGATTACTCCCCCTATGTACTCAGGGACCTTTAGGGTTAGGGTACAGCTCACTTTGTTACATATGTGTTTACCTGTAATTCGGGAGGCTTGCACGCCCCCAGTGTGTGTGTATTATATATATATATGATGTCTTGATTGGAAATACATTCTCTCTCTCTGTGTGGCCCTGGCTCCTGAAGTCAGGGCAGTCTCAGAAGTGAGCCTCTGAATGCCTTATTTTGTCTGATGTCTCTTTAATTTAACCCCTCAATTACACAACACCCCTTGAACCCGTTTGATTGTGGGGGCTGGCACCCCACATATACAGGAAAGAGTTAAACTTCACTTGTGTCCAGAGAATTGCAACTTCAAAGCACAGTAAAGTCACCGTGACAAAGTAGCCAGGAGGCTACACTTTTCAGCCGACAATACCAAGTGCCGACGAAGATAGATCACCCGAACACTCGGGCTGGGTGGTCGTGTGAACTGGTGTAACCACCTCAGAAAGCCGCTGACTGTACCTATGAAGCCGAACGTTTGTATACATATGGCCAGCAATTCACGCTGAAACCCGTGATTACCTGCCCCAATAAATGTGACATACGTCTACTCAGACACGTGACACGGGATGAGGACGGTCAGTCGGGGCCTCGTTTGCAGTACCCTCCCAAATGAATCTTGAACAATCGAACAATCGCTGAACCCAGCCGCCTTGTGAGCCTCACGAGCATCACGCTTAGTGAGCGACAACAGCCGCATTCGTAAACACACACGAATCCACGTGTGACGACAAAGGCAGTCGCTGTTAGACATGGCTGGGCGCCTGGCTTGTCATCTTCATGGGAGCAGATGGCCGGGTGTGGAGCCCCTGGGGAGTAAACCGGCAGACGTTGGCGGTGCAGCCAAGCACTTAACCATTACACCAGCAGGGCTCCTGAAGACAGGAGATTGGGAGAGGAGGTAGGTGACATAGGGGAGTCTGAGGGGCAGGTGACAGGCAATTTCTTGATCTCATAGCTGTTACATCTCAAAAAAAATCCCAAAACAACCCTCACTGCCATCCAAATTCCAACTCAAAGCTAACCTACAGGACAGGGTAGAACGCCCCCGTGCGTTTCCAAAGCCAGGACTCTTTACAGAAGTAAAAGCCTTGTCTTTCTCCCACAAAGCAACCGGGAGTGGTTTCAAACTGCTGATCCTGCAGGTGGCAACCCAATGCATAACTACAATGCCACCAGGGCTCCTTAGATAGGTTCATTTTATGAAAATCCCACAAGTTATGGTTTGTGTTGTGTGTGTGGTATTTGTTTGTGGGGTTTTGTTATGTGTATATTTTTATCTGTTAATAGTTTTGTATATGTTTATAGGTTTTTGTTTTATATTTTTTGCATATGTTAATGGGATTTTTGGTTTCTGGTTATGATTTTTTTAATACGTTCATGGTTTGTGTCCTTTGGGATACATGTTAAGCTTGGAAAA
>NW_022103968.1:6105216-6105782 GCF_000313985.2 Echinops telfairi
GGCATCATGACCTTGAGCAAGTCACAGTGTCTTCTCTCAGCGTCCCACTGCGAAATACCGGGGTTCCGGTCTTGTGCTGTCCAATATGGGCGCCACTAGCTACACAACCTAGTGCTGTGGTTAGGTGCCGCTGCATTAGCCTGTGTACAACAGACCCGGACCCTGCCTGGCCCTGTGCCACCCTCCCGACCTTCTCCTGTGTTTCTCCCCAGGAGAGGCCGGTGGCTTCTAACGGCTGACCTTGTCAGGTCACCATGAGGCAGATTCGACTCAATAGCAGAGAGTTTGGAGTTTTGGAGATATAATGGGAGACACTATTTTGAAATTGTGTATCTGCTAAGGGTTTAATTGTGTGTGTGTGTGTGTGTGTGTGTGTGTGTAAAAGAATCACTGCCTCCCAGGGGATGGACAACAGAAAAGTGGGTGAAGGAAGACCGGTCACCGTAAGACATGAAAAATAATAATAATTATAAATTATCAAGGGTTCATGAGAGAGGGAGGGTGAGAGAGGGAGGGGGAAATGAAGAGCTGATACCAAGGGCTCAAGTAGAAAGAAAATGTTTTGA
>NW_022103968.1:6106103-6107702 GCF_000313985.2 Echinops telfairi
TTTTTAAACCTATATAACTGAATTTATTCTGAAGACACTCCTGAGAAATAAAGGATGCTTTGGGCCCAATTTAACCAGTGACACTGATGTTTGTTGGGTCAGCCCCGACCACACAGAGAAGCTTAGATTATAGCTCTAGAATGGCATCTCCCCCACTAAGCTTCCTCACCCCGTTTGGATCTTGGATAGAATAGTTAGAGCCCACATTATGGTAACTTCTGGCACTAGAAAAGCTATTTCAGCAATTGAATCAACTAAGGCCCCAAATCTCTGTGGATAGTTTTATCAGTTATGGTCCATTTGGCCGTCAGTAAGAGAAAGTCAGGGCTGTTAATAACAGGGTACTGTAGTATCTCACAAAGGACGCGTTTAGAGGTGATTGTTGATTGACTCAGGTAGCCATTGTCCACCAGGCCGTCCTCGGTGTCAGCACGCTCGGATGGTCAGAAATGGCGGCAGCAGTTCCAGGCATCACCCCCAGAGGAACCAGGGACATGTAAGTCCATGTACGTCTCATCAAGACTCCCTAGACTCCTTCCTCCAACACTCACCTGCACCCTTTAGCTCCTGCTATTCAGGGCCCATCGTTCCATAGTTCCATAGCTATCTTGTAATAGCTTCTCTTTTAAAGTGCAAGGGAGGGGAGATTAAGATTTCAACCTATCAGACTCACCCACTGACCTCAGATCAGGGTCACCTTCACCTGAAACCCATGACTACGTAGGAGAGTAAGAAACACCTAAATGAAATCAGGGCCCTAAAACAAAAAAAAAAAACCCCAAATGCTAGTCTGTAGGATACAGAGTTTCAATATTTCACCAGAAAACTGATAACAAACGCACCTCCTGACTCTAGGTAAAAGGCTAGTACTTTGTCAGGCCTCTTACAGAAACGTGAGGCTGGAATTCCTTACAGGAGTAGGAAGCCCTGTCTTCTCCTGCAGAGCAGCTGCTGTTTGCCAACTGCCGAGCTTGCAGTTAGCAGTCCAACTCGTACCCACTGTGCCACCAGGGCTCCCAGAGCGTACATAGATATGTAACTGTAGGCCATATAAGGAACTCCTATCATTCACAAAATAACACACAATCTAATAAAAATATGGGCAGTGGCCTTGATTAGACATGTTCCCAAAAAGTATACAAATGGCCGGTAAGCATATGACAACATGTTTCATAATCACCCAAAACAAACCTTTCTGCCAAAGGGTTGGTTCTGGCTCATAGTGACCCTATAGAACAGAGTAGGTTCCTATAGAACCTAAGTTGGCTATAGTAAAATAAACAGAAAATAACAGGTTATGATAAGGATGTGGAGAAATTGGCATCTCTGTACTTTGCCAGAGGGAACACAAGCGGGCTTCAAACAGTGTGTGGGAAAATTCCATTATCTTTAAATTCCATTTTTCCATAAACTCTTTCAGATGAAATGGTGCAGTTACTATGGAAAAAAGCTTGGTGGTTCTTGAAAAAGTTAAATCCACAACTACCATAGAAGCCAGAAGCCAGCCCCGCTACAGCCAAGAGACTTGAAGGCAGAGACAGAGAGAGCAGTTTATGCAAGTCACACACGCACTGCGTGGTTTTCCAAATGTGTGTCCTC
>NW_022103968.1:6108693-6110636 GCF_000313985.2 Echinops telfairi
AACCTTTTCTCCCTCCCACCCCCATGACCAAATCACCTCTAAAATCAGCTATGGAATCACATTCCCTTCTAGTGCTCCTCCCCGGCGACCCCCCCACCCCCCGTGTGCACGCCCCCCCTGTCACGGTTTGCTCCCTGAAAATGTTTTTTTTAACTTAAAAACTAAAGCCACCAACTGTCAACTGCCACCTTAATCTCATATGCATGTGAGTGTCTACATCACTCGCATGCAGGTAGGATTTCAGATTTGCAGGTATCCAATGGCTTTGATGTCCTCGTGGAACACGAGGGGACTTCAAAAAGTTTGTGGGGGGGGAAAGAAAGAAAGAAAAATTCAATCATTTAAAAAATTCCATCATTCCATGAACTTTTTGAAACTGTGTCTTATTTGAAATAATTCAGATATCAAGCCTAATTGTCAGTGCTCAAGAAAGAGGATTCCTGGGGGGGGCGTATTCAAGAAAACATTGCTTATCTGTAGCCAGTTTCAGTGTGATGCTACAGAGAAAGTCTAAAGTTTTGGCCAAAATATAGAAAACTTCCGGATGCGTTGATCTGATACTGAGTATATTTTAAATCACTTGCTTTTCTTGATAAACGTTATGTTTGCTACAATGTGACATGAATAATGGAAACATATATATGTTGTGGTTGTTACTGTTGCTGTTAGGTGTCTTAGAGTCAGTTCCAACCCACAGCAACTTAGGCACAATGGAAGGAAACACCCGTGCGTGAGCCCATTGTTGCAGCCACTGAGCTTACCCGTCTCAGTGAGAGCCGTCCTCTTTTTCCCTGTCCCTCCGTTGTATGCAGCATGATGTCTTTCTCCAGCACCTGGTCTCTCCTGACCACGTGTCCAAAGTATGTAAGACGAGGTCTTGCCACCCTTGCTTCTCAGGAGCGCTCTGGCAGTACTTCATGCAGGACAGAGCAGGTTGTCCTTCTAGCCATCCGTGGTCCATTTTCCTGCGGCATCACGATGCAGATGCATCCATTCTTCTCCAGCCCCTTTACTTACTGCCCAGCCTTCCCCATGCACACGAGGCGAGGGAAATGCCATGGCTTGGGAGTATTGATCAGGCCTTTTGTGCGGCACCCCGTTACACAATGTTTTCAGAGCCTCTAAATAGAAAGCTTGATTAGCAGTCTGACCTGGTGGAACCAACTCCAAATGCACTACCCTCCTCATGTCAAGAAAACAAATGAGCGTTATCTTGACCTTGGATTTTACTTGACGAGATTTTTTTGAGGGGGTGAGGCTTGATTGATGTTTGGTTTTGAGCACCTCCTCACCAGTAATGACCTTGAAAAAGGTCTGGGTCACTTTGGAGCTGTTCGTTCAAATCACAGCAAGTTTCCACTCAGTGCTCTTTTTGCTGGTCAGTCAGAACCCGAGGCACAAATATCGTAGAGACCCTTCTCACTCCCAAATCTTCCATTAAAATTCTCTGAACTTAGCTCCAAGATAGTCCAATAACTTCCAAATCTCTTCAATGGTCCGCTGTTGGTCTTCATGCACAAGTACACAACTTTTGTCAATGTTTTCATCTGTGAGGGAAGTTGACTGATATTCAAAATGATGTTTGTCATCAATTGACATTTCACCTTTTTTGCAATGAGAAAATCACTCGTATACTTGAGTTTTTGCCATAGTGCTGTCCTTGTTAACTGTGTTCAACATCACAACAGTTTCTGTGGCATTTCTCCTAGCAGAAAACAAAATTTCACAGCCACACGCTGTTCTCTTAAATTGGCCATCACAAGAAACAAGGTTAGAGTGAAACTGCTTTTATGACAAAATTCACTGTGACCAGAGGGAACCTTCCCAGGTGATGCCACTGGGTGCACTAACTCAGAGCGAGTTGCTTGATGCTCATTTAGTAAAAAAAATTTGCATACTATGAAAACTCTGCTCAGCGGAGCTTTTTTCTATTTTTATTTTTT
>NW_022103968.1:6112683-6137577 GCF_000313985.2 Echinops telfairi
AAGATATGACAAAATAATAATTTATAAATTATCAAGTGTTCATGAGTGAGGGGGTGCGGGGATGGAGGGGGGGAAATGAGCTGATACCAAGGGCATCAACGTTTGTTGATGGAAACAAACGTACAAATGTGCTTGACACAATGGATGCATGTATGGATTGTGATAAAAGTTGTTCAAGTCACCAGTAAATGATTTTTAAAAAAAGAAAGGAATGTGGGGGAGGGAGGGGAAAAAGGAGCTGATACCAAAAGCTCAAGTAGAAAGAACATGTTTTGAAAATGATGGCAACATACGTACAAATGTGCTTGATACAATTAATGTCTGTATTGTTATAAGAGTTGTAACAGCCCCAATAAAATGATTTATCTTTTAAAAAAGAAAGGAATACTTTGATTATCGAAGCTGCTAAAATGGTAAAAGTCATTGAAGATGTAAAACTGATGAAGGGAGCCCTGAAAAAGAAGAAGGGATGACAGAGCAAATGTTACCGGTCTACAGAAACAATACAAAGTAGCAGTCCCTAAGGGTGGAGGGGTACCTCCTACCTTGCCTAATGTTATACTGAAAATAGATTTGCTGCTTGGTGATCAACGTGAACAGTTACAATTATCTTTTACATTTGTTTCATCCTGAAAATTGGCCAAGAGACATTTGCAAAGCTCTTAGGATTTTGAGACCACCTTCATAAAATTAAGCCAACTAATAGGACAGGACGTCCTCAGTGTCCAGTCTCAGGAGAGTCGATAACAAACATTGGCCTGTCAAGACCCCAGGACGGCAGTTAGGCTAGGGAAACTCTGAGAGTGGCTGTTTGGTGTTGCGCAGAGAGACAGTCCAAACTGTCAGCGAGGCTGTTGGTGATGAGGGCGATTTTATGTTTATTGGGACTCATTAGACTGGGTTCTCGAGAGAAGCAAAAACAGGGACACATATGGACATGTATGATAAGCCACCCTGGGCTTATCTATCTATCTGTCTATCTTCCGACTCCTTCCACACACATTCCCCAAGACGATCTTGTGGTTTCTCCCCATTTCAGGTCAGTTGCCCTACAGAAGGTTTACACGAGACTGCTAACCTGAAGGTTGCAGGTTCAAATCCGCCCAGTGACCTGTTTCTGTCCAGTATAACCAGGAAGACTTTATGGAGCATTTCTGCTCTGCACCAGCATGTCGCCAAGAGTCAGGCTCAGCTGACGGTAACTACCAACAAGCCACATCTGTTCTCATCAGCTGAGCCTTCGTGGCCTTAGCTCTACCAAGCGGTGCCCAGAGCAGGTAGTAACGCTTAACCACCCCATGCACAACCGAACGAAAGGCCCTGCCCGGTGCCCTCCTCACACTCATGACGTTTGAGCCCTTTGTTGTTGCCACTGTGTCACTCCATCTTGTTAAAGGTCTTCCTCTTTTTTGCCACCCTTCTCTTTACCAAGCACAATGCCCTTTTACAGGGACTGGTCTTTCCTGGTAACATGTCCAAAGTACGTGAGATGGAGTCTCGCCCTCCTGGCCATACTTGTTCCGAGACAGATTGTTTGTTCTTTTGGCAGTCCGCGGTACTTTCAACATTCTTCTCCAGCACCACAATTCAAACGCATCGATCCTCCCCAGCCTCCTTATCAGTGTTCAACCCTCATGTGCACGCGAGGTGGCTGAAAGGATCAGCACTTGGATCAGGCGCACCTCAGTCCCCAAAGGAACGTCCTTGCTTTTCCAGACCTTACCAAGGTCTCGGGCAGATTTGCCCAATGCCATGCTTCGTTTGGTTTCCTGACTGCTGCTTCTGTGAGCACTGATTGTGAGTCCAAGCAAGACGAAATCCTGGACCATTTTCATCTTTCCTCCTCTTATCATGTTACCTGCTGGTGGAGCGGTAATCGCATTGCGCAACAATGACAAAGGGCAAGTAAGTGCGGATGGGGGCGGGGTGGGGCCCCAGGATGACACTGTGACTACTTGGTGAGACTGTGTCTCCTCACAGTTGTCCATCAACACCCCAAGCCCACTGCGGTCCTGTCGATTCTGACTCGTAGTGACCACAAGGGGGCAAAGCAGAACTGCCCCATCAGGATCCCAAGGCTGTCGCCTTTACAGCAGTGCACTGCCATGTGTGGATTTTGCGGACTGCCGGTGGGCTCTACGCACCAGGGCTCCTGCTCTCAGTAGCAGTCCTTCATAAAGCTCGTGCTTTCCCCCAGCAATCGGGTCAGGCCGGGCGTGCTATCTGGAGAACTGGTTTCCTTCTGTTGTCCTCTGGAAATATCGCTTCGAGGACAGGGATGTTACATTCTGAAGGGCTGAAGAGGATTCTTCTGTGGGCCCGGCCACTGTTGAACCGTTCTCTGCATATTAGCATTCACATTCTTTGCAGCCCTTTGCTGTTAACGAGTGTGCGGCAGCCAGGTTCCCCCTGCAAGGTCTGTGCACAAATAGGAAGCTACCCTGGGCTCCATCTGTGAGCCCCGGTATTCCAGGGGTCACCTCCCTGTGGATGTTCGAAGGCCTGCTAGAGGGTGCCCTCCTCCCAGCCTCAAGGAGCAGAGTAACCCAGGGCCCTGCAGCTTGGACTCTATGGGCTGTGGTAGGTGGAACAGGACTCATAGCGACCTTATGAGACAGCGTGGAGCCGGTCCTTGGTAACTCACGATGGGAACAGACTGCCACCTTTCTCCCCTGGAGGGACTGATAGGTCCCTCTGACCATTTGCTAAGCAGCCCAACGTGTTTCCGCGGAGGCGTCAGGGCTCCTTCTGGCCCGTTTAGGGCGGCACAAGAAACATAGATGAGGAGGAAAGGCTGCCGCACAACTAGTTCCCAAGACTTCCCTCAATTTGCTTGTCATGAAGTTGAAAAGTAAATATTTTCTGTCATTTATGAGCATCCCCTTGGCAGGGCCACTGGCCCTGAGCTTCCTGTTTGGCCGAATAAGGGACTGCTGTGGGAGAGGAGGAAGCGGAGCTTCTTAGGAGGATGAAGAACGTTCAGAATCTGACCGTCAAGGTGCTTTGCAGAGCCAGAGCAGCGTTCACAAGCAGGGCGTCTTCCGACTGTTTTTATGTGACACCATCCCCAGACGGGCGCTTTAGAAGAGAAGCCTCCTTAAGACAGGGGTTTACGAGGCCGCCCATTTGCATGCAATCATTACTATGTCACCGCTGCACGCTGCATCCCCACGTCTGCCGGATCCTTCTCCAGAAGGCTGGTTACCGTGCCATTCAGCGCTCCCAGGCCTTGGAGTTCATTCAAATCCAGTCTTCTTTTCCCCAAGTAGCTGGAGGGAGATGTGTAGTAGGCACCCTAAAAGGCTACAGCCCACTTATTAAAACTTGCTGGAAACGGACTGTCACCGTGGCTTTTGGAAGAGGGAGATGTTTCTCTGGAAGGCAGATGGGTCCTCCTGTCACCCTGTGTCCCAAGGTACGCGGCAGCTCCGAGGCGTCCTTTTGACAAGAGGGGTTCCCATCACAGAGGGCCTTCTGGGAACTTTCACAGATGACATTGGACACTCAATGGGGACTCAGTTCTGTCACTCCATCCTCCTAGCTCAAGTCTCCTTGAAACCATCAGAAACATGGGAATCGGCTGTTTCGGTTTCTCCTGAAATAGCCTGACAAAAGCACCCAGAGGAGTTTCCATGATTTCAAAAGGCTACCAGGAGCCCGCAGAAGGGGCAAGGCAAGGCTTGGCCGGGTGCCCTCATGAAACACTGTCAGGGTGAACTGCTTTGTCAGCTACACAAGGTAGGTTTCGGTGTGGCACAAAAATATCTTCCTGTCCAAATCCAAAGGGAGGAAATGGCCCCAGCTCTTAAAACAAAAAAAGCCCCCCCCAAAAAATGAAGGTTGCACTGGCACCAGAGCCATTGGGTGGAGGCTGATAAGACAGGAACCAACCGTCGTCCCCCACCACCCCCGTCAGAGGCAGAGGCAGTTAGAAAGCAGAGGCCAGCACTGGTGTTCTCTGGAGGACAGCGGTTCTCGCCGCCCCGGGGCAGTTCAAATGGCAGGCTCTCCATTATCTCGGGAAGTGGAGTTGGTGGGAAGATGCTCTCGTGAGAAACCAGATCAGTTTGGGAAGGTGGTTAAGGTCTTTGGCCAGCTTGTGCCCTTGTACAGGTGTCAGCCAGTCTGGAGGCAGTGGCTCCAAAGGGTCACCTCTGGGGCTCACTGGGTCTCCAACGGTGGGTCTCGCCTATTCCACATGAGGAGCCTGCGTTACGTTACCAACCTGCACTCTCGCGCTTTCATCTCCAAACCAGAAGAGCAGTCAGTAAGAAAAATAACACAAGCATAACCCACCAGGTTCTACACCTTCCACAATAATCCACCGGGGGCAACTGAAAAAAAAGTATGATTATTCAGATTTAAAACCAATCTTTATTCACCAAGATTCCCACACAGTTTATGAAAATGTGTTTCTTCCACAAACCAAACCAAAGGGAGGGTTTGTCAGAAGAGCTACGTGAGTTGTGTCCCTGACGTACTAAGTCCACTGCGTCTGGAATTGGCTCGTCGCGAGTCCGGGTGTGGTCCCGGACTCCTTCCTGTGACCCGAGTTCCAGGCTCCGGACCAGCAGCCAGAGATGTGACTGGTGCAACAGTTGCCACTGTCACCCACTGAGAGAAAAATAATTCATTTATTATATGACATACTTATTTGGATGATTACTGACTGGTAGTTAGTATTTCTACATGTTTTAATTTTTCTGAAAATTTTAAAGGCAACCATTTTGAGGGACAATACATATCAGGTGAGTAGAAAAATGAAAGCGGCCACAGAGCCCTCTCTTTGAACCTCACAGAGCCATGCAGACGGGAGGGGGCCGGTGGGCCAGCCAGGCTTCTGGGTATTATCAACAGTCCCTTTCTGGCAAAGACAGATTTGGCTCACCGCGGGAAGCAGCGCTCTGAGGCTGCTGTGGAGCTCGCTTCCCTCTGAGAAAGTAAACGTGGAGGCGTGCTCGTGGGAGAGGTAAGTTCTGATCCAAGGACGATTCATAGACTAATTGTGCTTAGTCTCCGGCTGCCTGTTTGCTGTCCGGAACTGAAACGACTCAGGTCGTTTCACTGGGGCCTAAATTTACCAGGACAGCCAAGAAGCACACCAGAACGAGTCCCTGTGATCATCGCCCTGATTCGGCCAAGAATCTGGCTCACCGCCTGACCAGCCAGGAGCAGCGGGCAGGCCCTGGCCTCCAGCTAGTTTGGGGCAGGGGGACTGAGCCCCAAGGCCAAGGGTCCCTCAGACTCAGTCCTCGGGTCTCTCTCAATCAGCAGTAAGAAAGGGAGCGTGGCGTGGAGAGTGCTCTTGTGTCGCTACATCTGGGAGGGCTGAGTGTTCCTGGAGTCCCCATCAGGATGTGCCAGGGGCCTCGACTCCCGGGAATTCGGGGAGTAGTCGCTGTGGGCGGGCTCTGTGGGCTCCATCAGATTCTCGTAGTCACTGTCGTCGGACCCGTCCACGCTGTCCCCCGCTGTTCTTTGGGAAGGAGGGAGGTCCGCTCCACTCGAGGGGGACTTGAGCCCTCCGCTGGTGGACGCAGAGTTGGAGGAGCCCACGGCCTGAGGACGAGGCATAAAGGCGGAATGGCTCGAAGTGCTTTCCTGATTGTTGGGGTGAAAATCAGAGTAAGGAGGAGGCGGGTCAGAGGCCTCGGCATCTCCAAGTGTGCTTCTGCCTTCGGCTGCGAACCCTGAGTAGGGCGTCCGCGGGCTGACCCCCGGCTCTGGAGCGTCAGCCGGCAGCTGTCTGCTCAGCAGGGCCTGCTGCACGCCTGCGGAACAGACAGAAGAAACAGTCACCCTTTCTGTCTTCTCGAGGCCTCCATCTCCAGGCCGGGGACAGCCCACCTGAATTCTCTAGAAGGGCTCACTGCTCCCCTCCTCACTTTTGGAAAGGTTTAGTTGCCAAAACCCAGGTCAGTGTGTGAAAACCGGCATTATGGGAAAATGGGTAATAAACGGTGTCTTCATACAACAATCAGAACACCAGAAACCGAGGGCCTGCTGGGCCAACCCACAAGCTTAACCATCACCGTCAGCTTCACTCTTACTTGGGCATCCACTAGGGTCAGATAAATGTCATTCAAGTGCAAACGGGTCAGCTTGTAGGGCTTTCTTTCACTGTTGTAGAAAGACGACGACGACGTCAGGTAATGACAGACGGCAGCGAGGTGTAGATGCTTTATTTTACATTCCAGAGGACTTCATATTTGCAATCGCTTTCACAGACATACTCCATTTAAACCTCCTGGTCACCTCTCAAGCTGGACTGTCACCATCATGACACGACACTTGTGAAAGCCAGAAGTCGACAGGAGTGCGGGGTTTATGGGATTCTTCGCACTGTCTACCCTGGACAGGGGGCAGTCTCACCTCCTCTCTCTGTCTCTGTCTGTCTGCCGCACCCCTCACCCACCCCAGCGAGGTTTCACTGCCGTCCTCGTATTTCTGCTGTACAGCCAGAGACCAGGGTCAGAAAGGCTCAGTGATCCAAGTAACTTCGTGGAGGGCTGTTTCCACTAGGTTTCTCACAGGGGCATGTGAGCAAAAGAATTTAGGACAACTTTTATTTTCTTTGTTCACTTTTAACTTGCATAGGAGGGTGTGTTATTATCCACCCCCTTCCTAGTGTGTTATTTTTATAGCATGACACATTGTTGCTTGGAGTTGTTTCCAAGGACTCAGTAAAAGGATGGGATGTGGGACTGTTTCAAAGCACTGTCTGAAGGAGTGTGAGTGGTGGCTCAGTACCTGGGGAGTGTGCCTCCTAATGGTGGCTTTTCTGCCTTTGGGGAGACAGGGGTGTGTCCGCGGCATCTGTGGGGATCCTTCTAGCGAGCTATGTCTCTGACGTGAGGCCAAGCACTCCAACTCAGGGAATGCAGCCAGTGGCAAGGCCTGGCCAGCCCACTCGCTGTCCCCACTGACTGAAGTCCTCCTGCTTCCGAGCTGCACTGCTTACGTTTTGCACTCCAGCTTTATTGGGGGTCGGGTGGGGTTGTGTGTGTGTGTGTGTGTGTGTGTGTGTGTGTGTGAGAGAGAGAGAGAGAGAGAGAGCAAGCTCGAGCGAGCGCAGAGCTGGGATCATGTTGCCTATGCAGTTTTAACATAGGCTGTGGTTGCTGTTAGCGGTTGTGAGGTTGGCCCGTGTGTAACCATGTACCACAATTTACTCAAACGTGTTATTACGTGGTATTACAATTACTCGAGTAGACAGTGTCTCACTTTCTAGAATGATAAAGGTGAAGTGAACCTAAGTCCATCCATGCTTGCATTCTGACTGTTTCTAGAGAAACTAAGGGCTATAGCTACTTAGACATCACTTGTCTGGTTAAGCTCCAACTTCCCTGGGAGTGGGGGCACAGAGGCTAAGAGGACCTGTCAGAATGTGGGTGTCTGACCCACCCAGAGCTGCCTGAACGGTCACAGCTCTGAAACACGGAGCAGCGGTGCTCTGCACCCATGGGTCACCTTGAGCTGAGGGTCAACTCGAGGTCAACCTACAGCACACGAGCACCCTTGGGATGTGAGGGAGACTTGGCCACACCCACTAAGGGAGCATTTCTGCTGGGTCCTACAGGGTCGCTGAGAGGCGGGCAGAGCTGACTAGCTGGCAGTGGGCTTGGGGTCACCACACTCAGACCTGTGTAGACCTGGCAGTATGTGCCCAACACTACAAATCCCACTCGGAAACAGACCGTGCTGGAGTGACAGGAGACAGTTCCCTGTCTGCTGCCACTGCCACCGCAGGGGACCACACGTCTCAAACCCCCTCATGTCTCAGGACGCACTCACTCTGTTTCCCACACATATACCGGGGCACGATGTGACCCTGACGATGAGCCAGAGCAATAAAAGCATCTGAGGGCGCATCTGTTGGGTAACTTACGACAAAACTATAATATGAATTGTGAAGGGTTCGAGGGAGGGGGGAGGGGGGAAATGAGCACACGATATCGAGGGCTAAAGTAGAAGGCAAATGTTTTCATATTGATGAGGGCAACAGGTGTACACGTGCTTGACTCAATGGATGTATGTATGGACTGTGATAAGGATTATACGAGCCCTCAATAAAATAATTTTTAAAAAAAAGAATAATGAGGGTAACGAATGTACAAATGTGTTTTGCACAATTGATGGGTGTGTGGATTGTGATGAGTTGCATGAGCCCCAATAAAATGACTTTAAAAAAAGCACCTGAGGCGCATCTGTGTGGCTCTGGTGAAGCCTGGGTGCCGTCTGTCTGTCCGTCCTCACCAGCCACGGACGTCAGTGGACCCTCCTGGTCAGGGGCACACACACTGACAGCAGTCGCACCTAGGCTAGAGCCTCACTCTCTGCCGCCTCTCTTGCTCGCTCTCCCCGTGAGAAGCCCGTACTCCTTGGAACAAAGAAGGCCCGCCCTCTGGCCCACCTGCACTGGGGCCCCGAGCGTGAAGGAGGATTCTGGTGCTTTCCTCTGACATTTCATTTTTGTACACAAAGTGTCTCTGTGGCCTGAGTGGTAAGATCCGGCAGAAACTTACGCTTTTCTTGTTCCTTTTCCGTTTTCCTCTGAGTGATCTGTCTTTTCAATTTGTTCACCTCTGCCTGACAAGCCTCGACAACCTGCTCACTCTTCTCCACATCTGCGCACACTGCCTGAGGGGAAGGAGAACAAGCAGTGAGCTTCCGATCCAGGCGGGCGGGGCGGTGCCACTGGTCAGGCGTCTGGGCAGGACGGCCGCGAGCTGATCTCTGGGGGAACGTCAGGGCAAGCGCTCATCTGTCCCCCTCCCATCGTTTGTACTGGGAAGAACAAAAGCTACGGGCGGAAGGAGATGCTTTCACGTCTTATTTATAACCCCCACTCCGCAGCGGACAGGACACAATGCAACAGCACAAACAACCCAATGAAAATCCGGGAGAGGAGAAAACCAGATGTTTCTACCAAGAAGATACATAAGCAGCTAACAAGGACACTCATCGTTATGGGAACGACGAGACACCACGCCACACCTTGGGATGGCTGTCACCGCCTTGGGGACCGCGTGCTGGGGCGGCCGTGAGGAACGGGTCAGGGGTACCATGGTGCCCTCTCTGGAGGCAGGCGCTGCCCAGTGGGGTGGGCAGGGTGAGGTGGGGAACTGCTCGGAGGCGGGGCTGGCAGAGGCCTCGACTCCTGGTGAGCCCCTCTAACCCCAGAGGACAGGGTCTGGGACTTTCCTACTCAGGCAGCCAGGCAGGACCCACAGTGCGTTTGCGCCCGGGCAGCCTGAGCAGACTCCAAGCAGGAGAGAGGCTGAGGAGAGCAAGCGAGCGGGCCGTGGGAGCCGCTACCTGCACTTTCTCTTGGAGCGCGTTATAAACCTGGTAGATGGCCCTGATGTCCTTCATGACTCCGTCCTTGTCGAAGAAGTCCGTCCTGGAAGACACAAGGAGATGTCACACATGAGTGTCACGGCCGAGCTGGAGAGCCCTTCCCCCTTCACGTCAGGGCTGAGTCTACAGGGCAGCCTCCTAGTCTGAGCAAGGTGCTCACATGACAGGAATTGCAGGAGAGAGAAAGAGAGGAGTCCTGGTGACAGGCAAAGCCCCTGGAGCCCCCTGCTCGGACACCAAGCTATTAACAGATGGCAGGTTTGTCTGGGGCGGGCAATAGATACCACACCCCTTCTCTGCTCCTGCCTGCCTCCCAGAGGTCACTCTGGGGACAGTGCCCTGTCTCATACTGTCACTACACCCTCATGGAGCTCCACAAAGCTCGAGGGAAATGGAATGGAAAGATAAGGTGAGCCCCTCGGGGGCTTGAACTTATTTTTTTAAATCATTTTATTGGGGCCTCCTACACCTCTTATCAAAATCCATACATACACCCATTGTATCAAGCACATTTGTACATTGGTTGCCATCATCAATTTTCTTTCTATTTGAGCCCATGGTATCTGCTCATTTTTCCTCCCTCCCTCCCCCATCCTTCCTTCCTCCTGATGAGCCCTCGATAATTTATAAATTATTATTATTTTTTCATGTCTTACACTGACCGATGTCTCCCTTCACCCATTTTTCTATTGTCCATCTGGGAGGGGGTTATATGTAGATTATTGTGATCTGTTCCCCCTTTCTCCCCCCACCTTCACCCTACCCTTCTGGTATCGCTACTCTCGTTATTGGTCCTGTGGGGTGATCTGTCCTGGACTCCCTGTGCTTCCGGCTCTTATCTGTACCCATGTGCATGCTCTGGTCTAGCTGGATTTATTTGTAAGGTCGAATTGGGGTCATGATAGTGGGGAGGGGGGAAAGGAAGCATTAAAGAACCAGAGGACAGCTGTATGTTTCCTTAGTGCTGTGCTGCACCCTGACTGGCTCGTCTCTTCCTTGTGACCCTCTGTAAGGGGATGGCCAATTGTCTACAGATGGGCTTTGGGGTCTCCCCTCTGCACTCCCACTCATTCACAATGATAGGATTTTTGTTCTGGGTCTTTGATGGCTGATACCTGATCCCATCAACACCCTGTGATCACACAGGCTGGTGTGCTTCTTCCATGTGGGCTTTGTTGCTTCTCAGCTACATGGCCACTTGTTTATCTTCAAGCCTTTAAGACCACATGCACTATACATACACTATATCTCTTGATAGCCGGGCACTATATCTTTTGATAGCCCCATACACTAAATCTTTTGATAGCCGGGCACCATCAGCTTTCTTCACCACATTTGCTTGTGCACCCGCTTTGTCTTCAGTGATTGTGTCAGGAAGGTGAGGATCATGGAACGCCAGGTTATTAGAACAAAGTGTTCTTGCGTTGAGGGAGTACCTGAGTAGAGGCCCAATATCCGCCTGCTACCTATTTAATAATTCACATATAAATATATGTACATAGATCTATTTTGCTCTCCTAATATATAAATATATTTACATATGTACATGCCTATATTTAGACCTCTATAAAAGTTCTTTGCTTCCTAGTAAACTAACTTTTATCTACACCAGGAAACCCCAAACTACCCGCCTGCTTTCCTGTGGAGCTGCTCTGTTGCGGTGGTGGGCGCCAAAGTGGGAGGCTCTCTGCCACCCGCCTCTCCAGGAGGGTGGCGCAGGCCTCGGGAACCACGCTTAGCTTGTAGACCCTCCGGGACACACACTCTAGCCAAGTTTTGTAGCTGTTGCGAGAAAGGAATGTGGCCACTGATAAAAGGTGGATTGGTTTGGTAAACTGGCTCCTGAGGTAGAAGAAGGTGTGGCTACATGGTGGTGAGAGTCCAGCTTAAGGGCTGTCCAACTTGTAAGGCAGAAGAGCCTCCTGTCCCTCACAACAACTGAAACATGATCTGCGAGGCAGAAATCGATTCTTACAAACGAAATCACCATATGTGAACAGTATCCTTTAAAAGTCTTCCATGGTACTTCTGAGCCATGTGTGCATAATATGGAAAGAGCCACATACAGCTCTTGAGTGGCAGTTGGCCGAGCCCTGCTCCAGAGAATGACCTCGCCGAGGTCCACCATCCCCATCTAGCAAACCTGAATCACGCCTCCATCCACCAGTTTATAAGCACTCTGATCAAAGAAGCCGCGCTGACCACGTGAGGGCAGGGCTCCCCCGGTGCTGCTGCCTTACCCGTGCTCTTTAATCACTTTGGCGTAGCTCTGCGAGGTGTTTGGCACTGAAGACACTTTGTACTCTTGCTGGCTGGTATTGCCGAGGTTGGGAATGGCAAGCGACAGCCTCTGGTTATACCTGTGGGAAAGTGAGAAGAGGTGGTTGAATAGCACGCCTCTGGTCTGCCTACACGGGGCCCTGGCGGCAGGGGCTGCATCTCGATGTGCTGCACAGCAGGGGGTCTGCGGGGCATGGGCTGACCCCTCGAGGATGTGGGCACCAGAACTCTGAGAGACTGGTTCTCGTGAGGGCGGATCAACTCGAGGAGGGAAGAAAGGCTGGGGCATGCAGGGACTGCAACCAACGCAGCATGTGATTACAATGTCCAGGGCCTTGGTAGCACAGGGGCTAAAGGGCTGGGCTACACACGGAGAAGGCAGGCGCCCTGGAAGCTCAGTGGGTCAGTTCAAAGCTGTCTTGTGGGGTTGCTAAGGGCAGGGAGGGGCTCCGGCAGTGGGTTGGCTTTGGAGTTTGGGTGCTGTCTATACACTTGACAACAAAATACACACTATTGAAGAGGGAAAACCACCAGTGGAAGCTCATCTGGAAGCCCCTGGAGGGCCAAGGTCATGTGGTGTGCATGCTGTGCATCCCCGCACCTACCAGGGTGGTACAGGCCGGGAGTCCCACGCAGGCCCTGCTGCCCCCTGGATGGGAGCCACATGAGGCTGGTTAACGGCAGTCACCATTCCCTCGGGTGACCGTTCATCTACTCTACTCAGGTGGATTATCAGACCAAGGCCTGTCTGGTTACAGACAGGACACCAAGGCCACATCACCGTGCAAACCCTGCCTACCCAGCAGGTGGGTCAGTTTACACTGCTACCTTCGAACTCCTGTTTGAAAATGCCCATCAGACGACTGCAGCCGAAGAGCTGTGTTTCCGCTAACGGAGGAGAAGCCAGACAGGAGCCCAGGATGCTCATTCCTCTGTGAGTTCAAGGCATATAAATGTGTCTTATCAGTGCTTCTTAGTTAAAAATAGGGTTTAACTTGCAATCAAATGCACTGAAAACTAGCTGGCAGAGCACAGACACTCTCTAACCACAAAGCAGACTCACTGCCGGCATTAGAGAGCATTTTCCTGGTACAGGATCTGTCGTGGGCCATAATGCATGGCAAAGCCACCAGTTACAACTTGCCCAGCATCCCTGGTAGCGGGGGCGGCTGGCAAAGTGCGCCTTACCTCCGGTTTGGCCTGAAGAGGACGTATTCTAAAGCATGGGTGGAGCTGTTGGCGGTGGAGATGAAGCTGAAGAGCAGGAAGACGAGGTCTGGCACACCCAGGATCCTGGTGAGCTGTTTGTGGAGAAGCTGCTCTCTGTAGGACATTTGCTGCTGCGTATTCCGCCGAAATCGGTACCAGCCAATGACTTTCTGCAAGAAAAGCCATGTAAACACCCCAAGGTGGCGTGAAATCCCACGGGCTGGCGTTTGCGTGTATCCATGGGAGCACATGGGCACTAAGATGCAGAGCAGCATTATTTGCAATGGTGAAAACTGGCATGCCTAATAGTCCACCAACAGGTAAACAGATAGACAAGCAAATGTGGTCTACCTAGGTGTGAGAGCCTGCTCAGTGACAGGAAAGAAAAAGCTACTGGTATCCACGACAGCACAGTGGCTCCAGAGAGAATTACGCAGCAAGAAGATGGAGCTCTGTCCCACCAAAGCGAGGCTAGAGGAACCCATTGTGTGAGATGCTAGAAGATGACACTGACCGACAGGGACATCGAGCCGAGCAGTGGGGGCAGGCATACAAAGGGACGTGAGAACACTTTTCCACGCGATGATGCTGTCCTTCGCCTAATGGCAGAAATGGCTTCATGGGTGTATTGGCGACAAAACTTGCCAAAGCCTACAACACTCTAAATGTGTGTGGTTGATTGTACACAAATGGCTTTATTGCTTTATTTCATTTGCATTTTGTTCTGAAAAGTGGGGAGCCTTGTGAATGTATTTTAGGTACCGATTGATAAGCAGCAAAATATTGATTTGCCAAAAAAGATCCTCCATATGAACCAACAAAAAATAAGGTGCCAAGTTCCTTCTCATTGGTGATATTGATGATTCTACTGTTCAGAGCTACTACGTGAGCTGCTAGGCTCCTGAGAAATGGGCCTTCGACGCTGGAAGACATTTATAAGAGCTTCAGTTGGGACACAATGAAAAATTACGGAGCTCTTTCCTTAAAACCGTCTATCTAGAGTGGCAGAGATGAGTTTCAGAGACCGAGGTGACAGACATGGTGACTAGGGTAGAGGTGGCTCAGCACTGGCCGTGGAAGACACTGGGGTGGCTGTCCTCAGGAAGACACTGGGGTGACTGCGCTGTCTGCCTTTATCGGTTTCAGAGCAGACACTTCTATAAGGCAGGCAGCTCCCTTCTAACTTGCCTTATTTGGCCTTAGCTTAAGCCCTGGGGCCGTGGAAGCTCTGTAAACTCCACGTGGGCTTGACCAGAGCAGCAACGGGGCGCAGGAGGCCCCTCTCAACCACAGCCTCGCCATCAGCCCACAGCCACGTGGCTCGGCAGGACGACAGAAGCCTTTCTGAGGTGAAGGCACCGTTTTGTGACTTCCTTGGGGACAGTCACAAATCTAGAATCAATTATAAAGCTTTTCAGCCATGGAAATATTAAATATCTTTTCTACTTTGATGCTGGGAATTTGGCTTTTTACCAGGGGAGGGAGGAGGGAGGAGGAAGGAAGGGATGGTGTTCAGATGCTGTATAAAGCACCAGAAAAAACACACTGGAATCGAAGCCATCGTTAAGACCCTGACTGAACCGTAAGGAAAACCAAGCATCTCCAAGTAAGTTTTCCTCCTAATTGTGCAGGAAGCATACGTTTTAGCACAAAGCCCTGTAAGCCAAGCTACAGATCAGCTTGCCGCTTATCGGAGATTCCTGACCCCGGGAGCAGCAGAGTCAGCGCAGACACCAACTTACCATGGCTCCCCGCGCTGCAATAGGCAGCTCAGGAAGCTCCACCTGGCTGTCGCTACTGACCTGTGGGTCTTTCAGCAGTGTTGTAACCTGAGAACACGCCGCACATTAGAAAGGCGGAGAGCTAATGGAATGGCCTTCTCAGACTACCTTGGGACTGAGCCTCCCCGTAACCTACTGTGTTATGATGCATCTCTTCAACTATAGCCCCATCAGCTTCTTTTCAAGGCTTTCCTGTTTGACAAATTGAAAACTCTTACTGGTCTACTAGAAATTAAAGAAAGAAAATCTCAAGAGATAGGTGAACAGCCACCCTATTTTTCTGAAATAAATCTCTCATGGTAAGAAAGGAAAACTCATGCATTATCATAGTTGCATGTAAGTTACAAGGTTACAAATAAGACGTTGGAAATACTGCAGTCCAGAACTTGGGCTCATGGCATTTTATTCGGGCTGGCTTTGTCACACACAATCAGGACATTCTACAAGCACACTGACAGAAACCATAAGTAGATGATCCGTTGGGAACACATCTTGTTCAACTTTAATTAAGTAGACAGGAGAAGTGTCCCCCAAAACGTCTGGCTGCAATCTACATGTTTAGGAAGATCTTTTCCTCAATTGTACAATTAATACACATGTAATATAGATTTCCAGCCAGAGAAAGATGAGACTTTCTACTCCTGTAAAGAGCTACTGTCTCTAAAATTCACAGGGCAAGTCTACTCTGTCCTGCAGGGTTGCTATGCGTCAGCACTGACTCGATGGCAGTGAGACAGAGAGGGAGGTGGGTTTACAAAATAATTTTTTAAATGACAAAGTAGAAAACCAGAATAACCCACAATCAAAGAGTGCAAACGTTCTCGATTCTAGTTAACTTCTCGTTTTTGACATGTACATTCACTGGACTCACGGTCCTGTCTATGGTTTCACACCGGACACGTGCCTTTCAAATCTTTACCAATTAACAGAATTTGCGCACCTTCTCAGCAAATCTCACCGTTCCATGTTCCTTCCCTGGTCTTTCCGGGGCAATGAGATACAGAGGGCTTTTTTGAACCCAGCTACTGGGCAGCAAGTAGAGCTTACCTTTCCTTTTTAAAATCGTTTTATTGGGGGTTCTGACAGCTAACAATCCATACATCCACTGCATGAAGCACAGTTGTGCATATGCTACCAACATCCTTTTCAAAACATTTTCTTTCTACTTGAGGCCTTGGTATCAGATCCTCATTTTTCTCCCTCCCCCACTCTCATGAACCCTTGATAAACGATGAATTAATATTATTTTCACATCTTGCACACGTGTCTCTGTTGCTCGTTCCCCAGAGCTCACCTTTCTGTGCTCCTTCAGAATCCTGTCCAAACGCTCTTCATTTACTTTGCTGGCGTAGTCATAGAAACTGGTGTATTTTGTTAAAAGGAAAAAATGGTTTCAGTTAAATTAAAATCACACAGTATTGCGATATGGGCATGCTTAGTGGCATCTAACCCTAAAAGTTGGTAGCAAGGATAAAGTTACTTGCCTTCCACAGGCACATCGAGAGACATTGGGCTACGTGCTTCAGTAAAGTGAGGCCTCTTTTGGACCACAGGACACTCCAGAGATTGCGACCTCAAGAGCTTTTGCTTTCGCGTGTAGATGTTGATACCAAGTGCAGGTTTCCAGTGACTGTCGCGTCTCTGGTTTCTAAGTGTCAATTCCTTAGGAAATAAACCTGGGGCGGCAGTTCATTTTCTAAGGGTTTTCTGAGAGAAGGGGAAGGGCAATGAGCATTTCCACGAAAGACTGCAGATGCCCCAGGCTGCACTGCCTTGTGACCCCCTATTGCTGCCTTCAGCCTAGCCTCCATGCTGGGAAGACACAGGGTTCACTTCTATTTTTGTAGCTCACGCGTGGAGGGCGAGTGACTTGCCCCAAATCACAGGGCGGGTAGATGAAGAGCTGGGGTTGGAACGCAGGGCCAGCTAGCTCGGGCCTAAGCTGCTCCCCTCCGGACAAACCAACCTGGCCTAGAGCCTGGGTGAGTGGGCCTCTTCCAGCACAGCCTGTAGTTCTAGCACCGCCCAGGGCCCATGAGGCAGGAGGGAGCTTCCTGTACAGCAGGCAGACTCAGAGATCCCGAGGTAAGTCCCAGTTTTGCCTCTCACTGTGTGGCCAGGGCAAGTCCCATGGCCCAGTGGCCACCACTCCCTTCTTGGCCAAAGAAGGGCTTTGATGTGAGCAGGTGATCTGTAAGGTTTCTTCCCTAACCTCTAAGGATCAAGAGGCCATGATTTTACAGTCACTCAACTCTTGTTGGAGTGCCACTTTGCTGGCAGGGCTTTAAGGAATTCCCCAGAGGGGCGAGCAGGGCATGCCTGGGGGCCTAGGGCAGTCAGGGCAATGCTGACACTTCTGGAGATGAAGCAGAAGCAAGGTGTGGACCAAGACTTGTCCCATTTGCTCCGAGTTTCCGGTCTCCCTGCCATTAGGTGGGACTGACTTGGACAATGACTCTCTGGAACCATCAGCAAATAATGGTGTGTGTGTGTGTGTGTGTGTGTGTGTGTGTGTGTGTAGTGGGCATTTTAAATGTTTAAATGGTGCCTGGGTGGTGGCCAGGGCGCAGCAGCAGCCCGGGGAGTGGGGCTCCTGCCCCCCCCACCCCAGCCTCCTGCTGACTGTCCTCTCCCTCCCGATCCTCTCTCCTCCCACTGCCTGTTCCTCCTGCTCTCCGGGTGGTCCCCAGCAGGAACTGGTGCATATTAAACACATAAAGAAAGCTTGCCGTTCTCTTTCTTTAAAAACTTAACTTTGAACTCGGAATATTTTGTATGCCTCCTTAAAAACAACCACTCGATGATTCTCTCAAAACGCAGTCCTTGCTTGGCTCCACCCTGTGTGGGTGAAGAACCCAGGAGGGAACAAGGATTGATTAGGGTTAAATCATGAACTCATCGCCCCAGAGCTGAGAGAACGCCTCCACCCTAATCCTGAGGCCAGACTGACACGGCTCTCCCCGAGCCCACCCTGACCTAGTGCCAGGCTCCTGGCTTGCCCTCAGTAAGCAAGTTGCTGGGCTGCCTCACTTCGCCGTCCCCCCATTTCCTGGGCCCTCAGCAGCTACAGGCCTCAACGCCCCCATTTTCAGTCACTCAGACTTTGGATCTGGCTCAAGGGCGACAAAGAAGGGTGGACTTACCTAAACAGTTTTGAACAAGGCTGATGGTTATGGATTTCTGAAATGAGAAAGAGAGCAGATAGGTCTCATTAAGCAGGCAAACACAAACTGAGCCCAAACCCCGGGGGTCATGTCGATCCTGACTCTACGGAACCCCTGAAATTTGGTCTGGAAATGAATCCTTCTCCATCGCTCAATATGCAGGTAACCAATGGAGAGGAACAATACGAGTGAGGCAGGCATACTTTAGAACCATCAGCCATCTAAGACCAAGAGGGCAGGATTTACCTGAGCTCCAAGCTCCAAGCTGAGAAGGGTTGGGGACCAGGCGGAGGGAGACGGGAAGACGGGAAACTCGGGATGGAAATGGGATGAGTGATGTGGGATTGCGGGTATTGCAGCCCATGCCGGGCATGAACCACAAAAAGGGTACCAACTGCTGAAGGAAACACGGATCTGCTTTTTACCCCTTCACCCAATTCAGACATTAAAAATAAGGGGGAGGGGGTCCCTAGTGTCAATTCTGCACCCAGCACCCCCACAGCTGCCATTCCACCGGCCTCAACAGTTTCACAACTGACCATCTGGAGGGGAAGACCTCGAAGCCACACACAGCACATCCTGCCTCCCACAGGCAGCTACCGCTCCCCACTGCACTGCTGGCCATCTCCAAGCCCGTCCTGGGAGGGAACAGGGCGAGGGCTCCCAACAGGAGAGCTCCGTCTGAGCACCAAAGCTGGCAGCCAGAGATGGTGGCTTTGCCGGCCTCACCTACACTGTCCAGAGTGGCCACACCTAACCACCTCCCCCCACACCCACTCCTCCCTGTGCACCTGCCCTTCTGCACACACTTCTTTCAGCCTCTCACCACGAGGGAGGGCGGCTGCGGCTACCCTCCTGCTGGCTCACAGTTCTTCCCCCTTTCCTTCCCCTCGGACTGTATCTGCGGGTCCTTGAACTGAGGACCCTGTCTGCTACTGCCTCCTCCCGGCACTCCTGGAACCCGGAGTACACAAGCTCCACTGGACATGATTTCGTGGAGCCTTTACACAAAAGTGCATGCAAAACAATACTCAGTTAGCTTACATTCAACCTGGGCGACCATTGTGTCTATGCTGACTCAGAGAGCCCCTGTGGGTTTCAGATTCAAACATTTTTAACACGTAATAAATTTGGTCAATGTGTTTTACTTCCACCATCTTATTCAAGCTATGGCAGGCATGGGAAGGAGCACAGCACATGGGCCACTCCACCCAACAGCTGCCCTTTCGTTTAAGGTTGGCCCAGAGCCCCCAGTTTGCAGTTTCAAAGATGCACGTCTTTTTAAATGAAAAACACTAAAGCAGCAATAACGCACTGCAGATAACAACACTCAGAAGCACTTTCTCCACAAGGTCCACAACTGTTTATCACGAATGAACCGAAGGGAGCTCATCAATAAAGCAAGAGATGGTTGTCATGGCACTGTGTTAGCTGGGGCTTCTTCGCACCTATAATACCATGGAAACCGGCATTTCCTGCGAGAGCCAGGGGTTATACATCAAAATCAGTAGTACACTATATACTGGGCGGCATTCAAATCATCTCACCATTCCGTTTCTTTAAAAACCATCATTAGACACACCCTCCCGCACATGTCTCAGTCCTGGCCCGGCCTCTGGTGCCAATGGACTCTGGGCTTAGCCCCTCATCCCCAAGCCTCACCACCAGTGATCTCTCGCCAAGGTTTCCTTCAGCGGGAGCATGGCAGCGTCCCTCCAGCAGCTGGGTCTGGCCACCGAGGGCTACTACAGTGCTGCCTGGGGTCCTCTTCCAGTGACAGCTCCCGTGGAAGTTCCATGTTCCCTGGGGAAGCCATCCCCCACGCCTGGGGCTTCCCAAGGCTGCCCTGGGCCACCGGTGGGCCAGCTTCTCCTTTAGGACGGCTGCTGTTCCATTCATGGCTCTGGTGCTGGAAGCCCCAGAGCACCTGGGATCCCACCAGGCCTGTGATCTGGCAAAGGACACCAAGGGGAAGCCCCTAAGCCGTCCAGCCTCTCCAGCGCCAGACCCTCCTGATCAGCCAGCACCAATGGCAGGGCCCTCCCTGCCTGCCTGAAGATTAGGCAGGCTTTGAATCAGCCAAGTGTCAGGTTCTTGTTATAGAAAACAAACAAACACCAGAAAGAAGTTGAGAGAACACCACTCTTTACTGTCTAATCACATGTGCACTTTCCCAAGCCCCACAGCCCGTGGAAGTAAACTCGAAACCACACACACACACACACACACAAAATAATAATCACCAGAAACACGTTTTTGAATCATGCCCGTGAAGAGAGCGTCCTTCATGGTTTGCTGGCATCACAGCTCTGATCTACCAAATGCCCCGACAGCCCGGGTGCAAACAGCGCGGAGCTGCACAGATGTCCCTTGAGACCAAACATGCATGTAGGGTGGGGTCCGGCTCACAGAGTAAACAGCTGCCCCGCCTCCACACAGGCTTTCACTAACAGGCTGAAATGATGGCGAGTGAGGTTTAGTTTCAACCCGCTAGCTCGCTCTTGTTGCTGCTGGATTTCCCACCACTCATCTCCACACGTTCTGGCGTCAGCAGGCCAGCCTCTCCCTGAGTGCTCTCGGCATTCCCCGGCTCCCTTCATGTCCACCTCTGGCCAGCTTTCCTGTCCCGTCCTGCCATCACAGCATCAGTTGGCCCTGGCCGGGCTTGCACAGACCTATCATATCCTCAGCTCCTGCCGGCAACCCCGCCCCCATCTGCTCCATGGGGAGCTGGATGTGCTGTGTGCTCAGCACCTGCCTCACCTGGGGAAGCTCCGCACAAATGGCTGCTGGACATGGGGATGGAAGGGCCCCGGCTCTGTTCACTGGCTGTCGGGCTAGCTGCCAGGTGATGTGTCGGGGTGCCGCCGAAAGGACAATGAGCCGAGTTACCAAAAGGTGGCCGATGTCGACAGGGGACACCTGCAATATGACCTGACCTGCCCCTGCCACCTCACCTACTCTGACGGTTCAGCTCATCACACAGGAGCTCTGGAGGTACAGCCACTCTCAGGAAAGACCATAAAGCACCTTCACACTGGCATGCACTGCAGCAGGAGGCAACGCTGGCAATGGGCCTCACCTACATACCTGAGGCTCCTTGGGGTTTTACAGAGACTACCAGTAACCATCGAGACTCAGGAATCCACAAACCCATTCATGGGTAGGAGAGAGCTTTATGTACAATACCTCAACTTATAGCTAATACCATATAGGACCACGTGTGGAAATGACCGGAAGAGACAAGTGTACACTAAAACTCCCAGCTGCTCTGCGGGAGAAAGATGCTGCTGTCTACCCCAGTAACAGTCAGTCTCAGAAGCCCGATGTGGCAGTTCCATCTTGCCCTCTGTGGTCACGGTGAGTCAGAACGGACTCGACAGCAGTGAGCATGTGCCATTCTTAACCCTCCAGATGAGAAGGAGGATGAGTCCTCCAACAAATGTGCAGTGTGAGAAAAATGAAAGACCAGTGGTAACTGTACTTACCAATTACTTGCAGAAATTCTGTGTTGCTGATCTGTGAGTCACTGATGCTAAAGGTCTCCTCTTGTTTCACCTCTCCCAGCAAGAAACCCTCCTACAAGAAAAAAGAAAAGCTGCAGATTGAAATAAAGACTGTTTCCACTGCCATCAAGGCACTGAGGACATTATCATTTCATCATAATGTTCACAATAACCCAAGTCAGTTTGCTGTGTAAACTACTCTTCTACAACACCAGCAATTAAGACTACAGCATCCTCAGGTTCATCTACTAACTGGCCTGTTTTAAACAAAGGCATCCATAATAAGAAGGAATGGTACTTCATCCGCGCAAGTCTTCCCTCTTTCCCGGGAATCCATGCGTCCCTTTATTGAGTCTAACAAGCCAGGTCAGGGAGGGTCAGGATGCAGCAATGCTTCCAGTGTACAACGTATCTCACTGCTGAGAAACCGCCACCACTAGCTGCCCTCCTCGCTAGGCTGTCAGAGGAACCGGGAGTTTCATCACAGGAATTTCATTTTCCGTCACTCACACCCATGGAGAACATACCCACCATCACCTGACAGGACCACCCCACCTAGGCCGGCCTGCCTCTGCCCTCCTTGCCATTGGGTTCAGCCCAATGGCTGACAGAGCAGATATGCCCTCATTCTCCGGCCAGAAGTGAAGCTGAGCTGACCTGTCCTAGGATGCTCTCTCCCCAAACACCCACAGGGCTTCCGCCTTCCCTTCACACAGGTCTTTGCTCAACTGATAGCTTATCAGAGAGGCCTTTCCTGTCCAACACTGGGAGATAGCAACTGTCGGGCTTGCTGTGCCCTATTACATGGTTGTATAAATACATAGATGGCCCTCCCCAGGGGCCTTGTGCTTGGCTCGCCGCCAACACTCAGCTCCAGCACCTGGCCTGCATCGGGCTCCACAGGAGCTTTACCCCTTAGCTCTTGTAATGGATTCTGGGAGTGATTGTGGCATAACATTCGACATCAGCACAGACAAGGTTCTTCTCACATTTGAATAATAAACAGATCTCCTTTCGAGGAAAAAAAATCCTTTCATCACTAGTTTGAGAAACTCTTAGAAACCCCTTTTATTTCATCAGTCTTTCAGCCATAATTCTCCCCACAAAAGAGCAGCTCTTTATAACAGAGTTGTTTAAATCACAGTGAAAACGCTAGAAGAATCCCCTCCGAATTTCCAACCTTAATACAGCTACATCCTCCTAGGGTTGGGAGGCTGTAAATTTAGCAGGTAAAAATGCAGGGCACTCAAGTTAAATCTGACTTTTAGGTAAAGGTAAACAACCAACATTTTATGCTAAAAAAAATTCACTGGCTGTTTCATCTGGAACTCAAATCCATGTTTCATCTGACAACCCCATGCAGTTCTGTCTGAGGAAGTGATAGAAGCCAACAGCTACATCAAAGACACGATAAGTATACAATGAATATACCATGTCTACAAGGAATGGTTGATTGCCTACTGGTTTAAAGAGGCTTTGCCTACTGGTTTAAAGAGGCTTTCTACTCCCGTAAACAGTTACCGTGTGGGAAGCTCACAGGGCCAGTTCTACCCTGTCCTACAGAGTCATGCTAAGAGTTGGCATCAAGTCCACAGCAGTGAGTTTTGAGTTTTGTTAGATAAGGAGCCACTGACACCTTATAGCAGGGATAGGTAAACTACAGCATAGGGTCAAACCCAATCCAGACCACAAGCTAAGTAAGAATGGCTCTTCATTTTTTTAATGGCCAAAAAATATATTTAAAAAATATTTTGTGTGAACATATCAACCTGTGTGATCACGGGGTGTCGAACGGAACACTGAAGACAAATGGGTGCATAGGCAAATGTGGTGAAGAAAGCTGATGGTGCCCGGCTATCAAAAAGTATAGCGTCTGGCGTCTTAAAGGCTTGAAGGTAATCAAGCGGCCATCAAGCTCAGAAGCAACAAAGCCCACATAGAAGAAGCACACCAGCCTATCCAACCACGAGGTGTCGAAGGGATCAGGTATAAGGCATCATCAGAACAAAAAATCTTACCATAGTGAATGATGGGGGGAGTGCGGAGTGGAGACCCAAAGCCCATTAGTAGGCCACTGGAGATCCCCTTGCAGAGGAGTCTCGGGGAGGAGATGAGCCAGTCAGGGTGCGATGTAACAATGATGAGAAATACAACTTTCCTCTAGTTCCTAAAGGTTTCCTCCCCGCTCCCACTACCATGACTCGAATTCTATCTTGCAAGACTGGCTAGACCAGAGGAGGTACACTGGTACAGATAGGAACTGAAAATACAGGGAATCCAGGATGGATGAGCCCTATAGGACCAGTGGTGTGAGTGGCAAAACAGGGAGGGTAAAGGGGGAATGGGTAGGGACGAGGGAACCGATTACATGGAACTGTGTGTGACCTCCTCCCTGGGGGACAGACAACCGAAAAGTGGATGAAGGGAGACGTCGGACAGGGCAAGATATGACAAAATACCCATTTATAAACTATCAAGGGCTCATGCGGGAGGGGGGAGCGGGGAGGGAGGGGAAAAATGAGGACCTAATGTCGGGGGTTTAAATGGAGAGAAAATGTTTTGAGAAACGATGTACAAATGCGCTTTACACAATTGATGTGTGTATGGATTGGGATAACAGTTGTATGAGCCCCTAATAAAATGTTAAAAAAGAGAAAAAAAAAATATTTTGTGAAATGTGAAATTCACATACCATTCAAATTTCGGAGTCCACCAGTCAAGTTTCACTGGAATACAGCCTGCCAGGTTCACTCACTGACCATGGCTGCTTTCTCCCTGTGACAGCCGAGTCCAAGAGCCAGGACAGAATAGAGCATATGGCACCCCAAAGCCTAAAATATTTATGATCTGGTACTTTACAGGAAATGTTTGCTAAGCCTGGCACTATAGGCCGACTGGGTTTAAACTAATTCTTCATTGAGCGAAATGAATCGGTCTTTTAAAAATTAAATTCCTGGGTCAACTTTAAAGTTCTTTTGCAGTATTTCACATCTACCATTGCTGGAGGCTAGTATAAAATAAACATGCTTAGTCATCTGATACACAGATGCAAACCACTAAGGCAGATGAAGATTTCCATGAAATCTAGCATGGGGCATGGCCCAGAGCAGATACTAAAGAACTATCATCTAAGTAATATAGCCACCTCACTGCAGTTGGCAGGAAAACTATCCAATTTATTCTTTTTGTTGTTGTTTATTCTTTTAATAATCTTGCCTCAGAGTAAATTCATAGTAAACTGTGATACTCGTAGGCACTCTTAAGAAACAGCGAGGGTTGGAAGTACCACAGAAATCCTATTTACTGCTTCCACAGACACACGGAACTCTGAAAACTAGCCGGCCATAGTACCAAAGACCTTAGTGGAGCCCAGAGCGAGAGGCTTCTGGAAAAACTCATGTTGTCTATATTCCTATCATTAATCTCCGATCAACCTCAACATAGAAGCGATGAAAGGTACGGTCAACTTACTAATGAAATCACCTCCCTGTGAAATCGGTTTTTATTAATGGAAGTTAAGGTTGCTGACATAAACCCAAATCCAGTGCCTTCTACTGCGATGTGTGCTTTCGCTTTTTTATACACACACACACA
>NW_022103968.1:6138537-6143559 GCF_000313985.2 Echinops telfairi
GGCTTTTCTCTTTGCAAATCCAAGTCTTAGTCCTAAAATCCCATGTTTACCGAGTTCCCCTTGGCAGGAAGAAGAGTACGGTTTCGGGTTTGAACATGATGTGATATGAGACAAAATGTACAGCTAGAATACTTAGAAGTAAGGACAATGAGATTTTTGTCTCACGCACTGTGGACATGTGACCTTCCTTGGAAAAGGTCGTCATGCTGGGCACAGTGGAAAAAACAAAACCAAACTCACTGCCATCCTCACCCCATTGATACCAACTCACAGTAACCCTTTAGGGACAGGATAGAACGACCCCCGTGAGTTTCTGAAACTGTAACTCTTTGGGGCAATAGAAAACTCCTTCTCTCTTGTGGAGTGGCAACTGTTTTCGAACTACTGACCTAGCGGTTAATAGTCCAACGTATAAGCACTATGCCACCAGGGCTGTGATAGCAAAAAGAGTTAAGCCTTCAACCTGGGAGGTTGACACAATGGCTGCAACAACGGGCTGGGACCTAGCGATTGTCAGGGTGGCAGGTGGGCATTTCATTGTAGGCCCCATAGGGCGCTGTGAGTTGCAACTGGCTGAGGAGAACCTAGGCTGCCTTATTCAGAATGGCTGGAAGTGTGCAGAGGAGAGACGATGATGGCTTAGGGCAGGGGTTCTCAACCTTCCTCATGCCGTGAACCTTTCATACAGCTCCTCATGTTGTGGTGACTCCCAACCATAACATTATTTTCGTTGCTACTTCATCACTGTCATTTTGCTGCTGTGATGAAGCGTCATGTAAATAGCTGATATGCAGGATGTATTTTCAATGTTACAAATTGAACATAATTAAAGCATAGTGATTAATCACAAAACAATATGTAATTATATATTGTGAAATAGTTACATGTTTTCCGATGATCTTAGGCGACCCCTGGGTTGCGACCCACAGGTTGAGAACCGCTGGCTTAGAGGTTGTCAGAAATGAAAACAGTCAACAGTGGGTGCACATGAACATAAAATGAATGAGGAATCATAGGAAGATTTAAAACAACACAAGTTAGAAATAACAGTGAAAACAAGGGTGGAGCTCATGTTTCTAAACATTGTTTTCTAGCTTGCTCCTTCAGAGCAGGGTTGCGGTTTTCCCTGAAAAGCTCCTTAAGTAACTTGCCCAAGGCCATACCTCAGTTGGGACTAAGTCAAGACTCAAGTTCAGGCAGCAAATACGAAAGAAAGGGTGAGTGATGTCTGTGTGAAGGGAGGGAAATCAGCTGAGTCTTAGGTTCCTCCTGAGCAAGCAGGGAGCCGAGAGCAAGGGACCTCGCACTGAATGTGTGGCCCTCGGGAGTTTGCTGGGAAGCTGCTGCTGTGGTTTCTGAGAGGTGAGCTGTGAACCCTCAAGGCCCCAGGCAGGTAGGGCCCATGGTGATAGGTCCCTACAACCCCAAGACCAAGGGAAGCCTGAAAGGATGGATTGAGGGAAAAGCAAGGGCCACACTGGGCTTTGGGTGCAGGTGCAGAGTCAGGAACCATGCTGACAGCCAGGAATCTACTGAACTGAGAACTGGGAAAGGTAGAGAGATTGAGCAGCTTGGGTGTGGGAGGAAGGCGGGCTGATGCAATTAAAGTCTAGGGGAGATCTGAAGGAAAAGGCTGGAACTAGAAGCCGCCATTAACAAGAAAAGGAGCCCAGGTGGAGCTTCAGTTCAAACCCACCAACTGCTTCTTGGGAGTGGGATGAGGCTGTCTGCTAGATTTACAATCGGAAACCCTATGGGGGCTGCTATGGTATCTATGCAATGACAGTGGGTTGGTGTTTGTAAGAATAGCTAATATTTGCTGAGTATGGATTCCATGTCAGGCTGTGTTCTGGATATAACTCACCTTGTGACCTTATAGGACAAGGCAAAACTGCCCCTGGGGGGTTCTAAGACTGTAACTCTTGGCAGGAGTCGAAAACATTGGCTTTCCCCCAACTTGATCTAGGTACCATTTATTAATATATGGCCCTCAGTGTGGTGTACTGATACCGTGGCTGCAAAACTGAGCTCAAACTTGGCTCCGCATGTGAGGACGGCGCAGGGCTGGACAGTTTCTTTCTGTTATACCCAGGGCTGCTAGGAGTCAGAACAGCGATTCTGGGAAGTTGGCCCACTTTAATTCTTCGTAGCGAGTCTGAGCCAACCTGTTTTGGGCATGCACCATGTGTCAGGCATGTGGTGCTTCCCAGGGGTTATCTCACTTACTCCCTGCAGTGGCCCCACAGGACAGGGGCTACCATCATCCTTGCTGCATAGAAGAATTAAAGGAGACCAACAGAAATTACACTTGGTTCAGGCCAGGGCTCAGAACCAGGCAGTCCAACTCCAAGGCAGGTGTTAGCTCCCTTCTCCTTTTTTTTAATTGGCTCACTTCAGAGCAGGTGGTGATGGGAAACATGGAGGAGGGCTTTCTGGAAGGATTGGTCCATGGTGCTGACTGCTGCAGAAGACGGAGGGCCAGGTGAGATATGTTTTAGAGCCCACAGGAGTTGTAGGCGAACAGGACACCGGGCTTCAGGCGGGTGAAGAGCAAGCGAGAGAAAGGCAATACTATAGACTACTGGAGTCTCTCTCCTGCCTCACCTGTAGGCATCTGGCAGGAAGTAGTTTTCTGGCCCATCCTGTTTGTCCCTGGTGATGGGCAATCCTGCTCCAACTGAGCTCCTCCACCTCACCCAGATTCCAGTTGCCCTGGGTGACCAGCTGTGGTGCCCCACAGCTTTCAATCAGATCCATCATGCCTGGAGCCAGAAGTGGAACTCTGAATAAGACATAGACTTTTCCAGGGCCCTGTACTAACACTGGTTTATGGCTTTTTTCATCACGCACAGCTAACACATCTGAAGTACTGGCAAGATAAAAAAGAAACCCCAAACTGGCAGTCATCGAGTCTATTCCAATTCACGTGGTCCCTACAGGGCAGGTAGATCTGCCCCTGGGGATTTCCAAGAGAGACCGTAACTCTTTACAGGCATGGAAAGCCTCATCGTTCCCCCAAGGAGAGAATGGTAGCGTCAAATTGCTGACCCCCAAGGTCATGTAACCCAACACGCCATCAGGGCTCCCGGGCACGAGAGCAGGTCAAAAATGCCTTCTCTTTCCCAGTGCCTCTTAATGAGAATGGAAAAGGCGTTCAGTCCCATTCAGTGACACCCGGGCTCCCTTTGTCTAGCACTGAGCCCTCAGAGAGGATCAAACCAACTCTTTGTCCAGGGTAGCAGTCATTAAGTGGCCACCGCATCAGATTCACTTGTTATCTGGTAACAAGGTCATTTCAGCTCACGAGTCCTTTGATCATTATAAACATGGAAAATATATATATATATATATAAACATGGATTCCCGTCGACCCTTTCTCTTATTCCTCCACCAGTGATGGTCTGAGATCTCGAACACCTTGTATAGGAGGTAAGACACATTTAATCCTAATCAGGCTCTTTGTGAGCTGGTATGGCACAGCTGACGTTACTTACCTCTGGGACTGGTTATTGGGCTTCTGTTTGCAGGGCAAACAGAAGCATGGCCCAGAAAAATGATCCTTTAGGTTGGAAGGCAGCCTTGCAAGGGGCCTTTAAGACCCTAGGATACTGGACCACCAGTATTCCATTGCTGCTGCACACAGAAAACAAAGGCTGATTTTGGCCTGTAGAATTCTTGCATCCTAGAATTGGACTGAGACCAACAGTTAGGACCTAGAGGTTGATGTAATTTGGGGGGGAGGCCAATTTCAGAACATTTTCTCCCCTACCCCATGATTAAATCACCTTTAAAACAAGTTGTGTAATAATATTCAGTTCGTGTTCCCTCCCCTCCCCCTCCCCCTTCACTGGTTACTGCAGAAATCCCCTCCCCCTCCCCATCTCCACCCTCACCCCCCCATCCCCTACAAAACCTTGCATCAGTTATTATCTCTACGTATCCACTCCTGTGCTTCACAAACTGGCACACCCAACAGAAACAATACAAACAAGAACTAAGTGAAGTGGTAAGAACAAAACAATAGTAATACTGGTCATATTTGAATTTTGTTACTGTCATATTTGGATCACACTCGTTGGGAACAGTCTTCTAGCTCAAGCCACCTACTCCATGGAGCCCCACATAAGGGAGAAAACAGAAGCACAGGGTAAGGGAGGCAGGCAAGCTGTGTGGTCAGGGGAGAGCTGAGGCTGGAATACAGGCATCTTAACTCTCACTAAGGGAGCCCAGAGGTTGCCCATTGGGCTGATCCTGCTCTGCAGGAGAAAGACCCGGCTTTCTCCTCCCATACCCAGTTACAGTCTCAGAAACTCACAGGGCAGTTCTACCCAGTCCCATCGGCTATGAGTGGGCCCCGACTGAGGGCAGGGTGTGTGTTAAGAGTTTGGACTCCTGCCCCCCTCCCCCTAGTGTTTCCACAGCCTACGGATCCTGGGATGGGCCCACTTGGGGGCAGTTATAGGGTATTTATTTCCCTGGCTATAAAGTCCCACGTCCACCAACCAGGTCAAGTCAGAAGAGGCAAGCATTCTAGCCACAAATGAAATTGGTTATCCCACTGAGGAAGACAAAGGCATGGCGGGGGTGGGGGTGGGGGGTGGTGGTGTTTGTGTGGGTGTGAGAGAGATCCGGCGCCCCTGTCTCCTCCACCCTCTCCCCCAGCGATCAGGTGGGGGAGGGAGGAGGAGGCGGGTACATTCAATACCTTGAATGGTGCCTTACAAACCCAACTTGGAGCAACCGGGCAGACAGAGCAGAACTGCCTCCGTCGCATCTCCCAGGCTGTCCTCTAGACTGAAGCACGTGTCTCCCAAGGTCGGAGCCGAAGCTGGGTTCGAACCAACTAACTTCAGGTTCGTGACCGAACGCTTAACCACCGCGCCACCAGAGCGCCTTTCCTTAAAACAGCGGCACCTCGAAGAGAAGGTCTGGATCTGACGCTGGTTGAAGGATCCGCAGACGGAGTGGGGGCTCTGCGGGTCGACACCGGTGCTGGGGGACCCCCGACTCTTTCCAGCCGCA
>NW_022103968.1:6144038-6150706 GCF_000313985.2 Echinops telfairi
GTGTGGACGGGGGGCGGCTGGGAGGGAGGGAGCGAGGAGGGGCGGCATCTCCGGGGAGACTCCTGCAGAATGATGGAGAGATGACTTGGGAAGAACCCTCCACCCCCAACATAACCACAACAAAAATATATCACTACCTTTAGGTTGAATTCTGACTTTGAGAGACCCTATAGGACTTAGAACTGGCTACATGGATTCCCAAGACTAACTCTTTACAGGACTAGGAAGCCTCATCGTTCTCCTGTGGAGCTGCCGGTGGTTTCGAACTGCCGACCTTGTAGTTAGCAGCCCAGTGCATAACCACTGCACCACCGGGGCCCTTCAGGTACTCTACAAATGCTCAAACCCAAACTCACCACTACGGTGAAGGGGACTCAGATGGAACTAAGAAAATCTAAGCCAGGCATAGAAGACAGACAGGCAGGAGAGACGAAAACCTTAACAGGTAACCTTTTAGCAGATCTTGCCCTGGGTGGATTGCATTGTGAGTCACCCCTGTGCCGGCAGAAAAACCTGCTCCTGCACATTCAAGACCAAAGTGTGCCATCATGAGACTGCGTGCATCACCAACTGCAGGATCTGGGCCTGTGGTGTGCAGTTACTGGGACAAACACCTGTTTATTTTGGTGGTTTTTACAAGTTCAGTGTTATACAGCATTTGACAGGTATAGGCCAGCAGTTTGAAACCACTGCTGCTCCTCAGGAGAAAGACCAGGCTTTCTACTCCTGTAAAAAATTACAGTCTTGGGAATGCACAGGGACAGTTGTGCCCCATCCTGTAGGGTCACCAATGAGCTGGCATCGACTCCATGGAGCTGAGTGTGATTTTGGTTTGGTTCCCAGTGCTTTCTGTGTTTAAATTTCCCCTACTGGCCGTATCTTTCAGTCTGTTAACAAAAGGCTCATAGAAGATTGCGCTGTGAATACTCGTTAACCATAAAGATGTCTTCAGCCTCTTTCGTCAATAATGGATTTCTTGGGAGCACACTTTTTAAATCTGTAGTGCAATTTAGTTCAAGAATTTTGCTTTGCCTTTCATTCTCTATAGTTGGGATGCTGTGTATGACAGAGAACTGCACACTTTCCAAGAATATGGAGATGCAGGAGAAATCTGGTGAGTTACAGGGGGGCGTAGGGAGAAGAACTATGATCTAGATGGCTGTATGTGTGTGTGCATTTGTGTGTACCAAGTGCTATACCAACTCCAAATACACCAAGCTCTGCCATCGTTGATGCCCCCTAATAGCAACCCTGTAGAACAGAGTAGAACTGCTCTTGTGCCTTTCCAAGGTTGTCAAGCTTTGCAGGAGCTGAAAGCCTCACCTTTCTCCCGGCATATACCAAAGAAGTGCTCATATCAAAGGAAAAACCAACCAACCAGCAAGCTTTTGGACTGATTCTGACTTTAGTGGTAGATTTATAGCATCTCCCTCTCCCTTCTCTTTTGAAGACCTAGATTTTAATTAGTGTTAAGAAATTCCACCTATCTCATATTTGTCCTTCTTTAATAAAAAAATGTATCCACCAACATGCACAGATGTTAATATCGTTGTAGAAAACCTATTAATGAGTAGCATCTTGACCTTGTCTATTCTTAGAGGTTTTTTCATCTTAAGCAATAGACATGAAGCTTAAACAGCCACAGATATTCCTTCCTACTGTTAAAAAAAAAGACAATTAAGTATATGGTGCCTAAATAGAGTATAGTTGTAACTTTTGCTTATACCCTGTTGTTACTTGAGTACCTGATATTCTGTTTCCTAACAGGTTTGGAGAAGAGAGTATGACCCGGTTAATAAAGTGGATGAAAAAACAGAAGATCCCACTGGATGCTTCAATACTTGATATTGGAACTGGAAATGGTGTTTTCCTGGTTGAACTTGTTGGTACTTTTACTGTTTTTGAGCTAAATTTTAAAATGACAGTGCTAACGGTGTTGGGCGTCTATAGCTGAGTAGTGAAGCAGTGCTCCGTCTGAGTAGCCACGTGGTACAAAAAGTAGGCTGCGTGGACTGTGAGAGCACTGAAGCCAGGGGACCTGAGTCCTTTGCTGGGCTCCTCTGGCTACAGACCTGACCTTGGACAGCCACTGTTTCCTCTCGGTTTCAGCTCCTCCCTACGGGTTCTGAAGACATGATCTCTGTTGGCTTCCACTAGCTTAAAACACTGCACAGAGAAAGAAAATGGCTTCCAGTAGGACTCCTACACCATATCTTAGGGGAGCTCCTGAATGGAACGTGTGTTGCTCATGGCACTGAGTGTTGGTGCAGGTTCTCTTGCTTGAAACTGTCATTGTTGCCCCATTGTGTGCTCATTGCTGCTCTAGATGCCATGGAGGAAGGATAGCATGAAGACTTTATCCTAGAAGGTTTTACATCCTGAGAAGGAAGAATATAAGAAGTAAATTTTCATTATTCTTTAAAATTATTTAACTGTTTGATTGACATATAATTCACAAAATCATACAGCTCAATAGTTCTGTCATCTAAGAAGTAAAAATTTTAAACTACCAAAGTACCAAGTTGCTTGGTTTATTTTATATTGGATAGACTGATACATAAACAGACTATCTCTTGATGAGTATAATAACAGATGCATATGAATTATAGAAAAGGGAGCAGGTAGCTTCAGGAAAGAAGACCAGGGATTTTGGAAGAACTGTTCTTCCCAAATCCTTTCCTGGTCTTTCCCAAAGTTACCTGTTCTCTTTCAAAGCCAGGCAGTTGTTGGACTGCTAATCACAAAGTCTGCAGTTCAGTACCACCTGCTGATCCTTGGGAGAAAGGTGAGGCTCTTTGCTCCTGTAATGATTTAATGATTTACAGCCTCAGAAACTCTCTGTAGGGTTGCCATGAGTCAGAATTGACTCTATAGCTGTACACTTTCAGTCTGAGTATCCAAGTTGGGTGGAAATTGTGGGGCCAAGGTGGAGTGAGTAGTGATGGGGTGAAGAGGGAGAGAATTTCAAACATTGGAAACAAGGTCTAAAAGCATTAATGTAGAGAGCAGTACAGCATATTCTGGGGCCTATAAGGAATGTACTAATGCTATGGGCATTTCTTTTACATAAATATTTTAAAAAACATTTTTCTATTGGAAATTGGGTGTGGGTGGGTGGGTTACATTTCAGATCATCAGCTTTGGGTCAGTAGTCCAAACCACTGATCAAACTCCAGTAGTCACCTCCCACCCATTACATTTGTTTTTAGAATGCATATATGAGTGGATTTTTGTTGTATACCTAAGCATGGAATTTCTAGGTCAGAGCGTATATGTATGTTTAACTATAATTGATAAGCCAGACACTTCTCCCCAAGGACCATGCCAGTTTATATACCTTCTCACAGTCTGAACATTTCATTAACTCCACAACCTAGGCACTGCCTGTGCTACTGGACTGATTAAAATGTTTCAGCTGTTCTGATAGGTGTTCAGGAGTCTCTGGGTGTGGTACAAAGTAACACACTTGCTGCTAACTGAAAGGTTGGCGGTTTGAGTCTCCCCAGAGGTGCGTTGGGGAGCCCTGGTGGCGCAGTTGTTATGCATTAGGCTGTGATCCTCAAAGCCTGCAGTTTGAAACCACCAGGTGCTCCTTGGGAGGAAGATGGGGCTTTCTACTCCTGTAAACAGTTGCAGTCTTGGAAACCTACAGGGACAATTCTACCCTGTCCTATAGGGTTGCCATGAGTCAGAATTGACCTGATGGTAGTGAGTTTGGAAAGGTGCCTTAGAAGAACGTCTGCCATTGAGAACAGTATGTAGCCAGTTCTAAACTCGCTCGTTTGGGGCCACTCAGCTGGAATTCTCTCAGTGCAACTGGCTGCTGCCTACTGGTTTGGTCACTGTGTGGAGGTACCTGGTGGGTTTAGTTTTATTACCCAGGTGACTAAAGCTTGCTGTGCAGCATGTAGATAATTCTTTTTGAAGTGGTCATTCAAGATTTTTCTATCTTAAAAAAAAAAATTTGTACCCATATTTAAAATCCCACACTATCTATTGAAATGCCATCCCTAACCCGCTCTGTGACAGTGACTCCTGTCATGGATGGGTAGTGGTGTATGTTTGGGTCTGGTTTGGGAATCTCTGCTCTGTTCCTTTGTTCTGTTTGCGGCTGCTTGGGATACAATGCTCCCTTAATCACTGCAGTGCCGCTCTGTAGATCTTCACGTTAATTAGCATGAGCTCCCTAACTTTGACCTTTCCCTGCTGTGGTCTTGGCTATTGTTAGTTACATCTTTGGACATTTGCTTACATTTTAGAATGAGTACCACGTTCTAGCAAAAAAAAAAAATCTTCGGTTTTTGTATTTGGATTGTGTTGTATCTCTTAGGGAGAATGTGCGTCGAATGATTGCACTTTGGGTCCACTGGGCGTGTAGTTAGGTCTTTGAGTATCAAACAGTTATAGTCTTAGAAACCCACAGGGGGTCACTCAGCCTCCACTCAATGGCAGTGAGTTTGGTTTGGTTACAGATCTTATCTTTTGTTATATTTATTTCTAGATGTTTGTTTTGTGTGTGAGTGTGTGTGTGTGTGTGTGTGTGACAGAGAGAGAGACACACACACAGATAGACAATGGGAGAATGTGTGTGTAAGAGAGAGAGATTATTGTTAGGCTTTTAAGATTTTATTTTCTTTTTAAAATTTAATTTAAGTATAATTAGCACGGTAGGTATAGAAGAAAAGCCACTTAACTCACACTATATGGGTTGAGGTCAGGTGGGGCTAAGACCAAACTCAAGGAGGTACATATTATTCCAACACAAAGAAGGGGAAAGGGGGGAAACGGGAGGGAGAAAAGGGGTGGGGTGGGGAAGGGAGACAGTGGCACCGGGGGAGAGTACTGGTTATGTGTCCGCAGACTAGAGTGCCTGCAGACCTCACCACGGTGCAGCAAACCTGGAGGGCAACGGTAACCACGTGGAGCAACACATGGTTTGTTAAAATGGGAAATTTAAAAATTATTTTGTATTGACATATTTTATTCATTCCAATGTATCCATTCACATACAGTTCTGTTGTTCAATTCCATTGGGTGGGGTTATACAGTCATCAATGCTATCTCTACCCCCCCCATTTTAGTTTATAATAGTTTATTGCTAGTATATGGAAGTGCCACAGGATTTATTAATGCTTACCTTGCATAAGTGAATTCTAATAATTTATAGATTCTTTTTTAATTTTCTCATAGTAATATCGTGGGCAAATAAGCTTTAGCTTTTATTTTCCAATCTTGGTGCTTTGTTTATTAAATACTGTTTCAAAGACTTGACTGTGATGTTGAACAGACATGGAGAGGGCACATCACTTACGTTTCTGACGTGCCTGCGATCTGGGAAAAACTCATGTTTCACTGTTAGATTTAGCTGTTGGTCTTCACAGATAGTTGACAGTTCACAGTTAGCAATCAGTCTGTTTTCAGTTTTAAGAAGTTCTGTGCTTGTTTTTATTACTTTTCATACTTCCTTGTTGTTATGTGCTGCTGAGTCAGTTCCGACTCGTGACCCTAGTGACCCTTGTGCAACAGGGTGAGCCACCGCCTGGTCCTAGGCCATCCCCACATCACTCCTGTGCTCCAGCCCAGGATTACACACTGTGCTTTTAATTTGTTTTCCTTCTCTTTGTTTAATTTCTTAAAATGAAGCTTAGTTATTGATTTGAGAGGTTATGACTGTGAAAATGTAAAACTGTGAATGGGGTTTGTTTTCCTTTGAGTATTAATAAGCGAGAGTTTTATATCCAAGAGTAATTGTATATTGAGGAAATATCCCAGCCCAGTCCAGATCAAGCCCTTAAGTCAGATAGTAGCACACACATCTGAGACTAGTCCATAAGCTCCTCTTCAGACTCACGCAGCGCATGCAATGATGTCGAATGCAGGAAGATCACAGGGCAGTGTAGGTAGAAGGTCTTGTGGATCCAGTGGCAGTGGAAACATCTCAACACTGGCACAGGTCTCCTCCGCTCTCTGAGTATCTCAACAGCAGGCAAGGGAAGGCAGAGCAATACAGTTCATTTTTTACTTGCAGTGAAAATATTTTTCAAAAGCTTTTTTTTTAATTCATGGATAATGAGAGTTCTGTTGTTTAAGGAGATTTTTCTATTATCTTTTGTTTATGGCATTACTAATCTAATTTGATTTTGCTAGAGAACATACTTGGTCTGATTCCAGTTCTTTTAAATTTGTTAAGGCTTGTTTTATGACTTAGGGTATGGTTTATCTTGGTGGATGTTTCATGTGTACCTGAAAAAAAAGTGTATTCTGTTTTATAAAACTTAATTAGACCCAGTCGTTTGATTGATAGTGTTCAGTGTTCTATATGTCCTTGTTGATCTCCTATCCAGTGAGTAGTCTGTTAGTTACTGATAGAAAGGTTTTGAACTGTTCAGTTATAATTGTGTTTTTTGTCTGTGTGTTTCATATTACTTTGGTCAGTTTTTGCTTCAAATACTTTGAAGCACAGTTATTAGGTCCATGTATGTTTAGGATCATCATTAAAAATGTGTGTGTGTGTGTGTGTGTGTGTGTGTGAATTGACTTTTTTGCATAATGCCTCTGACTGATAATTTTTTTTGTTTGAACTTAACTTTTGCTGATGTTTATAAGATCTTTTAAAAATTGAGATGTAATTCATGAACTGCCAAATTCACCTTTTATTTTTATTTTTT
>NW_022103968.1:6151832-6153772 GCF_000313985.2 Echinops telfairi
TTTTTTTTTGTTTCTCTCATTTTTTTTTCTTAGTGATTGAAAACTAAATATACTATTGTCAGGATAGATCCTTGGTTCCCTCCCTCTGATTTTGCTTTTTTCCTTTTTGGTCAATAATTTTTTTCACTGTGTTCAGTTTGGATAATTTCGACTGGCCTTTCCTTGTCCTAAAGTTTCTTCCTAAACAGTGGGATTTCTCTGTTTGCTTCTTTAGAGTATTATTCAACATGTTTTCTGACCCCCATACTTGATATAAGGTTGAGATTAGATTTAGAATACGGAAGCAGCAAACTGAGGACCTCAGCTCACATCTGGGTCGCCACATGCTTTTATAAGCCTTTCTTGGGACACAGGGCGCATACAGCGGGATGGTGTGGGTGCCGCAAAGGCAGAGCCAACTGCGGCTCTCCCGCGCTGCACCAAAAATGTTGGCTGATCTTCGAGCCAGAGATTGGCTCAAATCCAGTGTTCTTAAAACATTTTTTTTAAATAATAAATTTTTTTTTTATTCAGAAGGTTTTTTATTCAGAATCTTTTTTCTTGCTCTCTAATGGAAGAATATTTCTTTATGATGTTTTATGACTTCTCTATTTTTTTAAATAATATTTCACAGAATGCTGGGTAAAAGTTTTACACAGCAAACTAGGTTCTCATTAGGCAATTTCTACAAAGTTGTTCATTGACATACTTATATTTATTATAGCATGCCCGTGTTCTCTTCCAACCTCGTACCTTTCTGGTACTCTAGGGTTCTCAGCTGGCCTCCTACCCCCACCCCCACCCCGCTCTTTTTACTCCCTCCTCTCTATTTTTGAGAAACTTCCTGTCTCATGTTGATGGTTTATTTAAGTTGGGCATTGATCTTATGGCTACCGTCCTTCAGTTAACAGGCTGCACTGTTGTTTCCATGAAAGATGATCTTGGGATAGACTTGGTCTAAGTTAGTTTTTTGTTTGTTTATTTTAGTTCTTAAGTTTTGTTCCAAAGATTTACACAGAATATTCCAGATAAGTGAGTTTCAATCCTATCTTCTTCCTCTTTTTGCCTTATTACACCTGAAAGTAATAAAATACCTAGCTTTCTTTGATGTTAGTAGCTGTGTGAAACAATTGGTTAGATTATTCTTGAGTCTTCTTAAAATGATTTTGATGAGGTGTTTTAAATCCCTTTGAGAAAACACCTTGGAGGTTATAGTAATCGAGCTTGCTTCTCTGAATGGTTACAACTCCCTTATTGAGGATCTCGGCTTTCCTGTTTCCTTTGATTCTTGAAGAAACTGCTTAAAATTGATAGTAAACATGATTCCATTTCCCACAGGGTGGGTGTGATTAAGTATAAACTTGAGAACCTGTTTCTTTTATGGGGGGCCCCATCACCCCAAGCTTTTGCACAGCTGCTGGAGTGGCGTGGAGGGAGAAGGACCTCACGGCAGTAGGCTCCGGAGCTCCTCTACTCACTACCTACCCTTCAGCTTTTTTTGAGTTCTCCATCCCTTCTCTACTATCCTGTCTTGGAGTAAATATTTGCTCCCCGTCAGACTGCTTAGAAGTGGTAGTTGGGCACCGTCCAGTCTTCTGGCCTTCTAGGGTATATAAGATGGTAGATTTTGTAGACAAGTTTGTTTTCTTTTTAAAAAATAAATGATGTTATATTGTGGGGATTGCAGTCACTTCCCTCACCCCTGTGTTTCCTGTGTCTTCCTTTTTTCCTATTCCTTTCTGAATTTTGTCTTTGGGTAAATGCTGCTCTTCTGATCTAAAGTGGTTGATTATTCTGAGACAGCAGTTCTCAACCTATGGGTTGTGACCCCTTTGGGGGTTGAACGACCCTTTCACAGGGGTCGCTCAATTCATTATAGTAACAAAATTACAGTGATGAAGTAGCAACAAAAATAATTTTATGGAATGTGCTTTGCACAATTGATGTGTGTATGGATTGTG
>NW_022103968.1:6155025-6156385 GCF_000313985.2 Echinops telfairi
ATGATATAAATTTAAACTTTTGTTCCTGTTTAAATCCTGCAATAAAATTTACACATAGATTTTTGGATATTATATCTCATTTGATCTATATTAAAAATCAAACAATCCAAGCCATAAAGAACTATGATAATTCATAGGCAAAAATTGTAGTAAGAAATTTATTTAAACTAAAGAATAAAATTTTGAAAAAAGAATAAAATTATTTTTCTGTCTCTAGGCAAAATGTGGTTTCTCTAATATTACTGGGATCGATTATTCTCCTTCTGCAATACAGCTGTCCAAAAGTGTTACTAAGAAAGAAGGGCTGTGTAACATTGAGTTGAAGGTAACAATTATTTACACTATAACTGTTTTGTTCTATTTTTAAACAAAAGTTATAAAGCTTGTATATTCCTAAAATATGTTAATTTGTTGGCATCTCTTACAAATTAAGGATCAGGTGGAAATCATCTTCTTGCTCGTTCTTCTTCCACCCTCCCTTTTCTGTCTTCTCCCTCCAGCCGTTTCTCGAGCTCTTACTGGTGGGCCTGCCCCTTCATGCTCGCAAACACGGATCCCCAGGCGCAAAGTTAGAAAAGCACAAAGTGGTGCAATGCTTCCAAAGATTACTTAACGTGATTTTGTATCCTAATGTCTGTGAGGAGATCAGGGCTCCCAAACTGGCATACGCAGCGCAGATTCTATGTAGGACCATAAAAGAGCTACTCTTCTACAGTCCGCTGGGATACCTCACATGAGGAAGCTTCATGAAATTTTCCATGGACTTTTGAAGCCTCTTCATCGTCTCAAACAAAACTCTTCGTTTTCTCCTCTAGTTTGCCTCCTGCTCTTCCCACCCCTCCAGTGACACTTCCACTCACTCACCAGCATCTGAGTCCTCTCTGTCAGGTCAATCCTCTACCCAGTCCTGTTGTGTGGAACGTGTGCAGCGTCAGCACTGTTCTCACATACGGGAATTCAGGGACTCTGATTGCCTTCGTCATGTTGTGCACCCGTCACCCTTAACAGGAACTCTCTTCTATGGGTTTTTGTCTTCAGGGCATATCAGGAATGTGATTATTTCTTGATAGTTCCATGGCTCCTTGCCATAACTAACCTCCCACCATAATTTCTTGCTCAGACTACTACAATACCTTTTGAACGGTTGGCCTCTTTTCTCTGTTCCCTGCTCCCACTTCATGTACAACTGGGCAGCCAGAGGTAGGGCTTGGCACTGCATTGGACCCGAACAGAAAACATTTGTAAGGGTCAACAGACAGACCTGGAACTATTTATAGGCTATTTTTTTTCTTTTCTTTCCTATGTCTCTATAAGATTGGCAGGATAAACAATCCTGAGGAAAAACTGGTACTGTCGGTTC
>NW_022103968.1:6159841-6161726 GCF_000313985.2 Echinops telfairi
TGTGAAGGATCACCAGTATGGGACATACAGACACAGACTGAAGATGAAGCACATGCTGTTGGATAAGTGATAGCAGTAGACTTGTTGGACCCAGGGTAGGCGCAAACCTTCAGTTTGTCAAACACAGCCTTGGTGAAGTGTAATCCAACAAGGCCGGCCAGCTCCTTCATGCAGGCCTTTAGGACGAGGAGTGGTCGTTTTGTATGTTAGCTTGAAATGTACTGAATACTTTTGAAGCAGAAAGAGAAAACCCATCATCAAATGTGAGGGAACATAAAAACTCACATTTTTAAGTCAGATAAAATTTTTAGATTATACACTATGTAGAGTACGAAGTTTTGTGAATAACCATGAGCTAATTAATTGCTTAATTAGTTTTTCAGTAGCCTTTCTGAATTAATGGAAAATTGTGCTGTCAATATTTCAGTGGCTCATTGTGCTGTCACAGACAGATCACTATTTCAGATGCTTGTTAGGTGGTATTAGGCTATTGAAAATCAAAAGTACCTGGTATTTCTCAAGTTAATGATGTTATTATGGTTACACAGTTAATTTTCTGGAGTTTTCTGCCAGTCACTTGATTCACGAGGAGGGTGATAAGCTGCTGAGCTGAGGCAGAGGACTTCTGGTGCACTGTGTTGACTGTAGTTCATGGGACCTGTGATGCCAGCTGAGAATCTCATGACAGGTAGATGGCGTCATTTTGAAGACTATGCCAGATACTCTACTTTCTGGCGAAAGAACCATTTCATGGGGCAGACGTAGCGACTCTGTAATGTGCTGGCCCAGCGAGGCCCCACACCTGGCTTTGATTTGTTTCTAAACGTAAAGTGCAGTGCCACTTCCAAGAAACACTGCTGGACTCGCTTACTGGTCCCAGCTTTAATGATCTTGCAGGGAAACATAGAAGGTAACTATCCAGTCGAAATAGGGGTAGTTTATGCAAAATGTGATGATAATTAATGGGTCTGGGTAACCCTAACCTTTTATAGGTGGTCGTTTTAATGCCCGCAAGATTGTGTTCCTTGTTCTCACGTCGGCATTGATTTTTAACCAGGTTGAAGACTTTCTGAATCTTTCCAACAAGGTGTCTGGATTTCATATCTGTGTTGACAAAGGGACTTTTGATGCCATCAGCCTCAGTCCTGACAACTCCCTTGGAAAGAGGAAGCAGTATGTGAAATCGCTCTCCAGGGTGTTGAAAAGAAAAGGCTTTTTTCTAATAACCTCGTGTAACTGGACTAAGGAAGAGTTGCTGAATGAGTTCAGTGAAGGTAAACGGTGATGTGTTTACTTTGGGTCTGACGCAGGGAAACTGCACGCGGGTTTCTGTGACAGGCTCTCACTTCTCTCTCTGTGGGCCTCGCCTGCCTGCCTTCTGTTAATGACTTTGGGAGTGGACTTTGTCACAGTGGACACAAAGCACAGAGGAATACTATTGGTGGAAAACCAGAGCCCTTTCAGTATTTTCCCAAGTACTCTTTGTAATAAGGTGCTAACATTTATGAGCCTGCCAAAATTAAGCTCTCTATTTAAGCTATAAAATCCAAACCTGTTGCCCTTGGGTCAATTCAATCCCTAGCAACTCCCTAGGACAGAGTAGAACTGCCCCAAGATTCCTTCTGAAGGCTGCCATTGGTAGGACCCCATGGCCTGCCTGCCTACCGCCCAGCTATGGGCTCCAAGCAGAACGCTTAGCTACCGTTTCACCAGAACTCCAGATTTCAGCCCTGCACTCTGTTACGTAGAGAATCAAAGATGAAAACACACATATGAAGGGGGGCTTCAAGAAGTTCTTAGAAATGCATTCTCTGGGGGTGGGGGGTGGGGATGGGGATGTCTAGTGTTTGGGAGTGGGGCTGGCCCCACAGACCTCTATTGGTTC
>NW_022103968.1:6162788-6164555 GCF_000313985.2 Echinops telfairi
GCACACCAGCCTGTGTGATTATGAGGTGTTGATGGCATCAGGTATCAACCATCAAAGACCCAGAACAAAAATCATAATGTGAATGAGGGGCAGGGCAGAGTGGAGACCCAAAACCCATCTGTAGACAATTGGACATCCCCTTACAGAAGGGCCACAAGGAAGAGATGAGCCAGTCAGGGTGCAGAATAGCATTGATGAAACATACCACTTTCCTTAAGAACATCTTAATGTTCTTAAATGCTTCCCCCACTATCATTCCCCACTCCGACCTTACAAATCCAGCTAGTCCAGAGCATGTACACTGGTACAGATAGTGCTTGAAACACAGGGATCCAGGACAGATAATCCCCGCAGGACCAGTAATGAGAGTAGCGATACCAGGAGGGTAAGGAGTTGGTGTGGAGTAGGGGAGAACCAATAACAGTGATTGACATATAACCCCCTCCTGGGGTGGGGACGGGGGACGGACAGCAGAAAAGTAGGTGAAGAGAGACAGCAGTCAGTGTAAGATTTTAAAAATGAATTTTTTTTAATAAGGATTCATGAGGGAGGAAGGGGGAAGGGGATGAGCTGATACCATGGGCTCAAGTAGAAAAAATGTTTTAAGAATGATGATGGCAACATGTACAAATGTGCTTGACACAATGCATGTATGTATGGATTGTGATAAGAGCTGTACGAACTCCCAATAAAATGATTTAAGATAAAAGTTTTTAGAAAAATGGAAATAAAAAAGAATGGACCTTTCCACAGTGACTTTGTAGCTCCCTTGGATTGTACTTCTGACTTCAGAACACCAATTTACTGGTGAATTTACACTAATGCAAGCGAAAGCATTTGTTAACGGTGTGTACAGGGAGCGTTTTAATTCTGTCGGTTCTTTGTATATCCTAAGTGACCCTGGTGGTACTGTCGGGTAAGCGCTGGACTGCTAGCTGCAAGGTCGGTGCTTCAAACCCACCAGCTGGGAGCAAGTTGAACCTGTCTGCTCTGGTAAAGACTGACGGCCTGGGGAACCCTCTGGGGTTGCTGGGAGTTGTCATCGACCACGTGGCAGTGGCCTTTTCGGTTCCGGTTTTGTGTTTTTGTCTGGCAGTCATGTGGCATTTGGGCTCTGTCTTGCTGCTTGCAGTGCACCTAGCAAACTGTATTCTCCACATCGCTCAGAGACGTGGCTGGGCGCCGTGCTTCTCGCTTTCCTCCACGTTGCAGGCACTAGATTGCTCTCAGGGCTGCCTGGCTTTCTGTTTGTTATTGGCACATCTTAGGGTTCGTAATGTGTGAGACATACATACTCTTGGCTGTTTTCATTCTCAGGTGTGATGTTTCCAGCCCCTACAGACAGTGACCAGATGTATAAAGATACTGACAGTAAAAGGCACAAAGAGAAAGAAAGAAAGGTATTCACGTCACTTCTCTCAGATCTGACTCGGAAAGAGCCCACTGCAGCCGGCTTCTGCCCGTGGTCGTACTGCACCTCTGCTTCTCCCTAGCTTTGGTGCCTTAGCAGCACCCCCGAAAGAAATCAATCTATTTTTGTCCTATTAACTGAAGGTAATTAGTGCTATATGCTAAATGAGGAAATTGTGAAAATCGAGAATCTATAATCGATGTGGAAATTGAGAATCTATAATCTCTATTCAGAACACTTTGCATTCTCTGGAAGGCTGTTCTTGTTCATTTTAATTATTTAATTATTTTTTTCTTGTTCGTTTTAAAGAATGTCTTTTTGACTAGTTCGCTTGTGCCCTGTGTAGACTTTTCTGG
>NW_022103968.1:6164889-6172905 GCF_000313985.2 Echinops telfairi
GGAGATGATGTTAAGGAGTCTAGGAAGAAAATTAATGTTTGGGAACTGATTGTGGTAGCAGTTGTACAGTTTTACTTGATTTGATTGAACTACGGATGATATCTGTATTATCTTCCAATTAATAAAAAAAAATAGGCTTTTAAAAAAATTTCTTTTTAGAATAGGCGTTTTTAAGGTTGGGTGTTAAGCCAGTAGTGTTGCACTTAAATATTTGGTTGAATTTTAGAGCTCCATTGTCCCAAACTAATGGGATGTGAACTACCTCAAAAGAGTAGGCTACCATGCACTGTTCCTTCTATTGTACGATTGACTGTAAGGATCCCTGGTAGTGCGGTGGGCAAGCTGCTGTAATGCTAACCCTCAGGGCCAGAGGTTTAGACCCTTCAGCCTGACCTCCGGGGAGAGATGGGGCAAGCTGCTCGCATAAAGAGCCATCGTCTCAGAAGCCCTGTGGGACAGTTGTCTGTGGTCCTCAGGGTTGCTGTAAGTTCAGATTGACTTGACGGCATTGGGTTTGTCTTTGGGCTGGTCATTTGCTGCACGCATTGGGTCTGTAAGTGGTTTTCTTTTTGGTAAGGAAACAGGCAGTGGTAGGAGGGGGACCCTCCACACCCATCCTTTTGTGTGCATTAGTGACTCTGGCTGGTTATGGAATAGAAAGCTTAAAAGTTTGTGGCCCAACCAGTGAATTCCTGGCTTCATTCCCACTATCTCTAGAAAACCCGAATTCTATTACTATCTCTTTGATTTATTGTCTTTTATTTTATGCCATCACTGTATCTTTCACTTTACATGTGTTTCCTCTTAAACAGTCGAAGTCATGAGTCAGTCGTTTTGTCAGTGGTACTAAGTGCCCCGAGTTACACCCCACAGGACTTGTCCCCTTCAGGGGCTGTGTCTGCAGTACTGGGGGACAGATTTCGGCCTGGTACACCCTAACAGTTTAGTGAGTTCATTCACACTTCGAGCCGCCCTCTAAGGCAGAGGAGAGCTGCCCCACAGGGTTTCCAAGACTGCAAATCTGTATGGAAGCAGCCAGCCACGTCTTTCTCCCCATGAGCAGCTAGCTGCTGGGTAGGATTTACTGCCTCTTCACCGCAGCCCCGCCCAGGGTTCCCTTATACTGACCTAGACCCAGGACCCTCCAATAGATGCTGACTCACAGTGACCTTGTCGGACAGGGTAGAACTGCTTCTGTGGGTTTCTGGGGCTCTAACTCTTTACAGGAGCAGACTGCCACATCTTTCTCCCACAGAGCAGCTGGTGGGGTCAAATCTCGTAGCTCCTGTTGACCAGCCCAACACTGAACTCATTGCACTACTAGGTCCCATTAATAACGTGCAGAGTGCTTTGACCCATGCCAGTGTTGCATTAAAACTAGCTCGGGTTCTGCTGTCGAGAGTATTGCTGAATTTAAATGAGCAGAATGTTACGGGGGAGATGTCCTTGGTGATCCAGCACTGTATTGTGAACTGGATTTAGGCCTGAATCTTGGAGGTAGTGGTGTTGGAGGGAAGCCCAGGCCTGCCAGCCTCTGCTGCCCTTGCTGTCTGGGCTGGCGGTTTGCATGGACCGAAGCCTGCTTTGCTTCTACTTTGTGGCTCTTGGTGCCTTTTTCTGTTCAAAGCATAAATGATATCTCCATCTACTGAGACAGTTCTTGCCTTTTTATAGGAAGCCATGTTTATAAAAATACTTTGCCTTGTTATGTATTTTGGTGATTACCATGTCTATATTTGATGTTCCAGGGTTTTTACCTTTATTATAATTATTGCATTTGAAAAAAAATTATACTACAAAAATATTCTAGATTCATTTTAAGAAAAACATTAATAGCCCTGAAAGGCAAGCATGTGTATTCAAATAATTGCAATCATTCTCAGCCCGTGGGCTTCAGCCACTGTTATATTCTGGGTGTTGTCCATCAACATGAAATACCCTAATTCTGCAGGGAGCTAAAAAATTGAGTAGGCCTGGAAAATCCACTCCAGCTCCACTTCCTCTTGAAAAAAAATTTTTTTTGAAACATTTTATGATCAGGTATTATCAGTCTCGGTTAACGAACACCAGACAAATATGAGTGTGTATTAGTAGACTTAGCACAGCAGCTCCACCATCCAGCATTTGAACATATGTCCCATCTAGAAGACTTTTCGAGGATCCTTTTGTGGAAACATTTTCTCGTTATCTGTTTTTAATTAGTGTATTAATATATACTCATCTATTAAGGTTTGGTGAGTTATGATGAATTTGAATTACAACGTATAATGTAACAACATCTTTAAAAAAATTTTTTTGTAACAACATCTTAAAGACAAGTTGACGCAATAATACATATCCTTCACATTGTCTTTCTGTTTATGAGGGTTATTTGAGTTCAAGGCACTCACACACACACACACACACACACACACACACACAATGGGGAAAAACATCTCTCCAAAACAATAGCCCTCATTGATGGAAAAATCATGGTAATGTGGTGCTGCCCTTCCAGTCTCGTTGTTTTATTTCATAGGGAAATGTGGCCCCATGTGACTTTGCTCTGTACAGAATCACTGGACTGGGCAGGGGCACTGTCACCTATCACCTCTGCATGGAAACGATCCTGCTTCAGGCAGCGTGCCTGCCACGGCTCACACCGAGTAACGGGTAGTGCTGGGACTTGATACTACGTGGGTGCTTACTTTTTAAAGCTACACTTTGCTGCTTTGAGAGTTCCTAGTTCCTTGCCCTCCCGTGCCCTTCACCTCAGTGTGCTCCACGTCTCTCTGTTTTTGTTGTGCATTCAGTGAAAGTTTGCCCAGGTTATGTCCTGGCCGTGGGTTTCAAATCGCCCTGTATTTTCTAGTTAACTCAGCCTCTCTGTACCCAGAGCTCCCATATGAGTGGTGTGGATTTACTGCAAGGGAGCACGCACCTCTCATCATGCCTGGCTCCTGTGGTGAGCTGCTTTCCCTGCTGGGAGGAGGATCTGCCGTGAAGGAATCGTCAACAGGAAGTGGAGGCTGCAGAGAAAGCTGCTGTTCTACAGTGCAGTTTTGGTCGTCTTTGAACCTTTTTCAGTTCTAAGGGTTTTGGTGTACACGTGCCTGCCACACACACATAAATATTTAGTAGGTTTCCCATCTATTTCATTCCTAGGGATACCGTGGCTAAGTAGCCAGTGCCATAATTACACACGAGACAGGTTGCTTTGATTACTACTGAAACCTTGTTGTCTGTTATAACCACGCCCACCCTGTCTCTGTTGATTCAGTGCTGACACCTGCCCTCTACCACCACGGGGACCAATCAGCCCCATTGTGGGCAAATGTCGGGGTTCGCTTAGGGCAGTGCCCACTGTTAATCCTGGTGCACATAAAATAGCAATTACAGGAGTCTTAAGAGATGCTGGGGCCCACTTCACAAACTTGTTCCTTATGGTTGTGGTAAAGGGTATGTCCTCAGGACACCCCCTTTTTGGGTCTATGGGGATAGATCCATTCCAACATACCAATTTCTCTAAGCTTTTGGATGCCTTCCTCTACAGTGTACCAAGGTAGGTCAGGTACTTCAAGTTGGTCTAATCTAGGCCATCTGGCAGTCCATGCTTCATTGAACCAACCAAATAAAGAATTAGATCCTCTCTTAGCCTCTCTCGCAGAGACACAAAATGAAGGCCAGTCTCAGTTTGGAGTTTGTAATCAGTGTTGTCTAAAGAGTTGGCAAACACAAGGTCAGCACAGACTTCTGTTAGCTGTGAGCTCAGTCGCTAATAATAGTATCTTTGTTTTGTCTGACAGGATTCGAACTTTATGAAGAACTGCCAACCCCCAAGTTCAGCTTTGGTGGCAGATCTGGAAACAGCGTAGCAGTGTTGGTTCTCCAGAAAATCCAAGACTTCTCCTTGGATCAATTCAGTTAGCTTTTTCACGAAGCTTTGCCTCAGAGTACTGCCCGCCTGCCGGAAGAACAGGCCAGTGCAGAGAAGTGTGTAGTAAGTACTCAGGATGCACGGCGGACCGCTGTGGGCGCAGAGAACCATGAGCTTGGGTGTGGCGGGTGGTAGAGATCACGGAGGGTGATTCCTCATTTTATTTTGTATTTGCAATGTAAATCACTGACTTGTTGCATGGAAAAAATTGTTATTGCCAAACAGTTGATTGAACACTTCAAAATAGTAAATGGATTTACAGAAAGCATGTATTCTTGATTTGTGTGCCTTCTGGGTGTTGGAATCCACTTACTTAGAAAGACTAGAGTCAGTATGGCAGGGCCACAACAACATGCCAAACAACAACCCTTTTGGTGCTTCCTAGGCTATTTGTGAATCACAACGAGAAGTACTACTTAGGGTCTTAGTATTAGTAAAGGGGGTTATTTTTAAAGTTATCCAACATTAGGGGAAAACCCCTGCCTTCAAGTACGCAATTAGCAATCCCAGAGAAATAGCTCAGCCTATCACGAGTAAGTACCGAGCCTGAACTGTGTGACTGACCGGTGGTCTCCTGCACCGGGTGAGGCACAAACAGACAGGAAGTCAAAGGAACTAGGATAAGCAGCTATTAACAGCTGGCTCCGTGCTAGGTCGTATTGCTTTATTAAACCGTCACATCTTCCCCATAGCTCCCTGAAGTCTGCATTACTCCTATTGCACGGCGACTGCGAGAAATGACGTCACCACACCGACAAGGCCCAACAGCTGGTTTAGGGTGGAGCCAGGGTTCCTGGCTGGGTCTGTGGGCCTCACAGCCCATAGAACCATGTGCCCTCCCAGCACTCGGTGAGAGACGCCTGTTCTAGCATTCTTCAGGGCTTTTCACCATCTGGCCACTTGTCCCTTGTTCCAAACGACTTGCCTAGATCACCACGGAATTGGACCCTGCTGTGAGAGAGTGGTGGACGCGCCCACAGTCCTCTAAGCTGGGAACAAAGGTGTCCCAGGGAGAAGCGAAATTGCTGAAGAAGTACTTTGTTACCGTTTCTGACTGATAAGATTTATTAATACTCAGGACCACCTTATATTTGGGCTAGCATCTTTACATCGAAATTTACACCAAGAGCTTTTGAAAAAAGTGCTAATATTTTTTAAATGGGTTTCAGCTCTCTTGAGCCTCTTGGGCTTCACAGTCAAACTAGCAGAATTTTTTGTTTCCTTGGCAATTGCTATTCTAGTAACGTCTAGTAAGTCTAGCATAACATCCTTTTTTCTTTTCCTTTTTCCTTTTTCTCTTCCCTCCTTATCTTGCGAATAGGGTAGGGGGCCTTTGATGTACACCAGTGTTGATAACCTACCATTAAGATTCCCACATGCTTGTTACTAGGTCGCTGGAGGTAGAATGCATTTATGTCGCCTTTCAACACAAACAACCTCTTTTAAAAAGGTTTTATTTTCTACCATAAAATGCGAGAAATGCTTCAAAATATAATGCGATGTAAACTTTTTAAAAATGGTGTTGATTTTATGAATTAGACCTGGACTCTTGATCCATTGAACTCTAAACAACTAGTTTTACGATTTACTGAGATCTGGTCTTTTGTTGATTTTTCATATTACTGTGTTTTGTGTTCCAGTTGATTAGGCCTTCTGTGTGACTAGACTGAGTCTTTCTTTGGTTTGAGTCACAGACAACGTGGGTTTGAGACCCTGTCAATCCCAGGGCCTGGCGTGATGATGTTTGCATGTGTGTTCCATTTGAGAAGATGAAGTTTGTTTGTTTGCTCTTTAATTCTGAGCTCTTGGTGAATGAGGAAAGGAGAGTTATCCCTGTCTTGTCAGCTTAATCCTGCTGGCAGCCAGCCTCTTAGGGTGTACAAAATCAGAACACACAGAAGGCCCCAGAATGCCAACAAATTAATATGTGCAAATAATACCAAGCTGTGAAAAACCAACACATGATCATTCAACCCAAGGTTGTTCATGTGTCCCTGTGGGTGACTGGGGAAGAGATCATGCAGTTATACAAGGTGCTGAAATTAAGAGGAGTGATTGAGTGCTGTATTCAGTGGATAAGATGTTAGGGATCAAAGTTTTGTTTCATTCAAAGACACTCTTACTACTTTTAGGACTCTGGTTTGAAATGCAAACAAGAGTGCTCTGTGGAGCCTGCTCATGGCTGTTGGGGCACAACAGGCCACTTCTGTATGTAGGAAGTGTGTGTGTGCAAGTCCAAAGGGAATTGAGGCCCGAATGGGCGGGCCTCGCCAATTAACAAATAGAAAGTTTCCAGAACATTTTGTTTTAAGCCAGGTGCACACGCTAGAGCTGCTCGGGAGCACTGGCCTTCAGGCATCTGAGACTCAGGCCTGGCGCTCTTCTTGGTGGCTTGACAAAATCCATTGAAATGAAGTACAAATGCCCTGGAAGAATCTTTCTTTCTCACGTACCTTTGTGGTAGCAACGAGTGTGCAGGTTCTCCTGCCTTTGTGATGTGCCTCGATGATCTGCCACTGACCTGGAAGGGCACTGGGCTGAGCAAGTCTCTGTGTGAAGAGTGTTTTCCACTCACTTACTGAAGATGTCCGTGATGGTGGAATGCAGTATTCTCTGCTGACCCTAGTTCACCATCATCCAGAGGACAAGAGAAACCTGAATTGTAAAGAAATGGAGAGTAGTAATTCTGTTGTAAATGGCCGTGGAATACTTTTTCTGAAGCTGTCCTGTGAAGAAATCGGCTGCCACGTCCTGTGTTAACAGATTATGTAATCTGTGTTCTCCCCAGTCTCTATGTCTATATGTGCATCTCTCTGGGGCTGACAGTTTTCCATCTGGACAAAGATGGCAAAGCTGTTGTCCCCAGGCCAGCCCACTGCTGCTGTGGCTGCCATTCTGTGTCTGGTCTGCCGCCAGAGTTCCTGCCCCAAAGACAAGCTCTCTGCTTAGAGAGCAGGACACCAAATGCTTCTCGTCCACAGCAGTAGCCCCTTCTGTTACAAGCGTGCTAGAAAGGCAGCCTGTGTAGGACCGTTGATGGGAAGCTGGCTGTCCACAACCATGGGCCTGGCTGTGGGAGGCGTGGGACGTGGCAGGTGGAGGACGACTGTAGGGGTGGGGAATGAAGGGCTGCTTCTCGCTCTCTGTGGGGGCAGGGCACCCTTCGGAGGAGGAGACCTCGTTCCCAAGTGTGTTTTTTGAACAGTTTAATGGAAGAAAACTCATGCTAATTTATTCTTCATGTACACCCTGCAATTTGTTTGAAAAGTAAAAGAATAGTTTGAAGTTCTTTGGTCAGTTGATGGGTTTTATGCTAGGGCCATAGCAATGAAAACATTAAACAGCAAATATCCAAGCCCACAAGCAACAAAAGTGCGGAATGAACCCAGCCCTACAATAGGACTCTGAAAAGCGAGGGCCAAGAGCCTAATGAAGAATTGACTGTGACCTTCCGCAAAATCCCCAGAGTGCTGTTGAGAGATCATTCGTTTTCAGCTTGCATGTCAAGATGGGCTCTAGGAACCAGGGAAAAAGAGCTTGAGCCAGTGCTTCAGAATCTTTACCACACACTGCATTTGGCTCACCTTCAAAGGACCCTTGTAACTGGATTTGGAGCTGTCACTGGACTGTAGGCTCTGGAATGCCACATTAAAAAACAGGAATAATTCCTAAGACATGAATATATCAGTACCTTGCCTTCCCCCCCCTCTCCCCCCTGGAGTAGACCTTGAAAAACAGCAATGGATGGGCTGCCAGAATCCACTTTTGTCATGCTGATGGCATTGTAAGACAGACTCACAGCCCTGAGATCCTGGGGCCTGAAAGTATTTGCCCATGACCTGCCTCCCTTTTTGGGGGAAGAGATACAGAAACAAAATAGCTAGGTTTCTAAGGGGCCTGTCCTGAAGAAATGATCAACCCTTCTGTGTTATTATATATATACTGCATCAGAAAAAGATACATATATTAGTTATTTTGGAGCTTTTTAAAGAACAGCGAATCTAAGGTGTTTGTTTCCCCCAAATTCCTAAATATTTATGCATGAATGAACTAGCAGAGAACATCCTTTGGATCTTATCTGAGGGCTGAGGAGAGAAATA
>NW_022103968.1:6173066-6180635 GCF_000313985.2 Echinops telfairi
GGAAGGGTCGTAGGTTGAGGCTGAAGGGCCAAGAATGTGGGTGCTGCCAGCTCCCATTTTTCTCCTAGCTCCTCCTCTAATGTTAAATGGCTTTCCTTTGTTCCCATCTAATTTTAGTACATCCTGGTTAAAAAAAAAAAAAAAACAATAAAAAAATGCTGGGATGAAAAACCTCCGGATGGTTTCCAACCATAGAAGCTGAGGGTGGGTGTGCACGGGAGGGGGTGGAACTGGAAGGGAGAGGAAGGAGCCGTTTATCTTCTACATCCTCTGCCACTACCCCAGCGGCTCTGTGAGATAGATGTAGATGCTCCGAAGCAGCAGTAGTGGGCTTTTCCTCGTAGGGCCCAGACAAGAAGCCTTGTGGGTGTCTGGTCTGTGGTCGGAAGCAACTACTGGCTGACTTAGAGTATGCCTGCAGGAAGAGAGGCCTGGCACCCAGCGAAGGGAAGGGTGAGTCTGGGTTTATTGATACCAGCAGGTCCTTGAGGACCTTTGCTGCCGTTTTAAAGAAATGCTTGCTGGTTTTGGAGACGAAGACATCAGTGGAGGTGCACACGTTGAAGCTGTGAACTCCTTTAGCAGACCCCACTGACCTAGGCCAGCGAAGAGCCAGTGTGTCAAAGAAGGGATAATATAGTGGGTTCAAGAGACTGGAGCGCGTCCCCTGTGGTGCTGTAGTTGTGGTTGTTATTTCATTAAAATACAATGACCTGGATTAACTCTGAGGGGACGTGGCTGTGAAGCCTCTCCCCCAAAGGCCTGCTCACTTGGTGGGTGGACACTTCCTCTTGGAAACTCGGGAACGGCAGGAGGAAGAGCGGATGCTGTGCTATACAGTCCATCTGATAGGTGGTATTCCAGGTGGTTTTCTGGCACCGAAAGTGAGTTGGGTTTTCTGTGTATGTCTTATTAACATGTGATTCACATACAATTCATTGTTTAAACATATTAAAAATATCTGTGCAGTTATCACCACAATTCATTTTAGAATGTTTTCTTCGTTCTTGGACTCACTGTGAGCTCCCCACTTCCGCTCAGCCCCTCGTGCCATGGCCCTACGAAGCTGTCCGTTGGTGGATCGCAGACCTGCCCTTGCCCCCTGATCTCCAGGGAACTCAGTCTATTCCCTAAATGTCAGTTGTTAACTGTGTGGTTCTTTTAAACCAAGATATCTCATAATGCATGTGAAAACAGACGTGCGAGGGCTTCAGAAAGCTCATGGAAAATAGGTGGAAAAGATCATGGATTTTTTTCATGAAGGTTTTGAAACCCCCTTGCATGCCATGTGGTAAAACCTTTGAAGCAGTCAGATAAGTATTTTTCATCTAAAATTTTTCCATGTGCATGTTAACCTGTCCTTCCACCTGCTTCTCCCCTCAGAGAAACGGAAGAATGTTGAAGGTGCTAGCCACGCCCACTGCGTGCCTCCCTCCACATTTCTGTGAGGTGCGTGGCCCAATGGCGAGAGCTGCAGTTGTGTCCACCCCGTCAAGTAGGGCTGTGCCACTGAACAGACAGACACAGGTCTGGCAGCTCCAGCACTTCCCACCACACACCCAGATGCCCACCTCCCCGGGGGGCAGTGGACAGTCCATTGCTCAGGCCCTGAGTCGGGGGAACTGTGCTCTTTGGGTCTTTTTCTGCTGAGCTTTCAGAGAGATTGCCGGGCATTTCTTCTGAGGTGTTTCTGGGTAGACTCGAACCACCAGCCTTTCAGGAGGCAGTTTGTATTTTAGGAGTCAGTCACTGCATGAATATAATTAGAGCATTCGATAAGTAGGTGAGGGACAAAATTCAGATTGGATGCACCTTCTAGAACTTTGTTAAAAATCACCTCATCAACCCTTTGCCTTTGGGCTCTAGATAGGGTTGGTGCTGAGCACCTTTGAAAGTTGTTAGCTGAGAAGTTAGACCAAGTATCATAATGCCAGATTCCAGAAAACATCCTTGATGTATTTTAGCATATTGTACGAATCTGTTGCGTTTAGGTCATTGTCTGGTTAAATGGAGATTCAACCAGACCCATTGCCATTGAGCTACTTTGACTCATACTGACCTTATAGGACAGAAGAGAACCGCCCCTTTGGGTTTCCAAGCCCTTGAATCATGACAGTAGTTGGGAGCACTGATGGAGTGGCTGGTGGATTTGAACCACTGACATTCAGGAGATGGTTTGTATTTTAGGAATAATTAACTGCGTGAATCTAATGCTAAGGCTTTATTTTGCATGCTGTCCAGCAAGGAAACCAAGCTGGCCAGGCATTTGGAAGTTGTAGCCTGGGTTAACTGAGAGGGTGGGTGGGTGGGTTGGACATGGGTATCGGCAGACCCTGAAGGAAGCAGTGGGCCAAGCTTTGTTATTGTTCTCGACCTTGCAGTCTCTAGTGCGTGGTTGTCTTTGATCAGTGAGTTGTGTTTGTTTGCTCTGCTCTGCGTGACAGTGCTGTTCACAGTGGCACTTCCTATCTGAGTTCCTCCTGGAATCCACAGTGTAGTATGTGAAGTACAATCAACCAGCAGCAAACTTTGTGTTCCTCCAGGTGTGTGTTTCTTAAACCTTTTTCTTGGTGGCGAAGTGACTGTCTCAGGGCTTGGGGTGCTTTCTGTGACTAGAAATGCCACTGGCACTGTGGGATTCTGCTTTTCCTAGTCTGTCCATCTGTCCGTACCCCCACCCTCGCCCCAAGCTCTAGTCTCAGAGTCACTTTCAAGGACAAGGGCAACAAGTTGGCAAGTGCATCTTCCGGACAAAATGTAGTCAAAGCTCTGATGGTAGAAAGTTAACTTGGTTTTTGCTCAAGATGTTCTCTGTGAGTTCCCTTGTGAAAGTTACTAGGAGCTGTAAGCCAGTTCTAAAATGCCAGCCAACTTATTCTTTTCGACTTATTTCTGTTATAGGGACCTTGAAACCCCAGCTGCCGGGTGTGCACAAAATAAGCCAGTCCTTGCCTGCTGATCAACAGCCCTGGAGGGGCAGGCGGGTGTGAAGGGAAAGGCATTAGCTTTTGGTTACTGTAGCAGACTGACAGGCTGCAGGCTACTGTGCAGGGCAGGTGTGCTTTTCCTACAGTTCCCAGGAATTCTGATGTGTGGAATCTCTAGATTGGGTCTTGAAACTTTGTGAAGTCCCCACAGATGTGAGTCGCATGGTGTTCCTTCTCCAGTAAAGTGCAGCTCATTTTCTTCCTTTGAGAGCCAGGAAGGCTAGCGGCAATCTGAATCCCATTCAGGACACGGGACTGATGGGAGTTTCCATTGGAGGCTGATAGTATAATAAAGGCTTCACCTGGGTGGGCAGTTCACCTCTTTCTAGAAGGTGTTCATTCCAGCAAGATGGAAATGGCATTTTGCTCTCTTCCATGTTTTTGCTGGAGGAACTTACGCAAATTTGGTGAGAAGTTATGAGTACAAGGGGAGTGGGTGGCTCCTGTGAGCTCAAGTTGATCAAGGAAAAGTCACCATCTAATGATGTTCTGAATCTTGGTAGAATAGTAATGTAGTGCCAGTAACTGTGCATGTGGACCAACCCTTCATCTCACTGATTTATGTATGCCTTTTCCCACCCATAAACACCAGTGTTTGCCTGCTTGGGTTTGTTTGTTTCTTGTAGCACCTAGCACCAATAGCTACGATAGGTTTTCTTTTTGGCGGAGTGTGGGGCGGGGCTGGGGTGGGGTGGGGTGGGGTGGCTGGAAATAGGTCCTGGGGCATGGTGACTTTCGCTGTTCCCCTGTTCCTTGCTTGGCCCAGAGTGCTCCCAGCCAGTGAGTTGCAAGTGTGCCGGTTGCTGTGTTTTCAGCACCTGCCAACTTGGACACCAGGGTCTGTGTTCAGGACTTCAGCTTACAATGGCCCCCACCCCCACCCGGGGTGCATAAAGCTGCCCCAGCCCATGCACTTTCATACCTCAGTGGTGCCAGACATCCACTTACAAAGCCAGGCCAGTCCAGATGACTGATTTCAGCCCTCAGTTCCCTCGAAGCTGCTTGCAAGCCCAATTGCCTGTAAAGGGAGTTTGGCGGGAAACATGAAATGCCCAGCTCTGATGATTTTCAAATGTAAGCAACTTTGTTACTCTTAGTACTTTTGACTTTAAGAACTAAAGTGCTTCTTTTAAAAGATGCAGATATGTGCCTGTGCATGTGTGTGTCTATGTGCCTGGATATACGTATGTGTATGTAAATATGACTCCAGCTGGAGCTATTAGACTGTTAGCAGAGGAGTGTCAGACCACAGATGAAAAGACTAGAAAGGAAGGGATAGAAGGGTTGTGTTGTTAGGTCCAAGTCAGTTCTGACTCATAGTAACCCCGTGTACAGCAAAACAAAACCCTCCCTGGTCTTGCGCCATCTTCACCACCGTTAGCGTGTTGGAACCCATTGTTGCAGCCACAGGGCAGTCTGTCTCGTTGAAAATCTGCCTCTCTTTCACTGACCTCTGCTTTGCCAAGTGTGATGTTTTCCCCACGGACTGGTGTCTACTGGTGTCTCCTGATGCCGTGCTTAACGCACGTGAGACGAAGCCTTGCTGTGTTCGCTCTTAAGGAGCAACCTGGAGGTTTCCCTTCTGGGATAGATTTGTTTGTTCCTCTGGTGGCCCGTGGTACTTCCCAGGATTTTTTAATAACACCCGAGCCCCACGCTGCCAGTCTCCCTTGTCCAGCTCTTCACGGGGGAGGGGCCGGTATGGGAACGGCCATGGTTTGGGTCAGCTTGATCTCAGGCCTCAAAATAACCTCTTTGCTTCTAAATTTTTATTAAAACAGAAACAAAACACTTAAAAGAGGTCTTTTGCAGCAGATTTGCCCAGTGAGATACATCATTGGATGTTTTGGATAGCTGTTTCCATGGCATTGATTGTGCATCTAAGCAAAAGGCAGTCCCCATCAACTCCCCCTTCTCTCCTCTGACCCTGATGTTGCTTTCCTGCCCCAGCGGTGAGGACGAGGGCCAGGGCTCTGGTGGTGGTGATGGTGTGCATCATCCACACTGAAGCCTGCCCTTTTGCCTTCTGCCAGTGAGGCTGTGTCCTCTGCATATCATGCCGCCTGGTAATGAGCCTCCTCCAGCCTCTTGGACTGTTAGCTCCGCACCAGGCTGACTAACTCATCACTCTCCGTGGGAAGTTTCCCGACCACAAGATGTAGAAGGGCTCCTGTGTCAGAGCATGCTGATGAAGAGGGGTCCACATCCCAAAGAAATGCATTTTGCCAAATTGCCTTCAGTTTCTACTTAAAAAAAAAATACTTCAGGTGGCTTTGGTGATGCCTGTCTTCCCACACTCCATTATCAGGCCCTTTAATGGGTTCTGCTTTAAAAAAAAAAAAAAAAAAGATCTTTTCACATGTAGAAAGGACAGTGTGAAATGTGAATGACTGGCTCTTAATACACCAGTTGTGACAAAAGAGGCAGTGGCTTTTGGATGCTGAATAAAGGGGTTAATACACCACATGCATCTGCAGGCTGCGGTGGGGTCTGCTGTGTGTCACTTGGTGGGCACTTGTTGAGCTTACTGTGTTGTGACAAAGACCGGGGTGATGTTCTCAGCCAGTGTGCCGTTTGGGAGAGCTGAACTCTGGCTACACTGGAAGTGCTGGTAGGTTGGATGTGGGGAAGTGAGTATCTCTCGAGCTTCAAAACTTAGCTTTTCATTGTTGGAAAAATCACATTTCTTTGCTTCTAAAGACACAAAAGTAACCCAGCCACCCACCAACCAGCCAAGACCTTGTTCTGTGTCTCTCAGAACCGACCTTTGCCCTCCTCTGCACACACGTGCTGAGATGTACCCTTTTATTAGCTTGTTGATACAAGTTATAGTTGGTTACACCCTTTCTTAATAAAGCACACCCTTATTGTCTCCTGTTGCTTAAGAGCTTTGAACCTAGGAAGGGCAAGCTCTCTGCTAGAGAAAGAGGCTCCGCCGAAACCTCCCAGGCCGTGTGGAGTGGCTGTGTGATGTCTGCCGCACATTCTGAGTGGGAGTTCGCCCTGCCCTGGGGGAGCCTGGGAGCTGGCAGGGCTGGACTGTAGCTCCTTGCTTTCACATACTAGCTAGGAGGATGGGCTGATGCAGGCCTCCACACCGGCCGGTGACTGCAGGGCCTGGACGACAGGCAGGTGCTCTGGGTAAACTCCAGGTACCTGTGTGTTTAGGTTACCTGGGCATGCTTGCCGCCTGGTCCGGATTTCATTTTGACTGTTGAGTGGACACAGGCAGGCAGCTCCACCGTTTTAAAAAACAGCATTTGCCTGAGCTCCCATGACTTCTGCATCTCATCACACACCGTCAGACAACCGCGGGATGGGTCCTCATAGGGAAGAAGAGGGAAGTGCCGCACCTAAGAGTGTGGCTCTTCCCCAGAACTGCCTACCATGGGGCCTGCCTGCTTTTCATGCGCAGGCGTTTGTCCATTGGCAGCTCAATTCTAGAAATGAAGAAAAGAGACCCTTTGGCTAGGAGCACAACCCTTGAAGCAGGCCCTTTCGTTTGGTACACTCGCAAGAATGGCCCAGAACCAGAAAAACAGGCTGCTGTGGACTGGAAAGGAGGCGTTCCGGCCGTGGCCACGGCCCTAGGCATGTGTCTTGAGTCCACAATCAAGGCAAGGGCCACAAAGGAGCGTAGGGGTGGCGGTCATTGTTTCCAGGACTGGGACCCAGACCTCTTGTTTTTAAAGGTGCCCTGATGAGTCTGTCCTGGCAGGGAGGCAGGGACTGCTTGCCAGCAGGAGTCACCCTAACACAAAGCTAGTCCCTTCCCCAGCTCCCTAACTGTAAGAAGATCGGCTTCTGGAGACAGAGGGGCTTTTCCTTGAGGGGAGCTACTTCCTCGGATTGGCTTTGGGCCTTCCTTTGTGAAACCTGGAAGACTCGGTTCTCAGGTCCTTCCAAAAGGGACCCTTGAGCCGTATTGATTTTAAGGCACAGATGGACCCACACCTGGGTGGGGTGGCCATCCTCAAGCCTTCTGGCAGACGGGCTGGCACCACTCTCAGAGGCAGGCAGACACAGTCCTTCTGGTGGTCTGCCCTCATCTCTGGGCAGGAATGACTGGGCTGAGTGTGAGAGGAGATGTTCGCCCTGGCTTGTCTGAAAAGAATGAGTCCAGTGTGGAGAAACACTGAAGAAATGTCAGCAACGACCACGAAATAGAATAGTTTCCCAAGCACACACAGCTCAACTAGTTAATTGTTCATTTATGTTTGATACTGGGATTGAAACATTGGATTAAACCCAATGAAATGTTCCTAGAAGCAACAGGAAAGGGTTCCTGATGTATGAATAGGACCATTCAAACGGTGCACACACAATCCATGGAATGAGGCGTTTTGTTTTTTTGGACCAGGAGAACACAGGCCTGAGGAGGTCTTTTAAAACTTTCCCCTGAAACATCCCCATTTGGAGACAAGGCTAAAATCACCATCACCTCCAGCCCGGAGCGGAGGGAGGAGCTGGCACTGGGGTTTCCCTTCCCCCAGTCCCCTCCCCCCAGGTGTGCAGCCCCGGGAACTTGCCACCCGTTTATTCTATCAGGGTTGCATTCCTGAACTTAAGTCAACACCCTCTG
>NW_022103968.1:6181647-6183955 GCF_000313985.2 Echinops telfairi
TCTGCACATGGCGAGGAGAGCGTCCAGCTCGGCGCCCTGGCCGTCCACATTTGCAAGCCGTGCTCGCCTTCCTGGCCCTGGGCTTCTCCCGCGTGGGTGGGGTGGGGAGGGGACCTAGGAGCCGAGCACCCTCTGAATGTGGGCAAGTCTTCAGGTATGTGTGGCCTCAAGTGTTTGTTCGGGAACCCCCAGCACCCCACCCCCGCCCGCGCACTTGGGCAACAATGCTTGGGGCGCCGGACAGGGCAGCGGTGCAGCGCGGACAGGGTGGCCGGCTAGCTAGGGTCCTTGGATCCGGACGCCCCCCAAGCCAGGCTCCCTCTCTCTGACCGCTCGGTGAATTAACACGTACAATACTTAGTCCGACGGTGAACAAAGAGCAGCTCTTTGCAGCGTGTGATGAATGGGATTCTGCCTCCTATAGGCCGTTCTGCGAGTCTTCCAGTCTCCGGCCTCGGGGCGGGGGAAGTGGCCCCCAAGGTGGGCCGAGATCTGGCCCTGAATCCCCAGGGCAGGGCGTTCGCGTCGCCGCGGCCGCGGCCGCCGCCGCTGCTGGGTCTGCCTGCCTTGCTGAGCGGTGCAGATGGAGCCGGGCCGCTGGTTATTCAACAGGACCCAGCGTTTGTGGAATTGTTGGATGCGGGAGAAAGGCAGACTATTCTGTGGGCAGCCTGCCTCCGGAGGTGGACTGGCATGGCTTATTGGCCTGGAAAGCATCTTGTGCTGCATGCAGCATGTTAGCAGACTTGCCAGTGACATGCTAGCATATGTGTTCCCAGCGGTCCCCAATGGTTGGCTTGGGACACCTCTGCGCTGTAGATCCCAGACGCTGGCTTGGAAGGGGGGTGAGTGGGGGTGGGGTGGGGCCCGCGTGTGAGGACCTGGGGGACCGGATGGAGTCAGCAGAACTTTCCACGAAACCCACTCTTCCTGACTTGGCCGGACTTTGGCTTCAGTTTAATTTATCCACTGAGTAGTCACCCGGCTCAGTTACAGTTTTCTTCCCCTGAGGGACCTCACGGCAAAGTAAACAGAAAGCAGCTACTTCCGACAGCCCACAGGCCCCCTTTCCGGGCATAGGGTTTGGGTCCAATGGGCCTGGCGGCCCTGGACCCAGAGTCTGCGAGTCTGCATGCTGCCAGTCTCTTGTGCTGCCCCAGACCTGGGCACACTCCGATGCAGCTCCTAGGGTGCTGCCCCAGACTTGGGAGGGAGCCTGTCCAGCCCTCCCCAAAGTCACCTTGTATTTTACCTCAGTGATGCCCCCTCCAAGAGCAGGTCATTTTAAGACCCAATCAAATGGTTTTGCCCAAGGACTTCCCTCCCCTCCCCACTCCCCAGAAGGTACGATTGTTAGGCAGTCATTTTAACATTAATAAAAGAAAACCCTCAAACTAAACTCACTGTCCTCCTGTCTGTCCTGACTGATGACCACCCTATACGAGTGCGTGGACCTGCCCTTGGGGGTTCGAGACTGTCACTCTTTACGGGAGTTGAAAGCCCCGTTTTCTTTAGTGAGACGCTGGTGATTTAACATCAAAGCTTTGCCTAAAAGTAAGGGTCCTAAAATGCTGCAGTAGAGGACACCGCGCCCACCACTTGTCCCGGATCAGGAAAGAATTGAACATGCTGCTTGCTACTTTAGTTAATAGCCCTCATCAGTTTCACCAAAAGATGCTCTTTTGCATCTGCTGGGCATGGGTACTGCACCCAGCATAGCCGGGCAGGTCCATCGTGGAGCTCCCCTCAAAGGGCGCTAGGATCCCCTGAAGACCACCCTGGTGGTTCCGCGTGGCCGCCGAGAGGTTATTTCCTGGGCTCATTCCCTGCACATCTGTTAGTCCTTCTCTCCTGTCGCGTCCCCATCCCCACCCCTGGTATTGGCAGAAGCCTCCTGGGTTCATTGAGCAGGAAGGAGCAGCAGCTCTGCTCCAGAGGCTGGGGAGCAGGGAGCCTGAATGCAAAGCCGGGAGCCGGCAGCAGAGGACGCTGCGGAGCAGTTTGGAGCGCCATTTCTGAGCTCTCTAAGAAAGCTCCACAGCGATTGAACCGATGGGCAGTGGACCCTGATCGATGAGGTGGTGCAGGTGATGTGCCCCACGCCGCCGCCACCGATGGAGATTAGTGACTAACCCACCTAGAGTTCAGTTGAGCGTTCAGTGGCACACTTTGTGCTCTCACTTTCCGGGCACCTGAAATAAGGAAATTCCCCGGTCAGCAGGGCTCTCCTGATTCCCCCCACACCACGTGTGTCTCCAGTGATCAACCAACCAACAAAAGCAGTCGTTATCCACCATGCTGATAGTAC
>NW_022103968.1:6184343-6206561 GCF_000313985.2 Echinops telfairi
AGGGCCTGGCCCGATGTCTGGGACGCAGCCAGGCACGTTGCCTGGCCTCCCTCAACCCTTTTCCGAAATGTCCGATCCCAGGGAGAGGGGCTGTTTCAACTTGCCCGGTGACTACTACTGCCCAAACCCTGGGCTCGCCTTCGTCGTTAATTTCTGTGTTTGTTTCCTGACTCCTGATTTTACGAAGGTTCATTCTCCCCACGGCTGAGTCACCGTCATTGGGGCCCAAGGTTGCGATGGCACTGTAATCCCGCTGACCTCCGTTAACAGCAGTTTCCTTGCATACAGGGATGTGGACTTTGGAAACAAACCCAGAGGCTCAGATATGCCTGATGGGCCTGCAGACTCAGAAATTTTTTGTTTTGTTTTGTTTTACTGTCGTTTACTTTACCACCTTCAACGAGCTCCATTCAATACAATCCACCACGCTCCCTGGGGTTCTTCATAAGGTGAAGGCATTTTCTCTGCCAATAACTTTGCTTTAAGGTAACTCTGTCTTTGATGCTTCATCCACACCTCCTGTGAACCCAGCTTTGGATCAAGGTTTGGGCTGTTGGGCTGTGACTTTGTTGGTGCCAGGGGCCTGCCTGAACCTGAACCCTAGTCCGAGAGAGCCCCCCGGCGAGTGTCTAGAAGGTTCTCAGGTTCTGAGCCACAGAGGGGGCGCAGTGCCAGTCACGACAGGAGGAAATGCTCCCAAGGAAACTTGCCTTCTGGGCGTCTTGGAGGGATGAAGGGCAGGGGTAGCTGGAGGTGAGGACCAGATTCCAGCCCCAGCCCCCCACCCCCTGCAGAGGCTGCAGCTACGTGAGTTTTTCAGGAAAAGCAGAGCCATCCTTGCTGCCTGCAGCCTTTTTTGTTAACTGGGGGTTTGATTGAGAGGGGACATGCTGATGGGTGGGTCTGAAAGAAAATAAGAACACATTGGAGGCTCCCGAAGACTTTGCATTTCAAAGGGTCCACCTTGTAGAATTTCACATCACGTCAGGGGTTAAGGAGAAGTGTGACCGGCCTGGGCCACTCTCCTCTTCTGCTGGGGGACTTGCACTCTGCAAGGAGGGGCGCCAGGGGGAGGGGCAGCAGGCCAGGCCAGGCAGTACTGGCTGGCCCGGCCCGCCATCTGCGCATCATCTCGGGCTCTGAAGCTGGTTTCCCCAGAGCCACTATTTGGGGGGTGAGGGCACAGCAGCTTAGCAAACAGCCCATGTGGCTCCAGCAGGCAGTGGCAGACTCCTTCCTGGCCTCCTTGCTCCTGGCCTCCTCGCGCCAAACAAAGAGCAAGTGCTCCTCCCCTGGTGTGCTGGTGCTCCCCTGCCCCCAAGATTCAGGGCCATGCAAAGCTGGAAGCAGATTGTTGAGGCAACTTTGGCCTGGCCGCCCGCTGGGGGTGCAGGCTCGCCTGTGCTTGCCGGCAGCTTTGCACACTCAAGGAGCCCAGCTGGTGAAGTGGTTATGAATCGGGCTGCTGGTTGCAAGGTCAGCAGTTTGAAACCACCAGCTCCTTGGGAGAAAGACAGTTTTTTTGTTTTTGTTTTTCACTCACAAAGGGTCTCAGAAACTCACAGGGGCAGTTCCACCCTCTCCTTGTGGGTCACTGTGAGTGGGAATCTCCCCCATTGCAGTGAGTTTGGAGTTTCGGTTCTGTAGTTTTCAAAGCAGTTGGGCTGTTTGAATGGGAGGAACTTGAGGCTCAGAGAGGCCAAGGGACTGGCCCCAGGCTGCTCAGCCGGAAGGCATCCTGCCCAGCCCCTTCCGCCTCAGAGCCGGTTTGCTCTGCCCTCCCCAGCTGGCCATGTGGTTAGAGGTACTGCTTTCTGTTTTATCTCAGGGGATAAATTTTGTTTAGTCTTCTTAACACCACAGGAACTTCGAAACTTTTAACTGCCTCTTCCCCTGCCCCTCCCTTTCCTATGACTGGTTTTGTTTTTTATAAAGAGGCTTGCCTGGATTCTGCATCTACTGGGGGTGGGGTGGCAGGCAAAGGTAGGGCAGCCTCGTTTGATGAGACACATGCGTTGGGCTTCATCCTACAAAAGACAGATGGATGGGGGATAAGGTGATTGTGACCTGGAGGAAGCAGGAGAAATGGGGAAGGGGCGGGCAGCCCGGGTTGCCCTGGGTCCCCTTCCATTTTCCATTCAGAGCGGTTCCTCCAGTGACTCCAGCTGGCTTCTGCCCTCGCACGCAATCTCAGGTCTCCTTGTGCACGTGTAATCTGATGTTGCCCAGTAAATGATTCTGAGCTGCCTGCCACCCTGGCTTCGGACAGTTTTGTGTTTTGTCCACGCATCAGCATCATCAAATGAGTCTCTTTGATGATGCTTCAGCGGGTGGGGAGAGAGAGAGAGTGTGTTTGCTTTGGGGGTGGGAAGATGCTCAAGTTCCTGCCCAGTCCTCTGGTAGTTAGTTGGTCTTGGGTGTGTGTGGGCAGTGGGTGGGTGGGTGGGCAATGCCCAAGTTCCGCAAACATAGTCTGGCTGGCGCACCCCTTCGTTCTGCACAGCGTGTTTATGGGAGAAGGCTGGGGCCCCTGTGGCTGGGTCCAGCGGCTGAACTCCATCAGTGGTCCTCCAGCCCGCTGTACCTGGTGAGGCAGAGCCCCTTCTCCAGGCCCAGGCCCAGGCGGCATCCCACTGCGTCTGGAGAACCAGCAGGGCTGGTGGTGGAAAGTGGAGGCTGTTGTGTAGCTGAGGCTGAGGGCTGGAATCCCCCAACTCCCCATCACCACCACCAGGTTAGGACCTTCCTGCTCACGATTGGAAGAACCCCTCTGGAATTTCCAGCTCCCACGAGTCTCAGTTCAGGAGGGTGTGAAAGGCTCCTTGGGAGAGCCGCTGCCGGTGTAGGTGCTGCTGGCCCTCTCGCCCTATCTTTCTGGAGACTCTCCATCCCATCACCCAATGCTCTTCCCAGCTGCGTTTTCCTTCTGGAGGTGTGGCCTCGGGGAACTGTCTCCCGTGAGGGCAGTGAGGGGCATGCTGGGTGCCGCCTGGCAGCTCAGGCTCAGGCTGGGGTTCTGTCTGGCTCTGGGGAGCGCCGTGGGGTTCCCTTCATGGTGTGGTATGAGCAGGCAGGGCTGCTTTCTGCACAGCCTGCAGACACCAAGCCCAATGGATTGGGCTGTCCTCCTGCTCTCTGGGGGAGAGGGCTGGGCAGCAGGGCCACGTCCCACTCTGCTGGTGGCTGGGTTTGGACCAAAGGAGGGAGAAGGGTCCTCTGTGACCTCGGGGCTGTTTCCCCAGACTCACAGTGGGACTTGGAAGTTCATTAGCACTGGGTTTCATTCTGCCCCTCCCTTGAGTTGTCTCCCCACCGTCCTGGGCAGAGGGCCGTCCCATTGTTGGATGGCAGAGAAACCCGGGTGAGTGGGACAGCCAGGGTCTAACCTTGGGCCCGCTGGCCACAGCCTTCTAGTTCCTGCTGGGGGGCAGGGCTGTTTGGGTGACTTTTGAGGGCGGGGTGCCCCTCTGTGGGCCCAGTAGCCCACTGCCGAGCCCTGCGTACAAAGGTGGCTGCCCTGGGCTCCCGGGCCCTCTGGCTGAACTGTCCTGACAAACAGCCCAGCTGGGGGAGGCTCTGGAATTCCCCGGCTCTGGCATTTGCCTTGGCTAGGGACCTGGCCCCCAGGGAGGTTCTATCCGCTGCCTGTAAGCAGGCCTGCGTTCTTCAGAGGTGGAGGGAGAACGCCCCCTGCAGCCCACCCCTCCCGGCTCTGGGCGGGGAGAAGGGCTGGCCCCCGGGGCAGGAGAGACGACGGATGCTAGGGGGATGCTCAGGTGGTGGGATGGCTCTGGGTGGAAGGTAGCACCCACCTTTGTGCTTATACACTGGGGCCTGGTTTGTCATGGCACTGGCCCCAGCCCTGGTTTCTCATCAGGCACCTTGTGGTGGGCTCAGGCCACAGCAAGAGATGCAAGGTCGCTGCTGCATGCCCGATGGAGTGGGCAGGCCTATCTGGAGTCCAGGCAGGGCAGTGCCAACAGGGCCTCCTTGTGGGCAGGAGAGGAGTGGAAATGGTCATCATGGCAAAGCCGTAGTGCCCAGGTTCGAATCCCCAGTCTGCCACTTGCCGACCAGGTGCCCATCTCTCCCAGCCTTCGTTTCCTTGCCCAAACTAATCCATGCTGAGGATACCCGGTCAGTGGCGCTCAGGTACGCCCGGAGCCCAGGGAGTGTCTGGGGGTGTCTCACAGCCTGTGACCAAGAGCACGGCGTTGGGTGGGGGGTGGGGGGAGTGGTGACAAGTGGAGGGTTGGGCAAGGCCTCAGTGGGTGTCTCAGTTCCCCAGGGCTGCCGTGATAGAAATACCATGGGGGCTGGCTGTGACAAACACGTGTTCCCTCCCAGCAGTCTAAACCCCGGCCACCAGCTGCAGGGGAGGCTTTCCGACAGTGTGCTGGGGTGGAGGTGAGCGTCTGCCCCGGGCAAGTGCGTTGCCTGAGCCTTCACCGCCTGTGCCCATTGCCGACTCTCTTTCTTCTGCTCACTTGCTCATCTTGTGTTTCGCTTGACCCTAGGCGAGAGCCCTCCACCAAGCTTCTGTCACACAAAAACAGCCCATTCCCAGATGGGATTAGAACCACAGCCCGTGCGGGGCTGTGGCTGCTGTGGCCTGGCCTCCCGAGAGGCCTCATCAACCCCCAGCTAGGTGGTCAACCCTGAGGAGGTGGTTGGATGCTGCCCCAGGGCCAAGAAGGCCCAGAGGTGAGGAATCAAATTCCTATGTTTTTAGGGCCTCTGAGGCTTGTGGTGATGTCACCTGGGTGGCCACGTGAAGGTGAGGGTTGCAGCCTCCTGGCCGCTCCTGTTCCTATAAAGTCCTAGTAGCTCCCTGGGACCTTGGTTCTTCACCCTGTAGGCCACTGTGAGCTGGAACTGCCTCCCTGGCAGTGGGCTTGGGCTTGGGTGAGGCGAACTCAGACAGAGGAGGACTGCACCGGCACTGCAAGCCCCCTAAGATCTCCTAAGGAGCTGAGACCCCAGGTGGCTCAGACACCCGAGGGACTGAGTGGGCATGCTGCTCCGCCCGTGCGTGGGCTCTCACTTGCTGTGCGAGTAAAAGCATTCTTCTTCTTCAAGCTTGAGTGGCGCCCGGGCACGTCCTTGAGGGTGGTTAAAGACCAGAGCCGCTGTCACGAGACCCGTTGGCAGCAGGCTGCCATGAAGCGGATTCTGACTCCTAGCGACTGTCTGGGCAGAGTAGAACGGCCCATCTCCAAGCTGGCCTCTGTGGACTGAGGGACCTTGCTGCCCTGGGAGCCCAGTAGAGGCAAGGTGGTGGGTGGTCCACAGGCCCCTGCCCTGGTGGTCCTGCAGCTTTGAGTAACAATGGGGGACTTTAGTGGCTCTTTCTGCCAGGTGGGGAGTTGGGTCTGAGCCCAGAATGAAGTTCAGGCCGTGAAGGAGCTGGGTCTGCCTTTTTATAAGGACTGAAGTCACTTGGCCCCCCAGCTAGGTAGTCTGTGTTTCAATCTCAGAGGTGTGGAAGGAAGCATGCTGGGAAGGCGGAGGGCAGGATGCCCTGTGGGGGGTGGTAGTGGGCAATTCTGAAGGCCTCCCAGAGCCCTCCCACCCACCTGGAGACGTGCGCCAGTGTGCCAGGTGGGCCTGTGGTCATCGTGGTGACATGGACTCTCGGAGTGGACAGAGCAGGCACAGCACCTCAGGGCCAGAACTCTTGAAGCCACCACCCTGGCTTCCCGCCAACAGTCTCCTTCCAGGAAGAGCAGCGAACACAACGAGGCAGGACACTGAGCCTGGAAGATGGCGGTTGAGTCTCAAAGCCCAGGTCGAGTCTCCAGCAGGCCAGAAACACTGCCTGGGATCTAGTCCGGCCCTGGCACATCACTGCCTTTGACCTTGAGCCTGCCCCTGGGTCCCCCTGGGTGCTGTAAGTCCAAGCACCCACAGCCTTCCTCCCAGCTTCTCCCAGGTGGTCTCCTGCTTCCACTCTTCCTCCCGCCTTCCCAGCTTCTCCCTGCAGACGCCACCCTTTGGGTCTCTGGCCGTCTTTCCCTCCTTCTCTCCCGTGTTACTGCTCACCTTCGTGGCCTGTCTGTTGTTTGGCTGAAGGTTGTCACAGGTGAGTTCAGTTCCTGGCGAGAAGGGTGATGGAGGCTGCCTCTGTCAGATCAGAAGCCTCTGTGTGTGTGCTTTTAAATAATCACCTATAGGGCCCATTCTTCAGAAGTGCATTGCCAGACCTTTTTTCCAAGGTGCCAATGGGCGGACTGAAACCGCTCCCCTCTCTGTTAGTGGCTGCATGTGGGATCCAGTGACATCAGCCCACCAGGGGCTCCGGGGTCTATGAGTCTGAGCTTTCCTGTGTTTTGCGCACACTCTGGGGCCATCTGCATGGGCTGGGTTACAGTGTGGCAGCAGGCAAGGAAAGACGCCATTCAACACGATGGCCACAGTGCGGCCCGAGGAAGGAGAACGAGCTCCTGCTGCTGCCCCCTCACGGTGGGCACGACTGCAGACACTGGCAGGCATGTGGACCGGGCACCTCTGTGGCCGCCGAGGAGGTGTTAGCAGGGTGACCGGCCTGAACACTCTCTCCTTCACTGGCAGGCAGGTGGGCCTGGGAAGCAGAGTCGCCGACTGTTTGCTATCAGAGAGTCCTGGTGAACTGGCAGGCCAGTGGGGGTGGCCAAGCTGGGCGCTCTAACGAGGTGTGGGTATCTAACGAGGTGTGGGTGAGGGAGGTGGGGTCAGCAGGAACCCCCGCAGCTTGGGCAACATCCTCGCCCTTTGGAATGGGGACACAGGTTCGCCAAACGCAAGAAGAGTAAGATGCCAGGAGGAGCTTCCAGGGCCGGGGCCTGGAAGGAGAGAAAAAAACAAGCTGCGCTCTGGGGAAGTGGCCACAGGACAGGCTGGGGGAGGGGGAAGCGGGGGTGAAGAGAGCGTGCTTCAGGAGAATGGCTTTCTCAGGGCTCAGAAGGCAGAAGCATCACCCTGAGGGCCAGGCAGGAATGCATGCCTCTCCTACCCGATCTGTGACTCCCAGGACACCTTGCCCACACCCAGAATGCCCTCTGCATCTTCCTCCCCCGGCCAGTAGAGGGCCTGGGCTGCAGCAGAGTGCACTCGTCCCAAAATGGCCTGCTGATGTCCCAACACTCAGAACAGGGACAAATTACATCTGCCCCCAAAGGACCAGGGACGAAGGACCTTCCAGTGAAGTGTCCAGGGTGGGCTCTTTGTTTCTTTTTAGCTAAGAACACTGACATTTGTTGCACACCCAATCCACGTTGAGTACCTTACACGCAGTTTCTCTTCTGATGGTCACACACCTCCCAAGACTGGTCAGCCCCTTCCCCGGGACAGGCGCCCATCTGGTCAAATCAGAAGGTTGCCAGCCTCGGAAAGCCTGCTTAGGCTCACATCTTCACTCAAGCATCACCCCGAGTTTGCAGCTCCTTTGGTCTGGGGCATGGCCGAGGGTAGGGGAGACACTGCCAGGCTAGCAAGTATCCAGGTGTTCCTGGCAAGCACCAGGCGACACAGCTTCTGGTGGGGGACCCCACTTTGAGAGCTACAACCACATGGTCGAGGCAGCTGCCTGGCCCCTGACAGGTGGCTCTGATGGGTAGTCCAGCTGGCGTGAAGGCCAGCTTGGGCCTCGGCTGCCCCTGGCGCACCCAGAGTCTGAGCTGTGTCATGTTCACACGCTCGAAACCTGGCATCCTGTGTGCTGGGAAGTGCAGCTCCAGTGGCCTCAAGAGGCTGAGCTTTCCACTCAGCTCGTTATTTCTCAGAAGGCTTAAAGTGTTGGGCTGGTGCAGTGCAGTTCATGGCCTTCCCTCCAGTAGCGCCCGCCCACCTTGTTTCCTCTCACCCTCTGTAGCCCCTCGGTGCATCCTCGCCATCCTCCCCGGCCCAGATCTGCCACTTTATGGAAGCTGGGTGTGTTAGTCTGGGTAGACTAGAGAAATCGAGAGACACATGTAGAAGAAAGAGTATTTATTTAAAAGAGTAATTGTACATTAAGAAAACATCCCAGCCCTATCCAGATCGAGTCCATAAGCCCAGTGTTAGCCTATATGTGGATACGAGTCCATAAACTCCTCTTTAGGGTAATGCAACCATGCAGTGATGCCGAATGCAGGAAGATCACAGGACAGTGGGTGGAAAGTCTTGTGAATCAAGTGGCGGTGGAAGCATCTCAGCGCAGGTGTGGGCCTCCACGTGGCTCCTCCAGCTCCAGGGCTCTGTGTCTGTCAGCATAGCTTCATGTGGCTTGTCGACAGGAACATCTCACAGAGAGTCAAGCAGAGAGAGAGTGTGTCCCGCCTCCAGTGAGTTATTTATCTTCGTTGCTCCTCCAGATGAGGTCATCAAGCTGTGACTTGATTGCCAGACTAAGCTCCACCCCTTCAATCTTAATATCAAGTTGACACCAGATTAAGGAACTACTACCACACTGTTTCTCTGCAGACTCTGGTTGGAATCGTCAGGAGAAACATCTTGCCTCTTGTCATTCTCGTTTCTTGCCCCTATGTCCTTGCGGCTCCAGAAACCTGCAGGGGCAGCCCTCCTGCACCCTCTAGGGCCGCTCTGGGTCTGGGCCTGACGATCTGTTGAGGGAGTTCTTGCTCCTCCCTTCTCATCCCAACCCAGAGGGCGGTCCGTGTCAGTGGTGGTGGGTCTTCAGCACTGAGCTTTGGTTACCTGACACCACTCCCCGCCCCGGGGAGCCCCTGGGTGAGTGGACCCTCAGAACTGTGTGAGGCCATTGGGCACCCCCATGCCGCAGCCATTCTCTGGCAGCTGTGTGTTCCCTCGGAGTGCCTCCCTCGGCGCCCGGCCTGGCCTGGGGCAGTCCCCACGGGCGGGCGCTCCAGTTAGCGTTCCTTAGCAGCCGTGGCAACTGGGGTGCCCAGAACCGCCTTTTCCTGCCTCACAGGCAGACGCCTCAGCGTGGGTTGTCGTGTCAGTGGAAACTGAGGCCGGAGCAGGTGATGAGCTGGTTGGTGGAGGGCCCAGGCTGCCATGGCCGTCCCTAGAGCCTCAAGGGCATAGACCGGCTCATTTCAGCTCAAGGTGGGGCAGCGGAGAGGGGAGGTGGACGTATGCCTCTGGGGTCACAGTGCCCCCTACCCCTTTGCTCTGGGCTCTATTTGGAAAGGGAGGAAGGGAGTGCTGCCCCCACTCCCCAGCCTCAGGCTTGAATGACGCTGCCCTCCCAAGTTGCCTGGCCGCCTCCTGGTCAGTGTGCCCTGGCTCACTGTCCCTGGGCTCTGGTGGCACGTTGTTCCTTGTGCTTTCACAGCCTCGCTGACACGTGGGGCGCGTGCTGGGCACGTGCCTCGAGAGCATCCTTGTCACTCGGGAGCCTGAGACGACAGTGACCTTCTCTGGGGGGCTGGGCGGGGCCCCTCCCCTTTCCCAAGGGGGCGGACAATGGGCCCAGTGTCTGAGGCAGCATTCCGGGTGAGCCATGTGGGTGAAGGCAGACCTGCGGCACCCTGGGGGAAGAAATGGCTGTTTGGTGGTCTCTTCCTTGTTTGTTCTCTGCCATTTCTTGGGGTGAGGGGAGGGGCGCACGGGAGACCCTCTCAGGGGCCTGTGTCAGCTGATTCCACCCCAGCAGCCTTGTCTTTGTCGCTCAGCTCCTGGTCAGCAGAAGCGGATGCAGGACGGGTTGGGGCGCCTGAGAGAGAGCAGCAGCCTGAGAGGGGCAGTGGTGACATAAGCTGGCCAAGCCCCCACCCTCCAGCAGCAGCCAGCTGTGTGGTTGGCCTGGGGCTCTTCAGCCAGAACCGAGGCTGGCTCTCCACCCGCAGCTTCCCTCCCCCAGGTTTCTGGAGTGCTGACATGGGTTTTTCTTGGGGGTGCCTGAGCCCTGTCTCTGGTATTGGACCTCCCCCCACCTCTCCACACTCCTGCAGTGCCGCCCCATACCCCAAGGGTTTTGCACGATCTGTCCCAGTGGCGGGCGTGTGTGAACTTGGGGTTCTGTGTACACGTCATCGTTCTCATGGCCTTCCTGCCCGAGTGGATGCTGGCCAGGGGATGGGCAGCATCACTGTGGTGACAGGCTAGGTAGCGGTGCAGGCCGGCAGACACGCAGGTGAGCTGGAAAGCCCTCCCCCTGGGTGCACAGGCTGTCACCCGGTTGCTCTCAGGAGCTCGGTGCACACCTCCTGCAGAGAAGAGCTAGACCCTTCGCAGTCCACCAGCCGAGTGCCCAGGTTTCCCTCTGACTGGATGTGAGCAGTGCCTGCCCCGCCCGCCCAGGCCCTGCCTGGAAGGAGGTGCCTGCTGACCATATCCAGGGATTTTTGTGCTGAACACAGATTCCACTGCTGCCGAAGCCCAGCCCTCCTGAGCTGGAGGTGAGCTACTCCAATGGGGGGACCACGTGGACAGCTGGGGGAACCTTTCCCCTGTCAAGCAAGAGCGCCTCGTAGCTGTTGGCCGCAGTGAAGGCAACCCTCAATGTGGGGAAGGGGATCTTTGGTTCACAGGTGCTGGGGACCCAGGGGGCTCCAGTGAGGGTTCCTGCCTCTGGGACCTCCCAGTCTGTGGGGCCGACAGACACACCTTGGTTCCCATTATGTTCCTGGGACTTGCCCTCCACCTGGAGGCCAAGGATCATGGTGTGGTCAGCCCGGCTTCCTGGAGGAGGTGGCACCTGTAAGCCTCTCAGTGCAGAGGCTTATGGGAGGAGGAGTGGGGGCAGGGATTCGATTCAGTGGGGCCAGAGGAGCAATGCACGATCTCAGGGCCTGGTCCTGACGCATGCTCGTTGCATGGGGACCAGGAGTGGGCTGGGTGGGGGCTTGGGGTGCAGCGAGCCCTGGGAAGCCAACCTCACCTTGCTTCTCTGAGTCCTGCAAGCTTTCTGACTTGGACAGTAGACTGTTCCCCAGGGTTTCCAAGTTTGACCAAGAGCCGCTCCGTGCCCAGAGAGACCGCCACACGGCACAAGGCAGTGGGGCGTGGAAGGACACCCCTCTTAGCTGTCTGTACCCGCATCTCGGCCTCGTGCGTGTGTCTGTCTTCATACCTGGGGACCCTCTGGGACAGGCTGTGGCAGCCACAGGAGCTTCAGAAGGCCCATTGCTCACACTCTGAATGCCCTCTGCTCCTCTGGGCACCCCATGTTGCTTTGGGTTCCCGTTACTCGCTGGTCCCCATGTCCGCTCCCTTTGCAGCAGGGCCTGGGATTTGTGTGTGCTTGAGGTCAGCCCCGACACAATCGGGGACACAGTGAAGACCCAGGAAGGTTGGCTGAGTGAGTGGACACACAGCTACTGTGAACTGCCCCCGGAGAGAGCCTGACACCCCTTACAGTCCCCTGGTGCTGGCCTCCGGTGTCACTCGGCCTCATACAGCCCCCTTGTTCTGCAGGCGGTCTTTGTAGGTAGATGTAACATCAGCCTTATTGTTTTTGACCCTGGGACTATTAATCCTCATCCATATCCCGTGGCTTGCCCCTGCCTGATTGACCAGCACTGCTTCTCTTAGGTGTGTGTGCGTGTTTAATGGAATGTATTTTTCTAAGGTAGTTTCCGGGGTAAACCAAAACATTGTGCAGAAAGCGCTAAGTGTTTTCCATGGGCCCCCTCTGTGCCCCGTGTGCTTCTGTCTGGTTATGAACTTCTTCGTTCCTGCCGTGGGACCTTTGCCACCAGCGGATGAGCCAGGACGGATACATTGTGATGATCGAAGGCCGGTGTGATTAATCGCCGCCATCAGTGTGGGTTGCACCTCCACTAAGACAAATGTCCCCACAGCCAGGCCAGGAAGCAACACCGGGTTAAGTGTTGAAAACATGCAAATTGCCAGGGTTTCCTGGGACCTTGGTCCAAACACACCAGCCCCGGCAGCAGCAGTCAGGAGGTTGAACGACGCTCTACTGCACTGAGCACTTCTCCTGCAAAAGGCCTCTGCAAGTGTCCAACAGCAAAGATATAAGTCCCTTAGAGGACAGAGGGGCCCTTGACCCGAGGCCTGGTCTTTCTGGTGTGGAAACGAGACAGTGACGAAGGAAGTCCAGAGAAGGGATGCCTACAATGACGGTGCTACTGGCACCTCCTGAAGGCACAGGGCACCAAGATCAGAAGGATAAACAGCCCTCTTGGCAGAGGCACAGCCTCCACAGTGAGCCTGAAGGGAGAGACTGTCTCAGACACCTTGGGTGTCCTGTTGGGGGGAGTAGTCCCTGGAGAAGGCTGTCGGGCTTGGGAGAGAACCGGTGACGCAGAGGAAGACCCTCAGCCAGGTGGACTAGTTCTGTGGCTATGAAAGTGGGCTTCAGCACAGCACGGGGGGGACAAGAACGGGGTAGTGTCCGTTGTGTTGTACATCAGGGCACTGGGAATCAGGACCAACTGACTCGGCCACCTCACAGCAGCAGCCACAAAGGCCACGGTTTAACGTCAACGTTCCCACCCAGCGTTACAATCTCGTGGGTTTTGACCAGTGCCCAGATCACCTGTCCACCATCATAGGGACCTAAACAATGGCCTCACTGCCTTAAAAGTGCCCAGTACACTCTACCTTCCCCCCGGCCCTGCCTCCCGAACCCTTGGGCGCCCGTGATCCTTTGGCTCAGTGGTTCTCACTCAACCTTCCTCGTGCCGGGACCCTTTCATACAGTTCCTCGTGTGGTGGTGGCCCCAAACCATAACATCATTCTCCTTGCTGCTTCATCACTGTCATTTTGCTACTGTGATGACTCGTCATGTAAATATCTGACAGGCAGGGTGTTTTCATTGTTACAAATTGAACCTAATGAAAGCATAGTGATTCATCACAAAAACACTATGTAATTGTATATTGCGAAATATTTATTTCTAATGACAAATAAATGAAGTTTTGTCTCAAAGCGTGGTGTAGCATAGGTGACAGTCTTCACGCCAGGTGCTCGTAGGTGGGCGTCTCTGCATGGGGTGACCCGCCTGGAGATGGATAGAGGAGCAGTGTCGGTTCCTAAGACCCCCAGAAATAGGTGTTTTCCAGCTGGTTGAGAACCGCTGCTCTAGCTGCTGGCCGACTAGTAAAGTGGGCTTCCCTGGAACAAGGGGCGGGGTCCACCCCAGACCCGGCTGGACGGCCTCCCTGGTGAGACAGTGACAATGACCCCGAGGTCGGCAGCAGCAGCAGCTGGCGCATTTGGCAGCCTATCAAGTGCCTCGGGGTCTGTTGTGGGCAGACAGGAGAATGGACCCTTGTTCCTCAGGGGCAGAGGCCATCGCTGGTGAGAGAGGATCCCCCCTCTCCCCACCCCCGGAAGTCGGGGTAACCTCCGGGGGCTGTGCTCCACAGCTGGGGTGGTAGCTGCTGAGGTTCTGCGAGAGGAGACTTCCCAGGGTGCCTTGCTCTTTCCTCTTGGCCCCAGGTCTCCAGTGAGACCGGGCGGGGCAGGCCCTGCCTGGGAGGAAGTCGAGACAGTGTTGGGAGGCGCTCCACTCCTCTCCACCCCGAACACCTTGCCCAAGAGGAGAAGAAGGCCCAGTAAGCAACCCCCCACCCCAAACTCGCCCCATGAACCCTGGGCCGAGAGTGCGTCACCGGGTGGATGGGTGGGGGCTGGGGGAGGCCTCCTTCCTGCCCAGGAGTCGCAGGCAGATGTGAGGGTCCCTTCTGCAGGCTGCTCCTGCCTCCTTGGGGTTGCAGCTGGGCACTGGGGTCTTCATGACACCCTCTCCCCAGGTCCCAGGCTGATGGCTATGGGCTGTGAGCTGAGAGAGCCAGGGCAGCCAGGCTCCTTGGTGTGGCAGGCCCGCCCTGTCAGAAGGCCCCCAAAGAATTTGCTTTGGCAGATGGTGGCCTTCCTGGAAGTGTGGTAAATGAAGTTTGGGGGGTAGGGGGGTGGGGCTGGGCGGTGCAGGCAGGAGACTTCAGCGCGTGTCATCACTAACCCACATGACTCATTTCCACGCTGGTGTCCGGGAAATCGGTCAGGAGGTAAGAGTTGATGGGACCGGGAGTGTAAAGCTGTGAACATGTCACATTCGCCTAATTCAGGGTGTGACCTCCAAGCGGGTGGGCACCAGGTGGCTCTTAGGGTTGGGGCAGCCCTCTTACCTCCCATCAGCTCTCTCCTGTGCCATCCACCCCCACCCCACCGGTGTCCCCGTGTGAGATCTCTGATACTGCTTGGGAGCCATGGGCCGGGGCCTGGAAGTGACCGGGTAGTCAGTGTAGAGGGGTCTGTGTCAGACACCAACAGAGCAGGGCAGGGGCTTGTGCTGAGGGCAGACTGCCTGCCAGGGCAGGGTGAATGCCACTCTTCTGGGCACTGAGTTGATTCCAATGGATAGCAACCCGATAAGACTGAGCGGTTAGTGGGTTTGAACCACTGACCTTGAGGTTAGCAGCCCAGCTGAGCACCCATGAGGCCACCAGGGTGCCTTGTTTGGGCCTTAAAAACCACTGGTGTCGAGTCATCCCAACTCACAGGAACCCTATAGAGTGAGGCAGAACCACCCTCTGGGTTTCTGAGACTCTGAAACCGTCTTTCCCCAGGGGGTGGCTGATGGCTTTAAACTGCTGACCTTACAGTTCAGCGGCCTGGCGGGTGAGATCTGAGGCAACAGGGCTCCTCACTCTGGGCCTTAAGGGCCCAGAAGCAATTTTGCAAAGTAAGGACATTTTGAAGGGAGAGGGTGGGAGATGGAGAGAGAAGCACCCTCCAAGAGGCTCTCCTAATGCACACGCATCTAGTGCCCCAGGGGTCCTGTGCTTGGATGCTGCTCCTCAGAAGAAAGGCCTGGCAATCCTGCCTCTGGAGAACTCTGCTCTTGCCAACAGTCCTCCTTGAACAATCCCGGGTCGCACATGCCGGAGGGGAGCGCTTTCATGCACCTTTACAAATGGAAAGTTAGCGGCAGCAACAGCACGGACACTCCACGTCTCCATGTCACACCACGGTCATTCTCCAAACATTTCCTAATGCTGGGGCACTCCTAGAGGGAGCCCTGGTGGCATGGATTACGTGTTGGACTGCTAACATCAAGGTCAGCAGTTCAAAGCCACCAGCCGCTCCTCGGGAGAAAGACGAGGCTTTCTACTCCCATGAAGAGTTACGCTCTCAGAAACTCACAGGGCCGCTCCACCCTGTCCTACGGGGTTGCTGTGAATCAGCACCGACTTGACGTCAGTGGGAGGGTGAGTGGCATTCGTAATAGACAGCCAGACCCACTGCTTTTGAGCCAGTTCCGACTCAGTGACCTGTGGGGGGGTTCTGGGGCTGCAGACCTGTAGGGGAGCATGCAGCCACCTCGTCCTCCCGTGGAGCAGGTGGTGGCACATCATGTGGCCCGTGTGGTTGCGACATCCATTTTATCGTGGCACGGAACCCATCCCACCCCATGGCTTATTGGTTTGCTGTGTGGCCCCCGGAGTTCCCATCTGCAGGGGACAAGTGAGGAAGTGGGGCCTCAGTGAAGTTCTTGGTGGCCCCCAGCCTCTGATAGGTCAGAAACAGCTCCCACATACTGGGAGAAGAGACCTGGAACCTGGAGGGCAGACCCCCTCAGCCCTGCACACCCCAGGCACCAGCCACGCTGAGGCCTCCCTGCTCCCTCTCCGGGCTTTAATCATGGCTCATCAAGTGTGGTGTGCTGTAAATGGGACAGGTCACAGGCATCTTAGGCTAAGTGGCTTACTGTGGTGGTGGTTTATCCCTCGGGTTCCTCACCGACCCCTGCCGGCCGGCCCTTCTGGTTTGTAAGAAAAGGCGCGACATCAGCAGAGTGCTGTCGCTGTGAGTATCATTTGGTCTCTTTCTCTCGCGTCCCGTCTTCCCCTCCCTTGGAATCTGCTGGGTAGTTTGTTGTGTGGACGCTGGGTGCCTTCGGATCGATGCTGGCTCATGGTGGCCCTGCAGGTCTGCAGAGAACCACCCTACAGGATGCCAGGGCTGTCCTCTGCAGGGCAAAGACCTGCCTCCTCCTGCAGAGCCAGTGGCCTGTGGGTTTGAACCACCAACCTTTCAGTGAGCAGCAGAGTGCGTGCCCGCTGCGCCGCTGGGCTCCTTAGTGGGTCCAGACACTGCAGACTCTTGTTTGGTGAAAATGGCAGGAAGGGTGGCAGGAATCGTCACTGCTCACGGAGACACATGAGCTCTCGACAAGTCACCCTCCTGGTTCTGGGCTTCAGGTTGGAGAGAACGGGTGGGGGTGGGGGGTTGAATTCCTGGGTCCAGGTCCCCACACTCCTATGTCCCCGAGTCATTCCATCCCCTCCCTTTCCTCACACCTCTCTAGAGGTGCTATTTGCTTAGAAAACAAACGGAAATTCTCCCCAGAGTGACAGGATCTAGCCCTGATGCCTCAGGTCAGAGAGAACCCGGTGCTGGGTGAGGTGCTGGCAGTCCTCACCCCCGGCCCTACCAGTGGTGGTGCTGGACTGCTAACAACCAGGTCAGCGGTTCCAACCCACCAGCCGCTCCATGGGAGAGAGGGCAGGCTGTCGGCTCCCTGAAAGGTCTGCAGTCTCAGAAACCCTCCTGCGCTCATGGGGCGTCCGAACCTGAACCTGGTCCCCTCCCTAGTTTGGGTGACAATCCCAATTGGGAGTGGGTTGCCTTCGTTAGGTCCATGAGACGGGCTTAGTGTGGGCGGGTCTCAGAGTGGCCTCTTTGGAGATTTGAGAGCACGTGAAGCCAACCAGCTACAGCAGAACTGGAGGGAGCTGGGGCCTGAGCCTGGAGCAGTGCAGCTCTCCATAGTCTGAGGAGACCCCCCACCCCGACCCACCCCCAGCAGAGAGCCAGGGAGGGAGGAGAGGCTTCTTTCTCCTAGTGCCTTCTCCCCAAATTTGGACTGTTAGCCTCAACTGTGAGAAAATAGCTTTCTGTCTGTAAATCTACCCACTTGGGGCGTTTCTGTTTCAGCAGGACCAGAGAACCAAGACCGTGGAGTTGAACAGAAGGGGGCTGACCCCGTGCTCCGCCTTGGGTAACTGTGACCTAGGGCCTCAGTCGTACTCGCCCTGTACAAGGGGCTAGCACAAGTACCCACGCGGGGGTGCCCGAGTTATTCTTACTCGGCTGGTGCTGCTTGTGTCCCTGCTTGGCACAGATCGGTGGAGTCGTGAGGTTCCGACTCAGGAGGCCCGATGCCCCACCAAACAGAGCACCACCCTCCGCGCCAACCTCACAGGGTTCTTGAGCCCATTTCGCCAGCCACGGTGTCGCTCCCTCTCCTCTTTGTCACTGCCCTCTACTTCACCGAGCATGGTGTCCTCCTCCAGGGACGCTCTGCCCCAGTGAGGAAAATGTTGATTTTATGCAGTCAGTCATTAGGACAGCGATTTTGAAAAGTTTCTTCTGGGCCCAGCCCCTGTTGTGTGTCTTCCTGACACCAGGAACCACAGAAAGAGCACCTCCTCTCTTCAAGGGCTTGCTTGCGGTGGGGGTGGGGTGGGGTCCCTTTGGTCACAGTGACCCCACGTGCCCCAGCAGAACTGCCCCGCGAGGTCGCTAGGTGGGCATTTTTATAGGACCAGACCGCCCACCTCCGGGTGGGTTTGATCTGCCAACCTTTGGTTAGCAGCAGCTTAGTGCTTATGTGAGGGACCATCAGGGTACAAGGCTGCCTTCCTCTTGAGGGCGTGGAAGACAATCCTGTTGTTTATCAATCACCTTTTAGTGGGGCTTGCTGGTGATGACTGGGCCGGGTGGGCCGGTGGGGGGGCGTTTAGGTGCCCTCTGCGGCTGCTGGGTGCTATGCGGTTGCCTCTGACTCATAATAACGAAGCCCTGGCGGGTCCTGGGAACCTTCACATCTCACCACACGTCCTCTTGTTGAAACTCCAGCCCCAAACCGAGGCTGTGTGGGAAGGTGGGAGCTGTGAGAATGGGCCTAGGAGGCTTGTACGGTTTCCTCTTTGACCCCAGTGGCTTTGTTCCCACACAGTGAGCAGGAGGGCTCTCTGCGCTGGCGAAATTCTGCTATCTGTGGATGAGAGCCTGACTGGGGGGAGCGGGCGAGGGGAGTCTAGAATCTAACCACCCCTCCCGTCTGATCTGTTGATGAATCTGGAGGGGCATGGAAAGGTAGCACTTCCCCAAAGCCTCATGGAGTGGCTTCACGACCCTGGCTATAAGTTGCTGCTCACGGCGCGGCTGAGTGGCCGGAAGTGCACAGCCCCCTGCAAATCCTCTTGGAGGTGGCCTCCCTGCATGGCCTAGCTTGGGGTGCAGCAGACTCCGAAGAGGAGCAAAAACCACCCCCAAGGGGCCGAGGCCCGACTCCAGTTTTGCTCGGAGGCCCGGGTGTAGAGAACTCACTTGTGCAAGTCACAAATACAGGCTCTGTTGAGAGCATCCCACCTGTGTGCCCAGAGTGGGCCGCTGCCTTCCAGAGGGTATCTGGCAGAGCCCTGTAAGTGTTCCCCAACTTCCGTGGACTGTTTGTTCCTGAGCGTGAAGAAAGGCTCTGTGCACATCCATGCCCTTAGCCAGGGGCCCTGCCCTGTGGCAAATGGGCCAGGCCAGGAAGCTGTGAGTGCAGACACACAGAGTGGGCCACCAGCCAGTGAAGTTCCACACTAGCCTGTCCCTGGTGGCTGTGGCATCTCGGACAGAAGGAGCCTCAGTTCCTTTTTTTTCTCTCTCTTATTTTTAAAAAATTTTCCTCACTTCCTTTTTTTTGGCAGCCATGGTCTTCTCATCTGGGCAGTGGGAACAGACCGGGCTCTCTGCCTCAGGGACACACACCTGCAGAGGCATGAACTCCGTTGCAGCTGGAGCTCAGAGAGGCAGGGGCACCTGGGGGTCCTGGGCCTCTGGCTTGAGCAATGAGCCACCCCAATTCTCACCTGCAGCCCCTTCTTTGGGAGGCCTCTGTGCCAGTCTTAGGCAAGAAGCGCCCTTGGGCTAAGTGAGGATTTGCATGCTGAGTGGCTGCCCTCTGCTGCCACGCCTGCGCCAGGCCTGCCAGGGTGATCAGAACAGTGGGTCATGGGCCGGTGGCAAGTCTGACCTTGCCCTCTGCTCATGCACTGGGGTCTTTGTCCCCTCCAGACCAGGGTGTGTGTGTGTGTGTGTCATGGAGGGTCCTTGCCCTAGCCTTCCTCTGGCCCAGGTGTGGAGGGCATGGGGCAGCAGTGGGGTCTGTGTCTCCCAGGAGCATGATGAAGGGCACAGGGCAAGAGGGACAAAAGGGACAGCACATCCCACAGATGGGATGCCAGCCCAGGCCCTGGGCCTCTCAGTGCACCAGGTTAGCCCTCCAGCAGCCTGGGATATGAGGACCTGGATGTCCAGGGACAGGCTCGAGGTGAAGGTCAGGTGCCCAACCCCACAGCAACCCCCCCACCGGCCCACTTGGCCCTTACCCATCCACTCACTTGCATTCTGATCCATCCCCACTGGGGATGAGGTTTACACGCAGCACAATCTACTCCTGGTGCTTAGTCCTCCTGTGAACAGGCCTTTTTTTTTCTTTTAATATTTAAAATTAAAGTTTTGAGCTAATTATAGGTTCACGTGCTGTGGAGATAGTACCCTTCATCCCCTTTCCCTCAGTGGCAAAATCTTGCAAAATTCTGATACAGGAAGCAAGCTAACATGGGGACAGTCCAGACACTGAGCATTCATTCCACCACCAGGGGCCCTGTGGCCTGTGACCTTTTTATAGCCACGCCCACTTCCTTCTCCCCACCCTGGCAACCACACACCTGCCCTTCAGTTCTGTAACGTTGCCATCGGGTGCAAGGGTGCCATGAGTCAGCCGCTTGGCGGCAGTGAGTTTGGGCCCTGGTATGGTCTGTGCTGTGGTGGCAGCATCCCTGACGGCATAGCATGCCAAGGTCTGTGTTGGACAGCTACCCGCAAGGTCAGCAGTTTGAAACCACCAACCTCTCGTTGGGAGAAGAAAGATGAGGCTTTCCACTCCTGTCAAGAATCACAGCCTTGGAAACCCGCAGGGGTGGGTCTACTTTGTCCCTTAGGGAGGGTCTCCGAGTCAGAATTGACTCAGTGGCGCTGAGTTGTGCTCTAACCTGTGGAGATAGGCTCCATGCAGCGCTGTGTCAGGAGATGTGTGCAGGTTAGTGTACGCATCCCGGAGTTGGCTCCCGTCCACGGCCCAGTGGGTTCCTGTGAGGATGGGTTCTGAGTATGGCGACAGACAGGTGTTACCGTGAGCATTCAGGTACAGTGGCTGGTGTCGACATAGCCCTCTGCGCTCTGGGAGGCGTGCCCAGTGGGACAGTTCCTGGCTCAGCCTGTAGCTGCTCACGTGGGCTTGCAGATAATGTGTTCAGGGCACTATCGGTGGGCCCCAGTGGGGAGCACAGGCCTGGGAACCGGTCCTCCCCGGTTCAAATCCAAGTTCTCGCCCCGGGACTCTGGGTGAGCGGATGCTTCTGACTGCGGAATGGGGGTGCTTGAGCCTCCCTCGTGTCTGGTGTGTGCAAAGCGGGGTTGGGCCTCTGGTTTTTCCTGCAATTGTGAGAGCACACACCAACTCAGCATTTTCTGTTTGCAGGATTCAAGGACCTGGGTGTTCTTGGAGTTGTACGGCCATTGTCCCCCTCCCCCTGAACGTCCCCTACCCCCGAGGCCTCTCTGTGATCTTTCCAGTTGCTGGCTTGCACCCACAGAGATTGAGTGCCACTTGAGGGACACAGGCAGACGTGGTTCTAACTGGGTCCAGAGGGCACTCCCAGCAGGCCGCACGTAGCCCAGGCCCTGCCCCCGAGGCAGCGGGGGAGGACTTTGTCAGGTGTCACCTTGGACAAAGCCCCCACTCCTCCCTGTTCGCAGCCTGGGCACTCCCTGTGAGCTTGGCAGGCCCCAGACCACAGGAATCTCCGGGAATTCCAGGCAGCACCAGGTCCTGGAACATGGGCCTAGGGAGCTAGCCTCACAAGGCCTGAGAATGTGCTGGCTCTCTTCTGCTGCCAGGGCACAGCGTTAGACCGATTCCAGAGCATCTATCATGCTCCTAATTCACACAGGGTATGCGGTGTGCTGGGCTCTGTGCTAGGTGTTGCCACCTTGGGGAGCCCTGGCATGCCAAACCCTCGCCCTGGCTTGCATCTGCCTTCTTCAACCCCTTCCAAGTACCTGGGCGCCAGCCATAGGCCTCTCCTGCCCTGTTTCCCACCGTGCCCCACTGACTTACGTGTTTCCCTCTGCCGTGGGTGGGCGGGGTGGGGGGGTCTTCAGGACTGGGTTTTTGTTTGTTTTTGTCAAAAAGTTATCAGAGGCTTAGGTGAAATATGTAAGATTCTTATTGAACTATTTCCAGAGGCTCCGGAGCAGGCCCTCTCCTGGGCTTGGTGAATTTCACTTTCTAGCAGCCTGGCCTCTGGGATACACTGTATCCTTGCTGTGCAATTAGAATTGCCACATTCAAACTCTTCCTGTAGGCACAAGGCATTCCTTTACATGGGGACACAGCTGTTGTTTTCTTGTTCAGCCCGGGCCCCAGGGGAGGCAGCTAGCTCAGCCCTGGGCTCCTACCTTTGGCCGGAGTGTGTCAGGGACCCTCCGCAGGGCCTAGCCCCAGCCCTACTCTGCCTGCCTGGCTGGGGTATCTGACGTGTCTGCATCCTCTCCTTCAGCCTTGAGTCTGAGCTCGGGCTGGACCTTCTTCTGTTCTGGGTGCCCAGCCACTTCCAGTGTCAGCCCTTGGGCCACTTCCCTTCTCCCTTCCCTTGTAGAGGGTTCATTGAGGCTGGAGCCTGGATGTTCCTCACCGCTGCTTCAGGGGGTATCTTGTTCCCATGGCAATAGATAGACTTATGCACCATGCTCCTTCCTGACCGTGCATGCGTTAGGCCATCAGTGAGACTGGCCCCAGGGGTGGACTTTAGTGAAGAATGGGGAGGGCCGATGCTTGTGTGTCAGTTACTGATGTACCTGGGTCCACAGACTCCCTGGAGACTGGAAAACCCGGCAAGTCTACCAAGCACTTGCTGACGGAGCTGGACAGGGAGCAGAGGGCTTGGCCTGCCGTTATCAGCGAGAGCCAGGGCCTGTTGTCCCAGTTTTACTGAGGGGGAAACTGAGGCTCAGATAGGTCTGTCACTTGCCAGAGGTCATCCAGCTTATCCAACGCTGGGATTCCACCTCAGCTGGGTTTCACTCGGGCCTTGGCTGCTGCGGAGGAGGAGCAGGGGAGGACAGGATCGAGGCCGGTCACCGCCGGAACGCCCCCTTTGGAGGGCTGAGCCCAGCGCTCCAGGTGTGCTTCCTTCTGGTGCTGGCGCAGGACAGCGGGGAGCAGGACAGAGACTTGCCCCAGG
>NW_022103968.1:6207094-6224913 GCF_000313985.2 Echinops telfairi
GACTTGCCCCAGGACAGCGGGGAGCAGGACAGGGACTTGCCCCAGGACAGCGGGGAGCAGGACAGAGACTTTCCCTAGGACAGCGGAGAGCAGGACAGAGCCTTGCCCCTTGACCAGGTTGTACTCGGTCCCGTGGCACCTCTCGGCGGAGTGGGACTGGAGCCGGGGCCCCAGATCCCGGGAATGGCCTGGGAACTCTCGCATCCCCAGCCTTCTGCCCCCAACAAGTCAGTCCTTTGAGCGGTGTCGGCCCCCTCCCCTTCCTGGTCTTGCACGGTGGACGGACTTGCTCTTGAAGAATGAACGGTAGAAGGTAGTTTCCCCGCGGTTGCCAGCTGGCCCCTAAGGGAGCACTTTCTAGAGCACCGATGGGGAACCCTCATCGGAGTCAGCCGGAAAATGGGATTTACAACCCGGGCGGCAAGTGGAGACCAGGCTGCAGTTCACTTTGACCCAGGCCGTGGGTTTGACTCTCAGTCCCTCACAGAGCAGCAGCTGGCTGAGGAGGACAGGCCCCACCCAGCTGGGTGCAGAGCCCAAGGGTGCTCTGCAGACATCCATAGGTGACACTCCAGCCAGAGGGGCCAGGTCCCCGGCCTGTGTGAGGAGCGGGCCTGAGCCTGAGCCTGACCGCGGGACAGTGATGGGAACTGTTGATGGGCCGTCTCCGTTACAGCTCACAGCTCATGGAAGGGGCAGCCTCACAGTGACGCCAGGCTTGGGGAGGGGCCCTCGGGCTGCAAATCTGTGCATTCAAGGTGGTGTTTCCCAGGGTGAGAAAGCTGTGCCTGTGAGTCTCTGAAGCCCCCGGCCAGTGCCTCACCCTGACGGAGAGGTTGAAGGTTTGACTCCAACCAGAGGTACCACGGAAGAAAGGCCTGGCAGCCTTCCAGTCCTGGCCAACCCTCTGTGCTTGGGGTCGCTACGGGTGACTTCACAGCATTGCATTTTCACTGGGTCCTCCTCCCCTCAGAGTCTGTTTATTACGGGACAGAGCGGGGGGACCAGCCTGCTGCTGAGGGAACCTGGCTACCCGAAAGTGGTCTCTTCCATTTCACATGTGGGGATGACATGTGCTGTTTCCCCCTTCACCCCCTACCGTGCCCGCCCTCCAGCCTCCAGCTCTGGTGTGGGCTGCAGCTGCCTGCACAGTCTGCTCCGGGACAGGATGTCACATGACTCAGGCACACTTAGCAGGAACCCCAGGTTGTGAGCAGCCTAGACCCCAAGAGACCCGAGAGGCTGAGCCCAGAGGTTCTGCCTTGATGTGCCCCGTGAGCAGGGGGCCTGGGCCTCCCCGCCCTCCCTGGAGGCGACTTCTCATGCGGGAGCCCCCTATCCCAGGAACGTACAGCTCTCTGGGGCTCTGTCTTTCCTCATCCTCCAGCCCGGTCCCCTCTTTTTGTCTTCCCAGGAGGGCCCCACCCAAGGCTGTAGGGCCGGAGGCAGCTGGTTCTGCTGATGCCAGGCGCCTGGAGGGTGCCCAGGACACCGCCCTGCTCTCACCCCCTCGCGGATGATGGCTCGAGGCCAGCCTGGGCTGGAGCCCTGCCCATGAGGCCCGACCATGGTGATGGTCCTGAGCAGAAGCCTCAAGAACCAGCGAGCTGACTGCGTTCCCTGCGGGACCTTCAGCCCAGAGCTGGTAAGGACTGGGGGTGTCCCAGGGGGTGGGGGGCGGGCATCGGACAGACCTACTTTCTAGGGCTGGCAGGCGAGCCCCTGGGGTCTGAGAGCGGGGTGGGCAAGAGGATGGGTGAGCTGGAAGGACAGTCCCAGGGTAGAGGTCTTGGGTGAGGCAGACAGCCCGGCCCCTGGTCAACAGCAACCCCGCTCAGTGCGGCCGCCTCCTCCAGCCGGAGGCTGGTATTCCATCAGGCTCGACCATAAAGAGGGTCTGTTTCCAGGGGTGAAGCGGGCGGTGCCTGCATGGGGGGCCAAGATAAGGCCACACCTCCACAGGGAGTTGGAAAGTGAGCTGCACCTAGGGAATGGCTGGAGAGGGAGCCCGCCCTCCAGCTGCCCTCTGCCAGGGTGCCCTCTGAGGTGGGTAGTCTCAGGGGGGCAGGGACAGAACAAGGGCATACAGCCGAGCCCCGTCCCAGCTGGGTTCCTTGGAAGAGGGAGCAGGGGCCTGTGTGGGAAGGACTGTTGCCTGTGGGTGAGTCCCCTGGCCAGGGTGGCCCCTGTGGTCAATAGGGGGCTAGCCACCAAGGTCATGTTGCCCAGCCACCTCATGAAAACTGACAGCCGGCTCCGTGGTGGGCTCCCATCCACAACGCACCACTGAAAGCTAGACCAAACCTGGCCGACTGGCCCAGGGACACCACCAAGAGCTGATTGCACCCCACAGACCTGTCCAGAGCCCCTGTGAGGGTTGGATGCCAGGCCACAGGGATTCTGAGAATGAGGCTGTATCAGAGTGAGGCTTGGCCCCCTCTTTGCCCTGTGACACCCCAGCTCTGGCCTCCCTGCTGCTGTGGCTCACACCTGAAGCCCAGAGAGCCCAGAGGAGGGAGGGCTGGCTCACCTGTCACCGGGACGCTGGACTGGGCTTGGTTAGGGGTGAGGAGAAGTGGCAGGGCCCCCTCCCTGACAGTGTACAGGCGTGGCTGCCCCTTCACTCTGTCACGCTCGCCCCACTTGTGGCTCCTGAGGCCAAGCTTCCAAGTGATATATTAGGTGCCCCCAAGTCCTGCAGCCTTCACCAAACAGACCTGGTGGATGGGGCCTGCCTCCTGGCTGGTGGCACGTGGCCAGGGCAGGCACCTAGGATGTACTTGGTGGACGAGTCCTTTAGCCCCTGCAGCCATCGGCCTTCTGCCCATCTCTGCTTCCTCCCAGTTTGCGTTCATACGTGAAGGACCAGGATTGCCCCGAACTTAATGACTCCTCGTGTCCCAACGGCCCCCACCCTGGGCCAGCCTGCACCCTCTTTCCTGGATTCTCGTAGTAACTGCGGCCCCCCTCCCCCCCATTGTTTTTACCTTCTGGTTTTCTCTGCCCAGTGCCTGCTGGCTTGAACCACAGCCAGGAACCCTTCAGGAAGTAGAAGGCCTGGGGACACACAGCTCCTGCCCCCTTGCCCTTTCTAGTGTCACCCCTGCCCCCAGCTTCCTCGATCACACTGGCCTGGCCGGGCCTGCCCCAGGGCCTGGCATCTCTCTCCCCTCTCTTCTGCAGCCACTGGACCTAAAAAGAAACTCCATGCTCCCTCTAGCCCAGGGGTCCTCAAATTTTTTAAACAGGGGGCCAGTTCACTGTCCCTCAGACCCGTTGGAGGGCTGGACTATATAGTTTAAAAAAAAACTATGAACAGCTTCCTATGCACACGGGCGCGGGCCGTGAGGACGCCTGCTCTAGCCCATGCACCTCTCCGCCCTGGACCGCCCCCACGGAGGCGCTTAGCGCATTCCAAAGTGTCACGTATGCTCTTGCTGCCCAAGTGACCCCCCCACCCTACCCCACCCCAGAAGTGAACTTCTAGGCAGCAGGAAGGTCCCGCCTCTCTTGTTGGTGGCTGACCACTCAGGACTGAAAAACTGGGCCCAGCAGCCCTGTCCCTCCTCGGCCTATTGGTCCTGGGTGAAGGGGGTGACGAGGAGGGGAGCTGTTTTCTGTTGGTGGTGGTGCCACGATGTCACTATGGGTTGGTGCCCCTCCCCACACCGCCCAACTTCCTCCCATAGCCGAGCACACAGACAGCTCTAATCATAGAACGCAGTGGTGTCACAAGGTTGATGTCACCCCTGCGGGGACAGTATAGGGTGCCCCCTCTCCCTCCCACGGACCTCCTCCTGTATAAATTAAGGAGCGCACCGAGTGCTTCCTGATGCCGGCTGTCGGTTTTCTCCACAGACTGGTACCTGATCAGTGTAGCTCTCCATCGCACTGACTCTGTTAGCACAGCGTCCCACTCACGGTGGGGAAGCCTCCTTTGAGTTTTCTCCCCTTTCCCTTCACGTAGGAGCCCTGGTGGGGTAGTGGCTTACGTGTTGGGCTGTGACCTGCATGGTGGGCAGTTCAAAACCACCAGCAGCTCCGAGGAAGAAAACCCTTTAAGGCTTTTATTTCCTTAAAGGGTTGCCGTCTCGGAAACCCACAGTGGTCTCTGAGTCAGCACTGACTCAACGGCAGCGAGTTTGGAGTGTCGGGTTTTCCTTGTAATGAAGGAAGCTCGGAGGTTGGAGGTTTCGTGTGTCGGGAGCTGGTGGTCGTCTGTAACCCCCAGACCTCCATGGGAGGAAGGCGAGGCTTTCTTCCTGTAGTTACAGGCTTCGACGCCCCGGGCAGCGCTAGCCTCCCCTTGAGGGTCGCCATGAGTAGAAGTCACCTTGGTGGCAGTGAGTTTGGATGCTCCTCCTTTAATCAGTACGTCCTTTCCCATACAGGATCGATACAGATTCACAACTACTACTTCCCACACAACCATAGCTAAAACTCCAGAAAACTCGGAAAAAAATAAAAAAATGAACAACCGTAAAAACCGCTGCCATGAAAACGGTGTGTACGTGTGGTGTGTGCAGGAGGCCACGTGATTCAAGGCTAACTGCGGCTCTGGCCGGAGCCCATCCTGGCATTCCAGCGGTAGACTGCCCCAGAGCTTTAGCAGTAAACTGGGCCTTCGAGCAGCGTCGTTGTTACTGGAGCCGACCACGCTCGTTGCCGTCGACTTGATGGGGTACCTGCTGAGACTGGCACGAGAAAGGCCATTGGGTGTCACCCCTCTGACACTTGCAGCCTGCCCCTCTCCCTGCCCACACCAGTGACCCACCACTCTCGAATGGCTCTGACCAGACTGGAGTGTCTGCGGGTGAGGGGCCCCGAGAAGGCTTGCGTTTTCACCCCTCACTGGTACCAGCTGTGCAGATGGCCCCCTCTGGGCCCATGGGCGGACCGCACAGCAGTCCTTTGGAGAGCCGAGCCTGAGGCCCCGCTGCAGCCCTGAGACCAGCCTGCTGTGCTGGGGAAGCAGAACCAGCCTGGCGGGGAGAAGAGGGAAGCCGAAGTCCAGAGGAGGGAGGGTGGTGTGGTGTGCAAGGGATCCTGGGAGGACGGGCAGGCTGCCGCAGGGGATGCTGGGAGGGAGAGCTGGAAGGAGAGCAGACTGCAGGGCATCCTGCGTTGTGTCCCGTGTGCATACCTGCTGCTCCACAGACAGCTCTCTCCCCCTCCCTCCTGCTGCTGCTCCTGATGGTCAATCCCAGAAGCTTCCAACCCACGCTCGGCCCCTTTCTCCTCCTCATCCTCCCCACTGGCCTCCCAGATGGGGGTGCGGGGCAGGGAGCAGCTGCCCTTTGAGCCAGAGGGCTGCCTTCCGTCCTGGCCTAGACCTGTTTGCTGGGGGCTGGTCGAAGCACAGGGCTGGCAGTGTATGGGGGCAGGTAGGCAGGGGTGTCCTGCAGAAGGGAATTGTAGGACATGGCACGGGGACCAGCTGCCTTCTACTTGTCCCTGTGTTGGTTCCCCCTCCTTCGTTTCTCCCACCTCCGCTTCTCCCGTATCCCACCAGAACCACTGGTCCCGTTTTTTTTCATCTCCGAATTATTTATCCCGCCTATCTTATCTAGTTGGACATACAGATACAGTAATAAGTACAAAAATCAGGCAAAGCCAAATAAAACAACAAAGGAAGTCAAAACCAACAAAACAATTAACCAAAAAAACAAATACAAGATAACAATAACAAAAAGCTACTGAGTGAGTGAGCTAGTGAGTGAGTGAACCAGTGGGTGAGTGAGCCAGTGGGTGAGTGAGCCAGTGGGTGAGTGAGCCAGTGGGTGAGTGAGCCAGTGGGTGAGTGAGCCAGTGAGTGAGTGAGCCAGTGAGTGAGTGAACCAGTGAGTAAGTGACCCAGTGGGTGGGTGAGTGAGGGAGTGAACCAGTGAGTAAGTGACCCAGTGGGTGGGTCAGTGAGTGAGTGAACCAGTGAGTGAGTGAACCAGTGGGTGGGTGAGTGAGGGAGCCAGTGAGTGAGTGAACCAGTGAGTGAGTGAGTGAAGAAATGCTTTCTGGACTTGTGGACAGGAGGAAGGTGGAAGGAAACAGGAAAGATCTAGGAAGCAAAACTATGGATAGAAGAATAAACATAGGTGTGGACTCATGTAAATATATTCATAAAAATAGAGGTATTGACTAGGTACATATCTTTATATGGCTATACACTGAGGTAGTGGATTGATTTGGGGCCTCTGCTCAAGCCCTCCCTCAATGCAAGAACACTATGTTCTCTAACAACCTGGCATTTTGTGATGCTCACCCTCCCGGCAAAATCGCCAAAGGCAAAATAGGTGCATAAGCCAATGAAGTAAAGAAAGCTGATGGTGTCTGACTATCAAAGGATAAAGCATCTGGGGTCTTCAACAAGGTGTCCACCGGATCAGGTAACAGGCATCAGAAGACCCAACATCCCCTCACAGAAGGGTCACAAGGAAGGAATGAGTCAACCAGGTTGCAATATAGCTCTGATGAGACACAATATTCTTCTGGTTCCTTTTGGCTACCCCCCCTCCCCAAATCCCTGATGCAAGTGACAGTGGGGTGGCATTTCTCACCCTGTGGTTGTGGCCTCCCACTCATACCCCACTCCTGGGGCTCAGGTCTGGAGGGCCCAGCACTGCCCTCTGTCTGGAGGACCGGCGGGTCCAGTGGGAGGAAGGAGCCCGGCCTGTGTCCGGCAAGAGCTGATCAACTTCCTGCTTATGCCTCGCCCACCACCCAGCCTCGTCAGCTTTCCTGCCTTGTCATGGCTTGGGCTTCTGTGGACTGCGTACAGCGAGGCTGTCTCCCCTCCCCCTGCTGTGGCAGATGTGGGCGGGGTGGTTACCAGGTGCCCCTCATGAGTCTGGGTGCCCATAGCCTGTGAGCTGGGTTCCTTATTAGGCAAGGCCTGGCCGTGCAGGAGCCTGCCTCCTTGCCCTACCCGTCTCTGGAGCCAGGGCCCTGCCAGCCATGCCGCCCGCAGGGCTGTCTGATTGCTGTAGGGCCATGCAGGCTGGGCTCACAAGTGCTGTCACCCGTGCCCCACAAGGTGACCTCAGCTGGACATCTAGGGAGCAGTGACCAGAGTGCCAGCTGAGAGGGAGGCAGAAGGTATGGTCACACTGGACTCTTTGCAAGGTGACTGCTGATTGGATGGCTAAGTAATGGGGTGACCCCTCGCAGCAGAGGGTGGTTTTCCCCCCCGAGGAAAGGGCGCCAGAGGGGGCCTGCCCCATGGCCATGTGGACTCCTGCCCGACATTTCCAGGAAGCCAGCCCTGATGCCCCATCCCCACCCCAGGTCTACCCACCAATTCTGCCTCTCCTAGTGTCATTTACTTGTCTTCTCGATTATCCTCTCCTCTCTGCGGGAGCCTCCAGAGTCCCATGTCCCCAGGACTGCCTCTTATCCCCATGGCAAAGGTTCTGGGATGGGGCAGTTGGAGCCGGGGACAGGGAACTGGTGCCAGGCACTTGCTACCTCTTATCTGGGTGAGACAGATGTTCTCTGCTCAGCTCCACCCTTTTCTGTCCAGGCCTCCGAGAGCCAGGCTTGGGCTCCCACTCACTTCTTGGCCTCCTGTATGCCCAGGTATCTCTGTCTTTTGGGGGGACTGGGCCACTTACTCTGGCCAGCTGGCTGACTTCAGGGACTGAGGGCTACCTTTCACTGTTGCATGCCCAACCCCCAGCCCAGCACCGGCACGTGGGAGAGATCCACATCTGCTGGGCGACTGCATGGATGGTCAGATGAACGGGCACTTGAGGCAGGCCTTTCTGCCCCTCCTCAGAGGTCAGAACAGTGTTCCTGACTCTCAGGGTCAGGATTCCCCTTGAACGTGGCGATGTGGTATGGTCCCTGCTGGCCACAGCGTGGCCCCGCCGTCCGTGCTGGGTGCCGGGCCGGCAGGGAGATGGAGGCTGCTGAGCAAGGAATGGAAGGCTGTCTGTCAGAGGAGTCAGTGCCGAGGCTTCCAGGGTCACAGCGGTCATGCCACGGCCAGGGGGAAGCTATAAGTTTTGCTTCCGGTCAGTTGGGGGGTGGGGTGGGTGTGTTCTCCTATCTTGGAGGGGGGATCCCTTCCCAGTCTGGGCAGCAGGAGGCCTTGCCGTCAGCCCAGCATGGCAGTTAGCTGAGCTCATGGTCCTCCCCCTCCCCCGTCCTCCTTGGGTCACTCCTGTGGAAAGTCGCCTCACGGTAGGGCAGGGCTAGGGCTCTCTGGTGCCAGGCTCGGGCTTGTCAGGCACCGCCATTCACCAGGGCCCACACCTGTCTGTGCCCTCCCCTGGCCTGACTCCATCCCGGGGCGGCCACGCCACCCCACCCCATCCCGAGTGGCTCTAATGAGCACACGGCACAAGCTGTGTGGGACGCGCCTCCGTGATGCCAAGATGTGAATAGACTTTCTGGTTGTTTTCAGCACACGCCCGAGAAGATGAGTCAAGGGCCCACCCTGTTCTCGTGTGGCATTATGGGTAAGTAGCCGAGGCGTCCGTGTGCTGCCTGCTGCTCTGTCCTCCTGGCGCCCTCCCCTCTGAGTGAGACGGGTGGGCTGGGGGCGTCTCCTGTGGGTGCTCCCTGCTGGGGTTCCCAGGCTGCTGGGCTGAGTGACAGGTGGTTTCTCTCCATCGCTTAAAATCTCTCGTGGCTGAAGATGAATCACAGAAACCTCCCTGTGCTCCCCAGCATTCTCCCCCTCCCCCCGCGCTAAGTCCCATGAGCGTTTCGCTGTTCCTGTGCCCTTGGTTTGTGGCATAGCCGCACGCATGGGGCATGTGTGCTCAGGTACAGCTCCCTTCTGTAGCGGTGATGGAGCCCCACCAAAGACAGAATGGGAGAGAGACCCGAGAACCAAGGCAGCGCCTTCCCTCGCCGTCCGTCAGTCTGTCAGGGGTGCCACTGATCACACAGACAGCCCCTTGTGCACACCCCTTGTGCCTCACCCTCCTGGGGGGTGTTGGGTTCCCCTATCTCTCTGCAGAGTGAAGTGGTTCTTCCCATTTGGTTGACACGCTGCCTTGTGTGCGGATTGACATGTGTTTGGTTGTTGCCACTGCAGTTGCCGCTCGCTGGCAGCAACTGCCCTCTGTGTGTGTGTGTGTGTGTGTGCGCGCATGTGGGGGCTTCACGGGCTGTGCTGTGAGCCCTTCTCTAGGACAGCCCCCCGTGGAGGCGAAGGCTTGTGAAGCAAGTTGCTTCCTGGAGAGGCTGCACTGCCTTCCTGTAGGGGGTGGTGGGGGGTGGGGCGAGTGTGAGGGATGCGTGTTTCTGATGGGGAGAGAGGGTGGCCACATGGACGGCATTGGTTTCCTTCTGAACCTGGTACGGGCACGATGTCTGCTTCAACTTCCCGCTCTAGGTCAGGCAGACCCCTGAGTCGCTGGCTCCCTTGGGGCGAGTTGGTGGGATGCCCGTATCAGATGGAACAGCAGACGTGCGGGATGGCATGCTTCCCCTGCTGGGGACCCGTCCCCTGGGACCAGGGTCTGAGTTCCCACCAGATGACGGTGGCTGAAATGAGTCTGGTGCAAGCCCCTCACAGGTGCAGTCCCATGCACCCCTTGGGAGGGTGCTTTGAGGTGAGGGGTGCTCTGTTCCCTTCTGGGGAGACTAAGGTGCCTCGGCCCTGGTATGTGCGTGGGGGCGTGGCTTTCAGCAGGTGCCCCACCCTGTGGGGATCCTGGGTGTTCTCTGTGCTGTCACAGGAGAGGGGAAGCAGACCCTTACTCACCAGGCCTCAGCCTCTCCAGGGGCCACCCTGAGCCTGTGCCCACAGAGTGGGGCTGCCCGAACACTCCCCGTGGGCCCAGCCATGGAGCCTCAAAGCCTGCCCTGTTGCCTAATTCCCCAGGCCCCTCTCTGCTTGACGTGGCCAAGAAGGAGCTCCCTGACCCTCCACGGCCTAGGGTTCGGCTGCCTGATGCTGTGAGGATGTTGGATTTCATCCCTGGGCACCCAAGAGCAGCCTTTTTGGCTTTGCCTGCAGACATCATTAGCAGTGGTTCTCAACCTGTGGGTCGTGACCCCTTTGGGGGTCAAATGACCTTTTCCCAGGGGTCGCCCGATTCATAACAGCAAAATTACAGGGATGAAGTAGCAACAGAAATAATGTGATGGTTGGCGGTCACTGCAACATGAACTGTATGAAAGGGTCGCGGCATGAGGAAGGTGGGGAACCACTGGTCTATGGGCTTACTGTGACTGCCCCTGGGAGAGGCTCTCCTCACTCCTCCCGCCCACAAAGGACATTGTGTGGGGGCCCTTGGGCTTGCTGGGTGGACGCTGAGTGGGAATGTGGGTGAAGCTCAGAGTGAGTGCTCCGTGAATCATAGGTTCCCAAGAAGGCCCAGGCCTGCCCTGGAAGGCCTGCTGCTGCCCAAACAAGGGGCCACGTCGCTCCCCAGGGCCCTCGGGAGGGGGGGTGTCAGGGTGGAGCCCCAGGGCCCAGGCTGTACATGGGGAAGACGCTGTTCTCAGATTCATCCCGAGTCTGCCGGGGCTGCAGCTCCTCATAGCGACCTGCTCTGCCTTCTGGCTCCCGTCCCAGCACGTTTCTGCCCACGGACCCAATTTCCTCTGTCACCGCTTTTGGGGGAAGAGCCACATGGCACTGCCCTTAGATATGGCCGCCCAGTGGCCAGCTGCCAGGCCAGCGAGCTGTCCCCAGCACTTGGTTGCTAGAGGGACAAATGACTCTGAGCTCTGCCAAGAGACCATAGAGTGGCAAGCCTCTCATGAGCACTTGTGCCCACCCCACGGGTGTGTGTGTGTGTGTGTGTGTGTGTGTGTGTGTGTGTGTGGGTGGGGGTTACATTTGCATGGGGGACGCTTCTCTGGGCTGAAACAGGGTCACATGTGCACAAGTTGAATCTCTTTGGGTGGGAGGGGGGCTGTGAAACAGGGCGAGTGGGGTGGGAGCAGGCTTCGTTCACGCCCCCGGGCTAATTGCAACCATTCAGTGCGCCCTGTGTTGTGGGGACAATGGGCTCTCCCCCATTTCCATTTTCCTCACCGCTCCCTCCCCGGCAAAGAGAAGACCTGGAAATCAAATAGCTGTTGTGAGGGAGGAGCGCAGGCCAATCATTTCCAGTGGCCACTCAGAAAAGTCTTGTAAAGACAAGCCAATAGGCAGGGAGCACAACAATTCATATGCTAAAAAAAACTGGACAGGGAACCCATAATTACTTTGGGGAGCTATGGTAATAAATTATTTATTAATGTAAATGACTTCCCGGGGCCCAGAACTTGGAGGTAACTTGAGCAGAAGGATCATGCATTATGTATAAAAAGGAATTGTTAAAAATATCAGAGCGGTCTCCCCTGGTTGCTTGCTCCTCACTCCGGTTTGATGGGCCGCTGTTTAATTACAAGCCCTCGTTTCTTGCGTTTAATGACTCGGCTGCTAAAGTCTTCTACGGATATCAGAGCATTGTTCCCTGGGGCCCCCTCAGCAGTGATTTCTTCAGGGATGGCCAGTGGGCTGCGGTGAGTCTTGCCGGGGGAGGGGCTCGCACCCTTAGATTTGGGGACTCCCAGTTTTCTCAGGAGGCCGTCTGTCGTCAGAGGTGGGGCGTGATCGCTCCCGGTGCAGGAAAAGGGCATTTGGAGACCGTTGGCAAAAGTAACCAAGCCAGAGCTGGCCAGCCTGATGCCTGCTTTCGTGCCCCATCTTTCCAGCAGGGCCACCGGGAACGTAATGGGGCCAGGCTGCCCAGGAGAAGCCGGTGTGTGGCCGAGTTACAGGCTAGAAGGAGACTCACATTCCGTAGTCACAAGCACATCCTTATACACACAGAGCCCTGCGTGTGGTTTCTCATCCCTGAATTATAGTAGCACCACTTGTCCATCAGTAGTGGCCCTCGATAACCTGGGTGGACACGGTGGCTGCACCCGTGAACTCGGGCACAGGAACAACTGTGAGGGCAGTGTTTTGTTCTGTTGTGTCGCTGTGGGTCTCTGGATGGCTCCTAACAACAACAAATCAGAACAAAGCTCACCCTTACAAAACCCACTGCCATCCGACTCACAGTGACCCTGTAGGACAGGGTAGGACTGTCACTCATAATGGGAACAGAAAGCCTCATCGTTCTCCCTTGGAGTGGCTGGTGGGTTTGAACTACCGACCTTGCGGTTAGCAGCCCGATGGGCTATGCCATCAGGGCACCTCCTTTAGAAGGTGCTCTAAACTCTCTCTGGCACCCGCCTTGGACAGTGCTTCTGCCTTGAAGTGCAGACTGGACGTGGCTGCACAGTGCATTTGACTCCTGGCATCTGCCTACAGTGACAGGAGAAAGGGAGTCCCCTGGGTGTGGGGAGGGGGCATGATGATGCCAGAGGACAGGGGAGGGCCATAGTGAGGTTCCCTCCCACGTGGAAAGGTGGGAGAGAGGCGGACAGTCTGGCCCAGCTGCAGAGCATGACCTTGGGATCACAGACCAGGCTCAGGCTGGGCTCTGCCATCTGCCAGCTATGAACTCACAGGCCAGACACTTCCCCAAGAAAGCCGTGCCCCTGGGGAGGACACAGAAGGGTGAGCTAGGCGCCGGCCAGTGATGGGCATGATTTCATGCTCTTTCCTGGCGGTGGCAGGCTGGCTGGTGAACAGTGGTGTACATTCGCTGACTGTCCGCTCGTGCGGTTAAGCTTGGGTTCCCATGTGGACCCACAGTTGTCGTCCACATGCTCTGTGCACCTGACACCCAAGGCAGGACCTGCTGGTGGATGCCAGCCTTTTCCTGATGCCCTGGAGAGTGGGCTACAGTGGGTTGGCACAGGCACTCAAGCCAGCACGCCTTTTATACCTCTGCACTGCCTGCGTGGGGTGTCCACTGGGCCCCTTCCTACACCCTGAAGCAGAGCCAGCCCATCAGTTAGCAGAAGGGGGCTGTCAGGAGGGCGCCTCAGCTTTCTTGTCTCTGGTTTCTTTAGAAAGGGCCTCCTCCTACACTGCTTCCCTCCAGCCCAGGTTCCTTGCAGCCCCGAGGCCATGTGCACAGAGCCCCGGGCTGGCAGAGGAGTGGCACTGCCCCTAGCACCACAGCCATGGCGAAATCCTGAAGCGGGTGGGCCAGGTGCTGTCTGCTTCACCTCTCCGGAAACTGTCCTCTGCTGGGTCCCTTGAGGCAGCTTTGGAGCATAAGTAGGCTTGCAGTCTCCATGGACCTGAGCCCCTGAGAGTCCCCTTTGAGTTCGAGGGCAGAAATAGAAACGAGCATCTTTGAGGTCAGCTGCTCCCCTGACGTTTCTTCCTCTGGTGCGAGGGTCTGTCCTGCAGAGGCTCTGCCCTCCTTACTTGGAGGCCGGACCCATGCCGGGGTGGGGGTGGGGTGGCACCTGACTCTCCAGTGGTCAGCAGCAGTCTAAGGCTCCGGGCCTCTGAGTTTTCTCTTCCAGCTTCCCTGCACCAGCCTGCAGCCTTGGGGGCCATCTTCAAGGTCAAGGGACCACCAATGAGAGGCAGGCCTCGGTGTTTGTATGACTACACACCATGTGCGCTTACACACCCATCTTCCCGTTCACATGCACGCACTCACACACTCATTCATGCTTATGTACTCACACACACATTCGCACACACAGTCACACACATTTACGCACACGCACTCACACATACACTCACATGTACTCACACTCACACTTGCATGTACTCACATATTCACATGCATGCACTCACACATTCATGCACGTGCACTCATACTCTTAAAAATGTACTTGCACTGCATACATGTTTTCACATGCCACATGTATACACTTTCACAGTCTCATGCATGCACACTCCCATACACCCACACACATCCCACGCCTTCACATATACCCAACTGCGCACACACACACACACACACACACACACACACACGCACGCACACGCACGCACGCACACACTGCTTTATAAGGTCCACTGTGAAGAGCGGCTTGGCAGGGAATAGAGCCCTGGAGGGTAGAAAAGTCAGGGCAGAGTAGAGGGTAGACTGCTGTGGCCGTCACCCTCGGTGGCCCTCATCTGGGGACCCCGTGTTGGCCGTGAGGTGGTGGGGAGAGCCCTCGGTGCAGCTGATTGGGCCTCGTGTGTCCTGGGGGGGGGGTCTGGGCGGGGGGCTGCAACCACTGCCCTCGAGTTGGTTCTGCTCCCGCTGGGGCCCCATCCTCGTCAGACGTTAGTTCTCGGGCCCTTTCCAGGGCTGCCTCCATCCAGGTCCGCCCCGTCCGGGGGTGTTCTGTGACTTGACAAGGAGCCGCATGCTTTTCAGTCCAGGAAGGGCAGTGCTCTCCTTGCGCATAGATCTGCTTTCCAAAGCAGGCTGAAGGCAACCGCAGAAACACACCAACGCTCAGTGAGTTTCTGATTCTAAACTTGGAGTGTCTAAACTGGACAGCCGGCTGGAAGCTTCCTGGGTGTGGCTGCGCTCTGGCAGGTGTATGAGAACCAAGCCCCTGGTGGCCCGCAGGCAGAGAGGGCCCTGGTGCTCGGTGTCGCCACATTGGAGCCACTTGGCGCGCTTGTCACAGTGCAGACTGCTGCCCTGCAGGCGCGAGAGGCTCAAGGCGAGAGGAGACCCGGGGTTCTCCCGGACACCCTCCAGGATGTCCTCTCTGTTCCCCGCTCTGAGGGGCCTCCGTGTCAAAGACGGCAGGCCTCTGCTCCAGCTGGACTCCGCAGTCTGGTACCTGGTTCGTAGCGCCCTTTTTGGTTGGAGTAAAACTGCCCCCAGGCAATTTTTTAGTTTTTTACAATCTTTACAGAAACAGACTGCCTCGTTTTCCTCCCTTAGAGTGGCTGGTGGGCTCAAACCACCGGCCTTTCTGTTAGCTGCCCAATGCTTTAACCCACTGCACCAAATAAAAACATACCATCCGGTGTGGTCCTTAGAGCAATAATAGCTGCCCCTTAGCAGCCCCTGGCCCTGGTCCAGCAGCCCCAGTACAAGGTGCCCACTCAACTCTCCTAATAGCCCCATAAGGTAGTTGCTGTCTCTCACTCCCATGTGAAAGATGAGGAGATGTACTGACTTGCAGCACTGAGGTTTGAACCCAGGACCACGTCGTTCCCACCACACGTAGTGGACCCCACGTTCAAGGCCACGCCCCTTGTTTGTGCAGACATGCCATTGAGGGTAAGGATGAGGGCAACCCGGACCCTCTCCCAGAGCCCGGGCCCACTGCTCGGGCAGTTTGCCAGGAAAAACTCGGTTCCTTTTTCTGTTGTCTGGCGGCCTGACCCAGGAGCTCCCTGAGTGAGGGGGAAACACAAGGGCTAAACATAGCCTGGGCGGTCCTTACTTTTCCTGTGCTAGACTCCCCAGAGTGGTAACAATAGCAGCAATCACAGATCTGTCTGCTGCTGGGTGGTGGTGGGGTGGTAGCACTCGGCCCCTGCCCTGCTTTGCGTTTTCGGGGTACCTCAGCCTCCCTCCAACCAGCAGCACCTGCACGCACCACTCTCGGCCCAGCCAGGGTGAGGAAGTCAGAACAGCACAGGCTGGGCCTGCCTGTCTAGGGAAGCGTCGCTAGTGCCACGCCCACCCCCCACTTGGTCTCCTTTGCAGCATCTACCGGCTCTGTGCCATCCGCCTCCCTGAAACCAGCTGTGAGCCAGGCCCTGGGCAGCAGAGGGTCTGGTGGACGAAGGCGCCGGCACGGGTGCGGATGAGTAATGGTCAGCCTCGTGTTTGCCACTGTGACGGAAGTTGGGGGATGGCACTTCCCCTGGGGGAAAGTGTCCGACATGGCCCTTGTGAGTGCCAGACCCTGGTGGTGGAACTAGGTTGCAGGCACAAGAAGTGCTTTCCTGCTAGAAAAGCAGGGCCATTTCAAAATCTAGCTGGCCGTCCTGCTGGCCGCTGGTGCCTAGGGCTCGGGTCCTTGTGGCTCCTTGTGTGTCACTAACTGTCTCCCAGACTGCCCTGGGAGCACACGTGTGGTGGTGGTGGTTACAAACAGAAGGGTGGGACTCGGGCCTGTGGAGGAGCCGGCTGGTGGGAAGTGGTGTTGTGACAAGCAGCCCGGTGGACACCTCAGATCAGGCAAGCTGGAGACAGCAGGGAGGACGCTAGTGTTCGAGGGGCTCACGGTGTGGAGAAGCTGTGATGTTGCGACAGACCAGCGCTGTTTGCATGTCACCTGTACACTACTTCCTGTTTCATCCAGTTACTCTCTGGAGGAGGATGTAGCGCATGTTTGTTTCAAAAAGCACATCCTGGGTCTGGGAGAAGGCAGGAGGATGAGCGAGGGCAGCCTCCGGAGGAGCAGCCACCGCTGCCGCACTGGCCTGGGCTGCCTGGATGCCCAGGGAATCTGACACATCCAGGGACCCCAGGCTGCTGTGGGTTGAGTTGTGCCCCCTGAAATGTGGGTGGCTAGGAGTGTGGGCGGCGTAAGGGTTACATGCAGGACTGGTAAGTGCAAGGTCAGCAGTTGGACACCCACAGCCCCTCCTCAGAGGAAGAGGGGTGAAGAGTAACTGTCTTGGAATTCCACAGGGGCGGGTGCACCCTGGCCTGCAGGGTCGCTGGGTTGGAATTGGCCAGTTAGCAGTGGGCTTGAGGCTAGTGGGTTTATGTAGCTAAAAGCCCTGCTGACTAAGCAGTGGCTGGACCCCACCAGCTGCTCCCCAGGAGAAAGATGGGGCGGTGTGCTTCCGTGAAGATGGCAGCCCTGGACCCGCTGTGGGGTGATTCGCTCTGCTTCGCCCCTCCGCTATGAGCGGGGACTGACCTGGGCACAGTGGGTCTGGCGTGGGCTGTACCTGTGGCTGTAATTCTGCCAGAAATGGGGTCTCCTTGACTTCCTTCATGAGCCCGTACCCAGAGCAGGGCGGATTCTAAACCTCAGCACTCCTGAGCGGTAGAACAGAGCAGACCAGATTCACGACAGACGCATGGGGAGCCAGACGCCACAGGACAGTCACCAGGGACCTCCGGAGTAACCTACAGGAGGGAGTCAACCTTTGGCCCTGGACCTCGGGGACAGCCATTTCTGCTCTTTTAAGGCCACACAGGTGTGGCACTGGTGTCTCAGCAGTACCAGGGATCGGAGACAGAGGCTGCCTGTGGAGAAGCACTGCTCCTTGGGCACACATTCTAAACAGCCATCTAGTCCTGGTCACCACTGAGGCCCAAGGACAGCCAAGAGGCGGAGCAGACCCCGTGTCGTGCATGTCTGGCTACTGCGTGGAGTCCCACAGAGCAAGACTGGTGCCCGAGGACCCTTCGGGACTGCTCGTCCGGTGGATGGCCACTCACGTGTCCTGTCTGACCAGAGAGGCCAAGGGCCGAGCATTATGCCGGGGGCACAGACTGCTGGGCAGCTGATGAGGGGAGGGGGGTAGGGGGGGGGCCCTTCAAGCCAGGCGGTGACATTTGTGTTCCCCCGAGGGGCAGTGGGCAGGCCTGCAGGGTCTGGGCAGGAAGCAGCAGGATCACAGGATGGCCAAGCTTGCCAGAGCCGGGGCCTTGGGCTCCCAGCATCCTTTCTCAAGCTTTTCCCAGTGGGTGGCAGGAAGGGGGCAGGGGAGGACTCCAGGGCTGTGAAATAAAAATGGCACTGAGAGCGCCGTCCTCTTGAGGATTGACCCCAGTGCCCCAGGCCTAATGGGGCACCGTCAGCCACACCCCAAGCTCTTGCCAGCAGCCCCTGTGGCGTCATCTTGGGGTGCTGGCTGCTCCCCGCCTGCCCCACTGGCTCCTTCCTTGGCCCCCACGTTCCTGGCCCTGCCCACGCCTCCCTGGCTGGTTCTGAAGAAGTTGGTGGCCAGTGGTCATTCTCCAGGGACTTCTCGAGAGACTCAAAAGAGCACAGCAAGGAGATGGGGACAACAGTCCTGGCCCTGGACACCAGTGGCT
>NW_022103968.1:6225023-6227646 GCF_000313985.2 Echinops telfairi
TTTTCTTAACACATGTGCTGTTTCTGCTTTGGCGAGACAGCCTTCCTCACGGAAAGCGCAGGGACGCTGGACACGGTCAGGAGACGGTTTGAATCAAGAAACTGCCCGACAGCTGTGGGCCTCGGTTGGGCTCCTCTGCATTCACATTCCGTCTTTCCCTGGAGAGCGAGCGAGAGGGCTGAGGGTTCAGCTGGACCTGCGTCCGGCTCCTTAGGCTGACGTTGTCAGCATTTCCCTGCGCCGTTACACCACCTTTGAAAGGGCCTGTTCAGGCTACTCGGGGCTCCCCGGCCGTTTAGCCAGCACCCCAGGGCAGGGCCTTCCTCTGAGGTGGTCACCCTGCTGTCACTCAAACCCTGTGGACGACATGGCCGTGCCCATCCCCGAGCTTCCCCGCCCTGTCCTTTCTATTGGATGGTGGGATGGTCATAGCTGGAAGCCGGCGTCGTCTGTCTGTCTTTTTAACTAATTTTTCCTTGCTGAGTGTTTTTTTTTTTCCTTGCTGAGTGTTTTAACTGCTGGCTAATGTCAGATCTGTGACAGTAGCGAGACCGCTGGGTGGAGAGGGTGGTTTTGTGTATTGGAAGACATATTTGGAGCAACAAGGTGCCCACTTCCGTGAGAGACCAAGTGCGTGAGTGGCCAGCCTTTTGGCCGAGGGAACAGAGGTTCTTAAAGGATCCAGTGCCCTCAGCAGGTGCTGTAAGCATGGGGTTCAGGTGAGCAGGTATAGTCTGCTTTTCCCCAGCAGATGCCTTAAGCATGGGGCTCAGGTGAGCAAGCTTAGTCTGGTCTGTCTTCAGCAGGTGCGTCTTATTGATGAGGCTCAGGTGAGCAGGTGTGGCCCGGTCTGCCTTCCACCCTCTTGGACCTCGGCCTTCTGAGGAACAGATCAACCTCCTCAGCCATGGCCCAGGTTTTCTAGGCCCATTCCCGGGCGCCAGAGGCTCTCTGGGGCATGGCTTGTCTTTTGCCTCGACCTTGCCATTGGCCAGTGTGGACAAGTTTAGACAGTGTAGACAAGCCCGTTTAGCACGGTGCAGTGAGGGGGGTGAAGAGCAGGGTTTTGGGTTTCCTGGAGACAGTGTGGTTGGTCAGAAAGAGAGGCATACTGGGAGTGAGGACCTTTTCCAGGTCCCTGGGCCTCCCGCAGCCTCCACCTGGGCCTCTGGGACTCGCTTCCTGCCGAGCCTCAGCTTTGCATTGGTGGGGCGAGGTGGGACTGGGCCTTCCAGAGCCTTCCCCGCTGTGGGGGGCTGGTAGCGTCCAGCTGGAGGGCTGGCCCCCAGGCCTTCTCAAATCCTGCTTTCTCTCTGTTCTTTACGAACCAGAAAATGACCGGTGGCGAGACCTGGACAGGAAGTGCCCCCTGCAGATTGACCGGCCGAGTAGCAGCCTCTGGGAGTGCCTGCCGGAGACGGGTCAGGATGGCGGCCTGTGGCCCCGGGAGACTGGGACCGCCTGCTCGGTGACCAGCCTCATCAAGGACCTGAGCCTCAGCGACCACAACGGGAACCCCTCGGCGCCCCCCAGCAAGCGCCAGTGCCGCTCCCTGTCCTTCTCGGGTGAGATGGCCAGCCGGATGTCGTGGCGGCCCCTGGGCTCCAAGGTGTGGACGCCGGTGGAGAAGAGGCGCTGCTACAGCGGGGGCAGCGTCCAGCGGTACTCCGGCGGCTGCGGCACCATGCAGAGAAGCTCCAGCTTCAGCCTCCCTGCCCGCGCCAACGCCCTCCCCTCGCCCTGCGAGCAGGCCGGCTTCCACCTCCAGCTCTCTGGGCAGCCCTTCCTGGGCCCGCCAGGCCAGGCCACCTGCGGACAGGCGGGCGACCTGTGGAGTCAGGACCCGCTCCCCGCCGGAGGGGTCCGGCCCGACTTGCCTCGATCCCTCTCCTGCTCCCACGAGCAGTTCTCCTTCTCGGGATACTGCGTCCCCTCGGCCAGCAGCACCCCGGCATCAACGCCCGAGCTGGCCCGACGCCCCAGTGGCCTTTCCCGCAGCCGCTCGCAGCCCTGCGTGCTCAGCGACAAGAAGGCCGGCGTCAAGCGGCGGCGGCCTGAAGACACGCAGGAGCAGAGGCCTTCCCTGGACCTGGCCAAGATGGCACAGGTAAGGCCCCTGTCGGTAGGGACTGCCAGTGAGTGGAAGGGGCCTGTCCGGGTCAGCTGCAAAAACACCTTGAGCAGCTAAAGGCCCTACGTTTAAATCCCATCAGCACCCCCCAACCCACCACCGTCGAGTTAATTCTGCCTCCGAGTGGCCCTAGGGCCCAGGGCCGGGCTGCCCCCGGGAATTCCTGAGATTAATTCTTTACCACAGGAAAGGGCATTTCACCTGTTCAGTGTCTGTTCCTGCCGAGCAGGTCTGTGGTGACAGGCGGAGGTGGCAGGCAGACCCTGTGACCAGGCACCGTTGTCCCTGCGCTGGAGCCTCTCTCCAGGAGTCCAACCCTGCAGCCACTGCGAGGGGTGCGCCCTCGGGCCGCTGGGCTCGGCATCCCTCCCCGAGGTGGTCCAGGGCCGTGCCCACTTCTGGGATGGGAGGGTCGAAGGCACAGGTCTCTGAGAGCTGGTGGTTGGTCGCTCACCTGTGTGCCGCTCGGGCACGTCCCGGCTGTTCCCTGCA
>NW_022103968.1:6228876-6230558 GCF_000313985.2 Echinops telfairi
CTGACTGGTCCTGCCAGCAGAGAGGGGTCATGGGGGGAGTGGGCAGGGCAGACCACTGGGGCTGGGGTGGGGTGGGCAACATGGAGGCCCGTCCACCCTCCAGGCCCATAGGCAAGTTCTTCATCTGAGCCCAGGGTGCACTGGCACCTCCCGATGGCTCTGCCTGAAGGGGGGCCCAGAGCAGAGGGGGCCAGGGATTTTTCCCTTCGGGAACCTGGTGTTTGAGCTGCGTCTGTGTGGTGCAGGCCTCCAGAGGAGGGCTGAAGGCACCAGGGCAGGGTGCATGAGAGAGAACTAGAAGCAGTGAGGTTTCTTAGCTTGAGGTGGGAAGTGGAGCCTGCAGGCAGGTGGGAGGGCTGACAGGGCAGGCTCTGGTGTCAAGCTGCCCTGGGCTAGTTTTTTGTTTCCTTTTTTAAATCACTTTATTGGGGGCTCCTACAGCTCTTATCACAATCCACCCATCCATCGTGTCAAGCACATTTGTACATATGTTGCCATCATCATTTTCAAAACATTTTCTCTTTACATGAGTCCTTGGTATCAGCTCCTCGTTTTTTTCCTCTCTCCTCTCCCTGGTGAACCTTTGATCATTTATAAATCATTGTTATTTTCATATCTTACACTGGCCGCTTTTGTCCCCCTGGGGTGGGGGTGCGCTAGTTTCTAAACACCTCTGTGCAGCCCTCTCCAGCAGCGACTTTGTCCTCGTAAGGCTCTTGGGGCAAAAAGGAAAGCTCGTGTGAGTGTGCACGTGTGTCTTTGTGTGTGTGTGTGTGTGTGTGAGAGAGTGAGTGTGAGTGAGAGAGAGAGAGAGAGAGAGAGAGAGAGAGAGACAGACGTGTGTAACCATAGCCCACGGCTGTCACCCGACAGGCTGGTGGTTCAGACCCACACATGGGCTCCGTGGGAGGAGACCTGGGGTCCCTCTCCTGGCTTTCGGGGAGCTCTCTGGCAGAAAAAGGAAGTGACTCCTTGTCAGTGGTGGCCAGTGTCAGCTGTGGCCCTGGCCCGGCTGCCCGGCAGAGCAGGAGGGGGCATCTCAAGTCTGGGTAGGAATTGCTCGCGCATTGCCTTTACTTGTGCCCCCATAAGCCCCCAGCTCCTGGGGTTGGAGCCCAGATGCCCATGGGTCTGAGGTGGCCTGACCTGAGCGAGGGGAAAGCCCCCGCAGGGAGGGGGGTGGGTGATGCTGAGGGCTGTTGTAGAAACAGCCATGCTGCTCTCCGACTGTGCTTCCACAGGGCACTCTGTCCTCAGACACTGGAGGGGCAGCTGAGCCTGGCCCCACCCAGGTCTGAGGCTGTTATTCCATGCACAGCTGGTCACCCTCCTGCGATCTCCCCAGACCCTCTGGCTGGTGTCCACGGGACAGCCTGCCCTATGCACGGTGACAATGTGTGCCACTATGTGCAGGGCCCTGCCGCCGCCGGCAGCTCTGAGTTGGCCCTGGTCTGAGCAGCCAGCACTGATGGTCTTCCAGCCCGGCATGGTGACTGGGAGCCTGGTTGTGCGTGTGTGTGTGGGGTGGTGGGGTGGTGTAGACTTCAGACCAGGAGCAGTGAGCCGTGCCCCAGGGGGAAGGGGGGGTAGTCACTGCCCTGCTGTGTTCTCTACACCAAGCTGAGGACACAGAGGGCTGATTGTGGCTGCCACACCCCAAGCCCCCAACCTCCCTGATGGGC
>NW_022103968.1:6232612-6234036 GCF_000313985.2 Echinops telfairi
GCTGTCCTTGGAAACGGGGTCCTTAAAGACACTCTCACACTCCTCGGGTGGTGTGTGACGGGTCCTTGGGCGGGGAGACTTGGGCCGGCAAGCGGAAGGCAGGCGGCTGTGTGCGCTAGAGGATACCGGTGACTTGTTTTATACCCTCACGCGTCCACCGACCAGTCCTTGGTTGGCTGGCCCAGGCGGCCCCTCCACGCCGGCAGCTACGTTCTCCTCTGGTTTTCCAGCTCCCGAAGTCCTGACTGTTGTCCACTGGAGTCTGGACACCCGCTCCACTCTGAAGGCTGCTGAGGAAAGTGGAGAGCAGGGGTGGGGAGGGTCAGGGCCCGGCGGGCCCCGGGGGGATGCATCACAGTTTGAGGTGCTCTGCGCACCCTTTACCCCAGCTGAGGGAATGTCTCCAAGAAGTGCAGGGAAGAGAAAAAATGGCTGCAGGAGCCGCTAGCTCTGGCCCAGAGGAGTGGGGCGGGGGCGAGGCCATGCGCAGAGGGTGTCTGTGTCCCTGACCTCTCCCCTCCTTCATCTGGAGCCCGGACTTCAGGGCCTCTCGAGGGCCTCTCTGTGTGTGGAGGGGCTGAGAGAGTCCCGTAAGATGCCTATGAGGGCCTGTGGAGGGTTCTGTGAAGTCCCCCAAGAGGGCGTGGCGGGGACGTTCTGTGAGGGTCTGGACCTGGAGCTCCCTGTGCCCAGGGCCCCTCCAGGGCGGAGCTATGACCGGCCCGAACTCTGCCAGACTGATCAGAGCCCGCATAACCTGACGTTCTGCATTATCGGCCAGCAGACCGACCGTCCGGCTTGCAGCCTGAAACCCCGGCTGAGACTAAAGAAAGCCCCCCGCCGCCTGGGACAGGGAGCCTGGGCCCCGAGTGGGTGTTGTGGGCCTCTCTGTGGCCCAAAGATTGACAGTACCTCCTTTGAGCGTCTGAACGCCGGGCGCAGTAGGACTCTTGGATGACACCTGTGTTTGGGAGGGGTTGGGGGTCAGGGGTAGCTTTCTTCCCTGGAGGCAAATATTAGAAGTGGTTGGTTCCAGATTCCAGCTCCGTCACCAGAAGCGGAGTCTGGGCAGCGGCAGTGAGCCCACACCAGCGATATGCGCTTGAAGGTCACCAGGCACCCAGCCCTGCCGTGGGTGATGGGGGTTGGGTTGGGGTGGGGTGCAGACCACCCAGCTAGCCAGGTGCGCCCCGCCCCCCAGGAGGCACCTCCACCAGCAGTGCTAGCGGGGAGGGCAGTGTGGACAGATATGGTGTTGGGAGCACCAGGAAGAGAGCATGCAGGTGTTACAGAGGAAGCGCCTACGTAGTAGCCACTCCCACGGTCGGGTGAGGGGCCCCGGGGGAAGCCTTGGGCTCAGCCCCCAGGACTGGGACCTGGCTCTAGGAGGGCACGTGTGGCTGGCTGGTGTGCCAGGGCTGGGA
>NW_022103968.1:6234861-6253358 GCF_000313985.2 Echinops telfairi
GGGCTGCCTGTCCGCCCTGCTGCACGGGCCCCCAGCTTCCATTCTGCCCCTCCCTCCCGTGGGCTCCCTGGGAAATGGGGGCCACTCTGGCTCTCTACATTCTTACCTCTCCTGCCTTTTCCTCTCGAGGCGTCACATGCCTTGCGGAAGGACAGGTGGTGGCTGGACTCAGTCTGGGGCCACTGGCTGGGGCTCTGGCTCACCCAGCAATGGCCCCACACCCACACTGGATGGGCCAGCGTTGCCTCTGTGCCCCTTTATAGTGGGCTCCCTCCCGGCCCCCCAGGGGGCTCCCATCTCCCACGCCTCTAGGGCAGACCTGAACCACAGGCCCTCCCAGGAATGGACGGCAGGTGAACCTGCGAGCTGATGTCAGGGCAGGGCCCCGGCAGGCAGACACATTGCCCATCGGGGAGGTGCCCATGGTCGCGGCAGATGGGGACCGACTGTGACACAGGTTGTCCGGCAGGACCAAGGAGATCTCATTGGACATCTTGTGAGGCTCACTGTCGCTCAGCAGAACCTCGGCTTGATGCACGCGGGCCAATGACAAGCACATAAAGGCCCCTGGACCCACCAGCTGCCCAAGGTGACAGAGGCCAGGCCCCAGAGAAGGAGACCTGGGGCGTGTCAGCACCTAGTGGCTCTGGGTAGCTCACGGTCTAGACGTTCAGCCACAGGGGAAGGCTTTCCCTCTCTGCCCGTTTTGGGGGAAGGTGCTTGTCGTCAGCCTTGTCCAGGCTGCTCCTGGCTCCTGGCTCGTCTTTCCTGGTGGCAGTAAGGTAGTTTCTGCTGGCTCGTTTGCTCTCTTCTCTATCTCAGAAGAGATTGCCTCAGATACAGTGATCTAACCCTATAGATTGCCTCCTGCCCCGTTGACATCGTGGCTGCTGGTTATATCTGCCTCACTCACAGGATAGAGGTCAGGGTGTACAACACAGAGCCTAAGCACATTGGATCACAAAATGCAGCGTAGGGACCTAACACCAAGACTGGTGGTTTGGCCAAGTGGACACATACTTTTGGGGGCCACCATTCAATCCATAGCTCCATCCTTATTCTAGGTCTGCTCCCCCCAGTGTGGCAGGCTGGGAGGTGGGGGGGCAGATGTTCGCTCCTATGAGCACAGCCACTAGGAACTGGTGCCCAGTCACAGGACAGCAGCTGGCCCTGCCCGACCTGCCCTGCCCAGCCCAGCTGTCAAGAGTTGTCTAGATGGCCGGAGGTGACACTTGTCACCATTTTGGATAAAGAGGCTAAAATTTGATTCTTCGAGAAATCTGACACTCGGGCTAAATGCAGTGACAGTGGAGCCCACTGTGTCCACTCAGGAAGTGCTCCCCTTGCGACAGGGTCGAGTGGACACCCGGACGGCCACTGCCTAGGGCCCAGGTGCCTGTTGATGTAGGGTGGAGTCGGGTGTCCTCCTCAGTCCCTGTGGGCCCCGTGAGAGGCCTGCGTTCTGTCCACATCTTCCTGGGGACCGGCTGCACTGAGGGCCACAGAGCATGAAGCCTGGGTGTGAGACCAGTCCATGAACCCCCAGCCCAGACAGATCTATTCTCCGGGACCTGCCATCTGGACGCCATGGGGAGGGGACGCCTTGCCCCCCAGAGTGCTCCCCTGCCCCAGTGTGAGCAGGCAGAGAGGAATGGTCACCTGGAGTGGCAGGACCAGGACTAGGGACGGGCAGTGGTCCTGGGAATTGACACTCATGTCCCACACTGCCATCCCCTCACACGTCCTGTGTGTGCTCTGGCCTCGGGAGCTGCCCTGTTCTGGGATCTGAGCCTGTGCCACTTCTCCCATCTGGTGTTTAAAGAGAAGCCGGTGCCCTGGGGTGACCTCTCGCTGCCTGGATCCTAGACCCGCCCCAGCAGGGCCACCTGCCTCTGCGAGGGGGCTGCTACAGTCCAGGGCCCCGGCCTGGCAGTGACACGATAAGGAAGAGAAACTGGAGGCTGCACCACCTGCAGCCACCCCAAGTCGCCCAGCTGGAAGCCACTCCCCTGCACAGACCGCCCCCTGGGCTTCCCACCCTGCTCCTAGAGGTCCTTCATGTCCATGTGGCTGGTGTGGCACTGCCTGGGCCAGGGAGGGAGGGGCCAAGGGCCAGAGGGACCCAGTGGAGTCCCCTTGTGGAAAATACACGTTGCCAGAGCAACATCATGGCACCTGCAGACCCAGGGGAGCCTGGCTTCCATCCCCAGAGCGCCTTCTCCTTCCTATCTATGTCACTATGGCAACAGAAGAATGGTCCAGCATCCGGCTCCTGACCACCCCCAGAGCCCAGGGCCCCTCCACAGACTCCCCCACGCTCCCCTGTGTGGTCACTTTGGTCCAGGGCCGAGCTGTGAGCATAACAAGACCCATGGCTGGAAGCACCTTTCCTGTGGCTCACCCCTGCCGTCCCCGTGCTGGTGGAGACGTCTAGTAGCCATCACTGCCATTGCTGAGTGGGGGGCTGGATAGTCTGAAGGCCGGGCGGGAGAGGGGCCATTCCCCACAGGACGGGGTCACTCAGGTTGGAAGGGCTCTTCTCCGCCTCTCACTGTGTGAGGCGTGCCCTGCTGTCCTGGGCACTCCCCACCGTGTCCCCTGCAGGCCAGGAGCCTGTTTATTGAGCCCTGATCCACAGAGCATAGGACAGTGGGTGTCTCACAGGTGTGGCCTGAGGCCCTGCAAACAGACCAGCCTGACCTACAGCCGTGACCGTTCAGGCCCTCGTCCCAGTCACAGCAGTGGCCACGTGAGGGGCCTGGCACCCACCAGCACTCAGGAAGCTGGGATCACTGCGGACCTGGAAGAGGTGACCACGTGTGTGCCTGTTGTGACCACAGCACAGGACAAGGTCACCAGCCCTGCCTGCTGATGCTGTACCGCATGGCCCTGTTCTATGAGGGTGTGGTCTGAGAACATGGGGAAGGGGTGAGGGGGTAGCCCAGCTTGAGCCCCTCCCTGCTTGTGGGCTCCTGTCCTGCATTCCACAGACCCAGGTCCACTGGGCAGCACCTCACGCCGCCAGCCTTCACATCCGGGGGAAGTGGAACTTGGGGCTGAGTCCGGCCGCTGGAACCCTGGCCTCTGGAAGCAGGCTGACCGTGGTCACGCCAGAGGCTCTGCGAGAAGCCTCTGTCTCAGCAGAAGCAGAAACTAAGGCAAATGAACAAGGCTTTGTCTTGGTGCCAACAGCTGCCTAGCTCAACAGGTGCCTCCCCAACACACACATACCACACCACACCACCCCTCAACAGGGACAGCGTGGCCTGCCTTCTGGGGGCATTATGACAACCAAGAATGTGTGGGCTGTGCCATGCCAGCCTGTATTGGCTTCCTAGGGTCTGAAGGAGCCCCAGGTCAAGTGGAATCCCTCGGAGAGGGAGCATGCACACCCACTGCCAGGGGCTCCTGGGGCTCTCCCACTTGGCGAGGCGACGGAGTGGCTGAAGCCAGCCCGGGAGGTGCATTAGGACAGACCTGTCCAGAGTGCTGCAAACTTTAGCACGTTGGGAAAGCAACTACGGACTCATGTGGACTCGGGGCTGGCCCAAGCAGCCCATCCTCAGGCCCCACCCTTGTGGCTACACGGTGGTCAGAGGAGGCCACGTGGATAACACCCAAGAACAAGGGTAGGTGTGCTGCCTGGGTCCGGCTGAGGCAACAGGTTGAGGCCACCATAGGGTTAACTCCTGGCCTCCTGACAGGTGTCCGATGACCACTAGACGGCCTTCAGCGGTCTCCCGGCGGTCCTTCAATACGCCTCTGGGTGGACTCATCTTTCCACTCTCTCAGCAGCAGGCAAGAGCTTGCTTTGGCAGCCCCACCCACCCTCCCTCTCCTTCCTCTGGGAGGACGTGAAAACGTGCACCTAGGTAGGCTGGTTTTCTTGCTCCCAATTCTGAGGTAGTTGCAGAAGGCTAGAGGCTCACAGGCCCTTTAGCCCGATGCTGTCTTCATGTATCTCAGCGAACTGAGGCCCAGAGAGGAGTGGCACATCGACACAGGCCACTCAGTGTCTGGCTGACTCCTTCGCTCTCCTGCCCCGCTGGCCCTCTGACTGAGGGCACGGCAGAGCCCGCAGGGTAGGCACTCCTCCCTTCTGGCCGTGCCCAGGCATCCAGATGGTTCTCCTGGTGGTGAAGCATTTCTGCTGGCCCTACTGGCTCTGCTTGTTCCTCAAGGACAGCCTCACAGGACTGTCCCTCCAGCCTGGCCCGCCCACTCACACTGGGCCCAGTGTGCAGGGTGTGTGCTGTGTACAAGGGTGCCTGGCTGTGTTCGTGGGAACATGTAGGTGCACACGGTGCCTGTGTGTGCATGTTACACTCCCAGGTGCTTATGTGAGCATGTACACACTGGTGTGCGTGCATATGCTCATACGTGTGTGTACAGAGGTACACAATGTAGGAGTGGTTGAATCCCTATGTACAGGTGTGCACATGTGTGCCTGGGCATGTGTATACACGTACTGTCTGCACCTGTGCCACTTGATTTGGCCGGAGAATAGCCTCGAACTTGCCTCCCACCAGCTGGGTGACATGGCAGGGGCCTCTGTTTCTCATCAGAGTGGCAGGGCACACTTCCCTGGCTTTGTGGTCAGGGCCTGGTGCAGCGCTGGCCCAGCTAAGCGCCCAATCCGGGGGCCATAGTAGGGTTGATCGTCACCATCCATGAAGTCCGTGTCTGCAAATTCATCTGCTCTTGATTCCATAGCCCCCAGCCACCGGGTGCAGCTGGGTGGGCTCGCTTGTAGACGAGCTCAGGACAGTGTACTGCGGCAGCCCTGGCACGCTGGTGGGGCCTTGCGCTGCCGAGGCAGCCTTCCACCATCGAGTTGTCTAGTTGGTGCCGTGTGCTCTTGTTGGGCCGCAGGTCTCGCTGTTGGATTGTAAAGGGGCCCAGGGGCAGCACGTGCATGCATGAGTGTGCGCGCGCGCGCGCGCGCACACACACACACACACCCTGCCACACGTTTGCATGGCTCCATGGAGAATGCCACGCACGGGTCCCTTCTCATCCCACATGAGAGCCACTGTGTTTGTTTCTCAAAACCCTTCTGGGGTTTCTTCATGCAAATTTAGGCTAAGGGGAGTTTCGATTCCCTTTTCTACCTCTACAAAGGGTGGCATGCCCTAGTATCCCTGCCCCCACAGACACACACACACACACTGAACGTGGGTGAGGCAGAGTGCCCCCCCCATGCTTGCATGCGCACATAACACACATACACACACGACGCAGTGAGGCAGGGTGTGCAGTCTGTTCATGCAGCTGTGAAACCATTTCCACAGTCCGCTTGAAGACACTTTCCCCTCCCCCCAGTGAAACCCACATCCGTCCACAGCTGCTCCTACCCACAGCCCCCCCTTAAACACCCCACCCCGTTCATGTCCTGCTCTAATTTCACTAACAGTCCTACAGCCCGTGGTCTCTAGCTGCGTCCATTCATTCCACCCAGCAGCATCTAGCTCAGACGCTGCAGCGGCGCCTTGCTGGAAATCCCAATATGCCACCCTCCGTGCTGAAGCCGGGCTTGGCACTCGCCACTGCGTGTGTGAGGCCCCGGCAGGACCAGGGCACCTGAGCAGTAACTGGACAGTACCCCTCTGCAGATCGCCCTGTTACCGGCATTGTAGGATTAGCAGCTAATGCTCAACAACCATGCCACCAAGGCACCTTAGCAACTGGACAGTACGGTCAGCAGCCAGGGCACCTGCGCCTCAGTAACAGAACAGTGTCATTCCCGCCCTCCCCCACCCCACACACAGATTACTGCTGTAACCGGTACTGCAGGGTTTGCAGCCGAGTGCTTAACCACCACACCACCAGGGCAACTTGGTAACGGCGATGGCCCCGCCGTAACAGGTATCACAGGCTGTCTGGGTGCCTCCCTTCCCTCTCATTGGACAGTGAGTGACCAGGAAATCCCCCGCCACTGACTGCATGGGTCCTGAGTGATTACCTCATCAAGGTCAAGTTCCAAGAAGTGGGAATGCTGGGCCCAGGAGCTGGGTTTGCACCCTTGCTTGTGTCAATGCAGCCTCCAGCCCACCTGCCCGGGGGTGGGCCGGCTGGCCCTTGGGCCCCTCGCCAGGGCAGCTGTGGCGAGGTCTGGCTGTTGGCGTATCTTTAGGAGCACGGGGGTGTGAGGGATCCTCAGACGGGCCTGTTTCTCCACAAGGGAGGGGCTGGGGCTGGGGGACTCTGGGAGACCCTGGCCCTCAGTCGCCCCTCTGCTTCTCTCCCAGAACTGTCAGGCCTTCAGCAGCCTTAGCTGCCTGAGCACCGGCACAGAGGACTGCAGTCCCCCGAGCCCCTTCGCCCTCCACGCTGGCAGCACCCACACGTGGAGCACCTTGCTCTCAGCTTCCACCACCACCGTTGGGGGCAGGACCCCGGCTGGGACCCCGGTCCTGGAGCTGCTGCCCAGATCCTTTGATGACCATCTTGCCAGCAAAGAGGAGCTGTCCTGTGAGCAGGCGGACGGCAGCTACACCCTGGACATGGACGCTGGCCAAAGGGAGGATCCAGGCTTGGCCTGGCGGGACTGTGGGGTGGCAGGCAGTGGCCTCTGCTCCCTGGACGGCGAGTTAGACATTGAGCAGATAGAGAACAACTGAGGGCTGAGGGCCCTGCCACATGGGGGCAGGGGGAGCCCTCAGAATCCACACCCCCTCCAGATAGCGGGTGACCACTCAGGGTGGGGCTTTATCTCTGTGCCAGGTGGGTGCCTCCTTGAACGGCATGGGGCAAGGAGTTGCGCCCCCCCACCCCCCAGCCTCACCCCCGTCTAGAGAGGGCCTCCCTCCTGCTCCTGTGTGCACTGACCAGCTCCAGCCAGCCACCCGGCTGCACCATGGGCTGGGGGCCATGTGACTACTGTAGCCGCCAGCACTCCGGGCTTGGGTCCTTCACCCTCCTCCGTTGGCCACCTTGGCGCCCCCACCGTGGCCATGCCCGCGCCCGGGGCTGCTCGGCCCCTGCTCAGGTCTCACTCCGCTTCATCCTGTGCCTTCTGTCCCAGGTATCCCCGCCACATGTGGCTCGGGGCAACCAGGGAGTTGCTTCCTCGGAAGGACCACCAGAACCATTTGGCCTTAATTCCCAGGTGGTGGTGGGGGCAGAGACCCAGGGGGCCTGCTAGAAGCCCTCTACCTGGTGTCAATGCTTCGGACTTGGGTGGGGTTGGCAGGTGATAGTCCTTCCCCAGGGACTAGGCACCCCCTCAGGCGGCAGGAGCCACTGCGAGCAAGTGCCCAGGACAGGAGGGCTTCCCTCTTCCCACCCCCAGTTTTCGAAGCACATTCTCTTTGGTTCTCAGGCTTAATCCCAATGTCTCCCCAACTCAAGAGCAGCCGCCTAACCTTCGAGCAGCTTTTCCCCAAGGGCTGCCTCCCGGCTGCAGCCCAGTCCTCGGCCCCCTGGAGGGGCCCATGTGGCCCAGCCTGCCCCCCACACACACCCCAGGGCCCCTCCACATACTCTGCTGCACGGGGAGCTGGCCTGATGCCATCTGGACCTCTCCACAGACAGTAGTGTTAAGCGTGTCCCCTCAAGGTGGGTGATCAGACTCGGGCCCCTCTGCAGGGCCGGGCCTCTCCCTCCACAGGCTGAAGACACACCTCTTCTAAATCCCCTCTGGAGACATGCTGGCCGTCTATGCCTTGGCTCCATGGAGGAGGGGGCTTGATGCCTTTTCTTCGGAACCAGCTATAGTTGGAGAAAAGCCCCAGTCTGGCAGCTCAGAGAGGCCTGGGCTGGTGCTGGGCATGGTTGGGAAGTCCTAATTCCAGTTTCACCAGGGCTGCCACCAACAGCCACACAAGATCCAGGGGACATCTCCCTGGTCACCCGCTGTGCTTGGAACAAGACCAGAGGAGGTGTGGGGGAGGGGAGGGTGGGCCTGGAGGCCCAGGTGTATGGTGGTACCCACCCTGTATTGGGGGGCCCTAGAAGCAGACCCTACACTCCCACCCTACACCACAGGCGACCAGAGCCACCATGCTGGCCTTTTCTTGGGGTGAGGGTGGAGGCCCTGAGTCCAGGCCGCCCTGGGCAGAAGCACACTCAGCTCTGTTGGTGGTCAGGGGAATGGCCAAACCTGGTTTCCTGGTGGCTCCATGGGGTCAGACCTTTCTGGAAAGAGCTGCCACCCCCCAGAAGGACCATCCCCTGGGTGCCCGGGCTCTGGTCCCGTGGCTCCCTGACACCTGCTTGTCCTCTGGGCACAGCTGCTTGCCTCAGCTGGTGCCTGGGAGGGGCTGAAAGGAGGAGCTTTCCCCACGCACCCCAAAGAGCTGGGTTGACCGGGCTCAGGGCGCCCACTCAGACCCTCTTGCCTTACTCTGGCCCCAAGCCCACGGGCCATGCTGATGTCAGGGCCCAAGGAGTGGGGCTGACACAGCCGGATGTCCGTTCTCAGAAAGCCTTACTTTCCAAGTTTTTGTAGCAGGAACATTGTGTGCATTTGTATGCCGAAAGGAAATTTAAATAAAAAGATGACATTCGAAAGAAACCAGACCCACATGTCCACACACAGCTCCTTGGGCAAGGCAGGTGTGGGGGCCCCGATGGGCCGCCCAGGAGTGTTGCCCACACCAGCCGGCAGCCAGCTCGGGCCACAAGGCCAGGGAAGAAACTGAATGCTGCCGGGCGGAGCTCTCGCCCAGGGGGGGTGCCCCCATCTGTTGGGGTGTTTCCTCTCGAGGGCCACGTGAGTGAGGGGCCCCCATGGACAAGGATCTTTTGGCCTCCGTTGACTCCCAAGGCCACGGGACGATGGGGGGCCCAGAATCACTGACACCACTCCCACAGCGGGGCCTCCAGGAATTGAGGGCCCACTTCTGCTACGCAAGGGGCTGGAGACATCTGGGGGTTCTGGCACATGGAGGAAAAAGGGGGGTGCCTGGGCCTCACCCACCATACCCCCAAAACGGCCTTTCCGGATAGTCCACGGCCAAGTCAGTGCTGTGGAGAGGTGATGTTTATTGAGCCAGGAGTCTCCTGCTGGGCATCCACTGGTCACAAGGCACCCCTGGGAGGCTGGGTCTGGAGATGAGGGGCTGGGGTTGGGGGTCGGGCTGAGAGCTGGGTCTCACTGGGGGTATGGGGTGGGGGGGCAGGGGACAGAGGGGTGGACGGGAGAGCAGAGAGAGGTACTCACTTGTGGGGGTGGGGCTACCTTCTGGTGGGTGGGTCTCCCAGCAGCCCCCAGGGGTGCTCCTAAGTCACTGGGCCAGGTTGTTTGGAGGGCCTGACCAGGGGGGGTCGGCAAGGGTCTTAAGACTGAAGTCTGGGGTGTGCCTCCATCCTCTGCCATCTCGGGGGGCAGCTCAGGTGTGGAACAGGTGCCTAGGGCAGTAGCAGCCTGTGCTGGGGGGCAGGCTGTCCGCTGGGCGGGGGCTCAGGGCTGAGCGTGCTGCAGCAGCAGGTCCACAGCCTCTGCCAGGTTGGCCACATAGCCGTCGGCCCGCACTTCGGGGTGGTTCTCATCACTGGGCCTGCAGGGAAGATGGGAGCTGGTTAGGGCTACCCCCCAGGTGGACCCCCCTGCCTGCTCAGCCCAGTGGCCCTGCCAGCACCTGCACAGGCGGGCCCCGCAGGACACCCAGGGCCCTCCCCAGACCGGCCCCCTGCCCTCCTCACTCCACATACACACACTGCCCCTCCCCCTGGAGCCCCTTTTGCCAGGTCCAGTGCCAGGGACAAGGGCCCAGCCAGCCCTGCTGCACTTCCCCAGCAGGAGGTCTTCCCACCCAAAGGGCTGGCCAGAGCCACCCGCCCCACAAGTCCCTTCCAGCTTGGATTCAAGGTGGACAGAGGCCCCCAGCCTCCCTGGAGTGACAAATGTTTCCAGAGGTGAGCGGGCCTTTGTGACACAGTGGGTGGAGCGCTAGGTTGCTCACAGCAGGGTTGCCGGTTCAAACCCAGCAGCCAGCTTGGTTTACAGCCTCAGAAACCCCACAGGGTCATCATGGGTCGGAGTTGACTTGATGGCAGTGGGTTTGGTTCGGTTGGATATGGGGGCCGACACGCGGAGCAGGGAGGCCTGCCTGTGGTCTCCGGGGGGTGGGGACGTGGCAGGGACGGCGACAGGGCTAGAGGCAGGTCATGAAAACAGCAGTGGGCCCCAGACAGATGCAGAGTGAGGGTGGGGAGACAGAGGACAAGGAGGAAGGGGAGCAAGGTGGGTGGGATGGGCCCCTGCCCTCTGTTCCTTGGGGGTAGACCCCCAGTTTCCTGCATCCCACGGGTTCACCTGCCGTAGGGACATAGCCCCTCCCCTGCCCAGACCCACTGCCACGTGGCCTGAGCAGGCCTCCCGGCTTCTGGGGTCTCGGTGCCCCACCTGTGAGGTGGGGCATGTCCTGCTCTCAGAGCCACTCAGCTTTAAATGGGGCGTGACTGAAAGGCCACCTGTCACCGCCCCTGGGCTCTGAGCCAATCAGCTTTGCCCACCCTGCCCTTTGCCCTCCCGGGAGAGAAAAGGGCCAGGGGGCTGAGGGCCCTTCAGGGAAGCTTCCGGAAGGAAGGGCTGTCAGGGCCTCTCCCCCAACACAGGCCCTTGTGCAGTCAGGCACCCAGGCCTCATCTCTGAGAGACACTCAGACTAACGTCGGGTTTTGGGGGGGAGACCAGTGGGCTCATCTTTGCTCCGGACTCAGTCCTGGGGGACACCCTGGGAATGCTAGAGCCTAGGGGCACGCTGTACCCTAATTATCATGACCAAGGTCACCCCCAGAGCCAAAATGGAGTCCCTGTCTACGTCTAGCTGCACCCCCAGTCCCCTCTCCTCTTTCCTTGCCCCCCTGCCAATCCCCACCCCCACCCTCTGCAGTCCTGGCCCATCTGCAAACTCCTGTACTCCCTCAAGACCCCATTCAGCTGCCTGCCCTCTCACCCTCCAGGGCGAGTTTCCGAGACAGCACCGCATGCCACCCTGATAGCCTTGGGCTTGGAGAGGGAGGGCCAGGGTTTAGCCCACCAAGATGAGCAAAGCCCCCCTCAGGGCTCGCTGGCCTTATTACTCCCCCTCCCTCTGGAGACAGGCCCTGTGAGTGTCGCTGACCCCCTTCACAGTGTCAGAGGTGCTGCCCAGGGTGCCCATCCTCCTGCCCCTCTGTCTGCGCACACACAGCACCATGGGGTGTCCGTGGTCGCTGTGGTAGACCAGCCACACGGCCCTGGCAGCGGAGAGGATTGGTGTTGGTGCTTGTGGTCCTGCCATGGGCACTGAGGAATATGAGGGCAGAATGGCCTTGGGAATGACATGGGAGGTGCTAAGGGAGAGTTGGCATAGCATAGGGGGCTGGGGAGAGCACAGCTCTGGGCATGATATGGGGGCATGCTGGAGGTGGACACTAGGCATACATGGGGCATGATAGGGGGACATGCTGGAGGTGAACACTAGACATACACGGGGGTACATTGGCCCTGGGCATGAAAAGGGGGTTCCCGGGGTAGACTGGCATGGGGATGGGCTGGCCCTGGCAAGACATGGATGGTAGTGTCAAGGGTGGGCTGGCGTGGGCATAAGAGGGGCAGAGGGCAGTGCTGACGCAGTTGGAGGAAAGAGCAGAGGGCGTTCACCCACGGGCTGGAGGTTGGCCAGCGGGTACAGGGTGTGCCGCTGGACAGTGAGTACAGCCCCAGCCCGGACGCCTGCACTGGGAGTGACTGGGGATCCAGGCACCCGTGGGGCCACGATGTATGAGGCCTGAGCCTGGGCCTGGCTGGAACCACGTGCCTGTGGGGCTCCTACTATTCCTGCAGCCCCACCTCCTCCTCCACTGTCCAGATGTGGCAGACAAGAGACCTCCGAGTGGAGTGGCTGTCCTGGGAGGGGGGGCCACTTGGTTGAGTGTGGGGTGGGGGTGGGGGTTGGCGGCAGCCCTCAGAAAGGTCTGTCTACCAGGCCTGGGGTCTACTCTTTGCAAGTGGCTAGCTAGGGCACGGTTTAGTGGTTACACACTGGGCTGCTAATCGCAAGGTCTGCAGTTTGAAACCATCAGTTGCTTCCAGGGCTTTCTACTCCCATAGTCTTGGAAACCCACAGGCAGGTCTACCCTGCCCAAAGGGTCCCGCTGGGTCAGCACTGACTTGATGGAAGTGAGTTGGGTCTTGGAAGGTGCTGCATGCCCAGGAATGGCAGCTTTCCTTGCTGAGTCCAGGCCGGGGCACACAGGGCTCTGGCCCGGCCCCTCCAGCAGGGAGACCCCACGAACAGTGGTCCGGGCCCTGTGCCCTTGGCCTGAGTCGAGGGCCAGCCTGGGGGCCAGGCAGAGTGAGCATAGCAGCTTTGGCCCACACTGCTCATGGGAGACCACAGGCCCTGCTGACGATCTCTCAGCCAGGTGGCACCTCATCATCCAGGAGCACCCTGAGGTGCCAACTCTTTCTTGCATGGTTCTCATGCCCTCACCCCAATCCCACCATGAGGGCCAGGAGGCAGGCCAGTGAGGGCCCTCAGGTGGCCTGTGGTTCTCGTGGGACTGAGCCGTGGCACTTGGCTAGTGTGGACGGCAGCCGTCGTGGAAGGGGACAGGCAGCTCCTGGGGAACAGCACTCCTTGCCTCCCGGTTGGGACACCTGCCCGTGAGTCAAACTCAGCATCTGTTGCCCGGCCCCAATGACTGGGCATCTGGGACGGTCCCTAGAGAACAAGCCACCTCCTCCAGGAAGCCTTCCCACCCTGGCCTCATGGTTAGGTGCCCGCTTTGCTCGCCACGCTGCACTGCCTCATCTGAGCACCGTTCATTCTACTTCTACTGCCTGGCCCTCTGTCCATCCTGACCTGACTGTGAGGTCTGGGACATCCTCGGTGGCCTCAAGTCCCTGATTACGGCCCTGGCCCTGGTGGCGGCAGAGGCAGGAACAGCCTCTGTCCTGCTCACTGGGGCTGTCTGGTCAGCCAGCCGCTCAGGAGCCTGTGTGGCCCCGCAGCCGGGGATGGGCAGAGAGGCAGGACAGGGGCCTGGGGCTCAGGTCTGGCCTCACCCTCATGGCCCTCTCTGGACCAGTCTCCCTTGTAAGAGGCCCTCCGTCTTCTTGGGTCCCCCATGCCTGGTCCCTGAGCTCCTAGTACTGGAGAACCATGGGCCAGTGTCACCAGCCCAGACTGGGAGATGGGAGATAATGCCTGTGTCCCACTCAGGCCCCAAATCCACCAGGCCATCCTGTTCCCTGGTCATCTGCCCCACCGAGTGAGACCCTCAAAAGTGGGCGCTCCAGTGCTGCTCACAGCATCCTGCACCTGACAGTCAAGGGGCCTCAGTACCTCAAGTCAGCCCTGGGACGGAAGCGGTGTGGGCTCTGTAGCAGGGTATACAGACAGACCGGTGGGTGACGATCGGTGCCCCGGGCACACTTCTGACCAGAGAGGGGGAAGAGGGTCCCACCTCCTCCCCGAAAGGTGCCAGGTAGCCCAGCAAGCAGGCAGCTGGGAGCCCACTTCCTCAGGAGGGTCCCCTGGGGCTCTCGGCAGAACTTTGAGGCTGCCACCAGTAAGGCTGCCAAGGGGGCCATGCTCCCCAAGGCTGCTGCAGGCCCAGCTATTCCCAGCTGATGCCCACCCTCCCACCCCTGGGCTGGGTTAGGGACATATGACACATGACCCACTCTAGACTCTGCTGAGACTTGATGTCCCAGTGGACACAGCCCCAGCGTCTGCCTGCGGCCACCCTGGCCTCATGGTGCTGTGTCCCTGCCTGCTCCCAGGCCCTGACCTGCTGCTCACACACTGGGCAGCGCTGGGTAGCCACAGCCCCCTGGGGAGGGGAGGGGAGAGAGGGGGCCAGAGACCAGACCCCCTGGAGGGGACACAGGCTTGCTCCTGCCGAAGAGGGCTGGGCCTTGGGGCAGCGTCTGGCTTCTAAGCAGCGGGGCTGACAGCTGCTCATAATATTTTGATAAAAACAGGGTGAGCACCTGGCCGTGTTTAGATTAAGAGCTGGCCCAGCCCCCTGCAAGCTGTTCTCAAACGGCCTCTTCCCCCGGGAGTCCCCATAGGGCAGGGCAGGGCAGGAAGCCATTTGTCAAATGCTGCCCGCGCCACCCTGTGGGCTGCCTGGCAGGAGTGGGACCTAGTCACCCACATGCCCCAGGTTCTCTCCAAGGTGACTGGGACAAGAGGGGTGTAGAGCCCTTCTGGTGCCCTGCAGGTCGGCCATGGAGTGCTGACACCTCAGCCCCAACTAAGCCCAGCGCCTTCGCCAACTCTGGACAAGCTGGCGTTGGGCTGGGGCGCTGACTCCACCAGGCTGCCCCCTGGTCACTGCATCACACTGTCCTGGGACTCCCTCCTCCTGGGCAGGAGGTGTCGGGTCTCCACCCTGGTGGGGAGTGTGGGAGGACGGCTCATGCTGCCCTCCCTGCCCCCCCCAACTGACCCTGGGGTGGCGGCTGCCCTGTGGAGCTCCTGCAGCTGGGCTGGGGACAAGCAGCTAGTGACCAGCTCCCTGGCCCCTTTGGCAATGTCACCGGGAACTCAGCAGCTTGTGGGAGGGCAGAGATGGCCCTGAGGAGGAGGGCGCAGGAGTGCATGCAAGACTTGAGGCTCTGCAGCCAGAGCCGAGGGAAGCATTGAGCACACAGCTCAGGAGGGACAATCCAGAGGGCCTCAACCCTGGCCACGTGAGAAGTGTGTGACGATGTGTGAGGGGTCCGTGGTGGCTGCCCATGGCAGCTGGAGCAGCAGCAGCCCTGCGGAACCTGAGAACTCTTCTTCCTCATGGAGCAGACCCCGGCTGTGCGCTGTGCACACAGACGCCCATGGGCCCTGTCACCTGGCTGCATGGGGACAGTCAGGCTCCAGGCTCAGTTCAGCTTGATCGCTCCCCGGCTCTCCCCATGCCTGGCATGACAGGTCCCTTGGTTAAGCGGCCCAGCGGCTTCCAAGCCAGCTCCCGTATACCCCTGCGTCTGGCCTGGACTCATCCGGCTCAGGGGAGGCCCCTGCATAAAACGGGGAGGGGGCGTGTCAAGCTGGCCTCCCCAGCCTCCCAGGTGCGGAGTGGGGCGGATGCAGGCCGGGAGGCGGGCGGCACAGTGCTGGCCAAGCTCCCGAGGGCCGAGTAGAGTTTCAAATCCCGAGTTTAATGAGTCTCATTCCTACCATAGGGTCCAGCCCTGCAGATAACAGGTCTCTGAGGACGTGTCCAACGTGAGAATGTCACCTCCCTGCCTGGTGCCCCCACTGGCCCCTGCTGGTCAGAGGGCAGGGGCTGAGGCCGTCCAGCTGCCAAGTGTCCTGGGTGCCAGCCTCCTTGAGTTGCTGTGATGGCCAGGGGACAGGCCTCGCTCTATCACCAGGAGGTGAGCTGGCCTCACTCATTGGCACTGTTGATGAGACGTGGCCTCCGTGAGGACCCGAGTGAATTGCTAGTCACTTGCTGGCTAGTCACAGAGTGGCCCAGCATAGTACAAGGGAAGACATGGGGTCCAGATTGGCTCACGCCCCTCCCAGGACCCTGGACTCCACCCTGAGGGACCTGGGAGGATGGTCGTTCCTTGGCCTACCTAGCTCAGAGGTCAGTTCCTCCAGCCTCCCTCACAGAGGGCAGGTGGGCTGTGGAGAGACCGTGGCTGCAGCCTCCCCACAGTGGGAGACTTCCCCAGGCGCATCCAGGAGACATCTGCACAGGGCCAGGAGCCGCTCAGGCTCAGCCATGGAAGGGGGTGACAAGAGCAGGCGGTGGTCCAAAGCTGCTAACCACCCTCCCCTACACCCAGTTGACTCTGACTCACAGCACCCTATAGATCAGGGGTGGGGAATGCCCAGCCCGAGGGCTATAGATGGCCCGTGGCATCATCAATGCCAGCTCCCACCCCAGGCCTCACCAGAGCAGCAGTTCATTCCATTAGACCAAACCGAGCAGTTCAGTGGTAAGTTGCTAAGTTGTAAGGCTCCTGGATGGGATTCTAAAGATCCAAATGGCCCTTGGCGGAATGCAGGCTCCCTGCCCTGCTCTGAACGGTTTCCGAGGCTGACAATCTTTCCTGCTGCAGACAGCCGTGTGTCTCTCTCACAGAACAGCTGGTGGGTTTGAACTGCAGACCTTGCAGTGAGCAGTCCAACGCTTATCCCATAGTGTCCAAGCCCAGGCAACGAGCACCAAAAGACCAAACTACCGAGGGCAGCAAGAAGTCCAAGAAATCTTTCCAAGTGGGCTGGTGCGTTCCTTGACCGTCACGGGCCCCACCACCAGGGTCACCCTCAGCTCGCCCAGCAGCAGCCCTCAGACCCTGAGCTCCGGGGGACGGGGGGGGAGGACTGGGGCAGCTCTGCTGCTGGACACACACGTGCGGCACATGGGCAGCACCGTGTAAAGAGCCGATTCTCTCCCCCGTGCCTGGAAACCCTTCCCACCGGCTTCCTTGAAAGCAACCTCGGACTCCTGCCATCTGGAAAGTTTTCAATGCAGGTTGGCGAAGTGAAGGGGGCAGGTGACAGGTCTGTGGTGTGGTCTGTGACAGTGCTGTGTGGGACAGAAGAAGTCCCGGCCCAAACGAAACCCACCACACCCCTTAGGACAGCGTGGAACTGTTCCCCAGGGTTGCCAGGCCGAAAACCTCTGTGGACAGAAACACCCCCATTTCTCCCAACGGGGAATTAACTCATTGGCACCTGGTTGGGTGGCTGGTGGTTGGGTGGGTAGTTGGTTGTCTGGTTGGTTGGGTAGTTGGGTGGGTGGGTGGTTGTTGGTTGGTTGGGTAGTTGGGTGGGTGGTTGGTTGTTGGTTGGTTGGGTAGTTGGTTGATTGGTAGGTTGGTTGTTGGATGGGTGGGTGGTGTTCCCAGTACCCTCGCTCCAGGCTCCACACTGACCTGGTCAGTGGCCTGCTCAGGGTTCGTCCAGGTGCCCCCCTGTACACTGAGGGCTCCTGAGGCAGCCCGGTGGGTGAGCACGGAGACACAGCTCCTGCCCTGCCAGCCTGTTGCTGTGGGGTCTTGGATGAGTCCCTGCCCTCTCTGGGCCTCCATTTGTACACGAGGCTTCCTCCTAGGCCAGGAGTTCCCCTCTGTTCTACTCGGAGGCTCATGCTTCCCAGGGGTCCCACGTGGGCCAGCTATCTTGCTGGGGGCAGAGGGATCCTCCTAGCTCTGCACCACACTCAGGAGCCCCAAGCCATGCTGGGGTGGCCTGTGTGGCCAGCTCGGTCCCTGGACTTGTGCATTGACCCGCAAAGGGAAAAGGTGGGTGGACACAGGAACGCATCAATCCAAGTCCATTAAAGTGGGCTCCTGGTGGTGCCATGGTTCAGACCGAAAGGCTGGCGGTCCAAACCCACCTAGAAGTGACTCGGAAGGCAGGCCTGGCGATCTGTTTCTGAAAGGTCACGGCCCTGAACCCTGCTGAGCATTTTTATGCTGTATTCATGGGGCTGCCAGGCATCAGAAATGATCCCACTGCAGCTGAAACTGACAATGCTGATGACGTCACAGGCGCAGAGACCCCCTCCAAGGGGACAGCCCGTGAGGGGGTGCCCCTCAGCCATGTGTGGGTTCCTCTGCCCCAGGCTGTTGGTGGCACTTTGATTTGCACAGATTTGTCAGCCGGTGCTTGCCCTGAACTCCCCTCTGGAATGTTCTATAACACGCCCCCTTCCTGTCCTGCCGTTAGGGAGAGTGGGGAAGAGAGAGGGGAGGGTGTGTGCTGCAGCCGTGGCGCTGGGGCGGGGCCTGAGTGGGAATGTCCCTGAAAGGATCTGGCCTTGAAACATTAAGTCCAACAGCTGGAGCTGGCGGGCAGACAGGCCCGCTGCCCTCTCGGGGCCGGGAATAATGAGCACATTCAACACAGCGCCTGGCGCTGCTGCCTACTGCTCAGCGGAGTCCCTTGAATCAGAGGGGCCAAGGCTGCGCCCTGAGGAGGGAGAGTGGCCCGGAAGATGGCAGTATCTGAGAACAAGGACCAAGTGGGGAGTGCCAGGAGCCTGGACTGCACCCTCCCAGCCCCCTGACCAAGAAAGGTCGAGCTGAGGCCGGCGGTGGCTGCACCGCGGAGCCCGACTGAAGCCCAAGCCTTCATTCTAATGGTGTGGCCGCTGTTGTTAGAGGGGCTTACAGCCCGGAAGGGGGATGTGAGTCCCTGTTAGCATGTCCTGAGCTAATGTGGGGGAGTCCTGATGGCTCAGTAGCAGCATTGGGCTGCTCACTGGAAGGTAAGCAGTTTGAGCCCACCAAATGCTGTGCAGGAGAAAGATGAGTCCGTCCGTCTGCTTCGGGACAGATTTACAGCCTTGTAAACCCTACAGGGTTGCTCTGCTCTGCCCTCCAGCATCCCTGTGACTTACAGTCCACTGGCCGGCTGTGGGCGGAGCTGGTGAGGCAGTGCCCTCAGTCCGCTCTGAGGCACATTAGGCAGGAAGCAGCGTGTGCCAGGTTCTGCCCTCCGACCCACTGCCAGTAGACCCTGCTGGTGGCTAACACTCCTCCCAGATAGATGACTGTCTGCAGCAGGGCTTTCTACAGCCTGGAAGAGTGGCCGTCTCGGAAAC
>NW_022103968.1:6253684-6267099 GCF_000313985.2 Echinops telfairi
AGCACACGGCTTCGGCAATAGGGAGCTCACCTTCCCGGGTGGCAGGGTGACTGGAAGCATCTTGGAAGAGGGGAATGTTCCTGGACCCCAAGCCAAACCTTCCGGGGGAGACCTCGAACCAAGCCCTCCAAGGTGGGGGGAAGCGCCCCTAACGAGGCCTTGTTCGAGGAGGTGCATCCAGGACTGATTGGGCAGCAGGAATTCTCGTCGGGGAGCCATGGCCTGTGGCTGGGAGCCGGCCCTCTTGGAATGCCCGGCTCCGAGGGCTGGGAATAAAGAAGGCTGTGTGTGCAGTGGCCCCCTCAGCGTTGCGCCTTGGAACGCCCCTCAGGAGCCCTGGCAGGCAGCCAGCCCTGTGCGCCCTCCTGGTCAGGTGTGCCATGACTCAGACTGGCCAGCTCCCAGGGCAACGGGCACTGGGGACGCTGGCTCCCGAGACCCTCCTGGGAGAAAGGGCTCAGCCAGGTGCCGGTGGGGCTGTGGGTGTCACATCCTTCCCAGAGAGAGCAGCACTGTGTTTCCACCAAGCCGAGAAGCCGCCTGAAATTCCAGGGCAGAGACCCACGGACAGCATCTGGAATAACCACAGGGGCTCTGTGTGGGTGTGTGCATGTGTGGGTGGTCATGTGTACCATGTCCATTGTTTGGGTAGCCATGTGTTTTTGTATGTGCCTGTGCAATGCATGGTTGAGGTGTGCATGTGTGTGCGTGCATGTCTGTGTGAGGGGTGCATGCGTGGGGTGGGTGGTGGGGAGTGGGCAGCTGGGCCACCCGGTATCAGGTTTAGACACAGGCCTCCGAGCCTCGGCACTCCCCCCCCACCCCCCGCCCCCAGGCTCTAAAAACTGGGAGGGTAGTCCTCTGGACAGTGTCAAAGGTGACAGTTTATAAACCTAATTATGTTTTCCCTTTGGAGCAATAAAAGCTCAGGGCGGGCACTTTCCAGGGAATGTTTGGCTTTAAAGAAGGTGAGGTGGGAGGCAAGACTGTGTGGGTGGGCTGGGGGCCGGCTGCAATTAGGGGACAAGGCCACCCTTGCCGGGCTGGCGCTCGTGGTGCTCGGCAGCAGAGGTGGCCCCCAGAGACCTGGCAGGCTCTGGGGCCTCTCGGGCTCGCTAGCTCACCTCAGCCCCAGGGTGGCGCAGGGGAGGCCCTGCACTGTGGTCCCCGAGAACGTGACCTCCTCGTTGGTTTCTTGCTGCCCCTCCAGCCACCTGGTCAGGGTTAGAGCCCCCCAGGAGCCCGGCCCGTGTGCTTGCACCGCTGACTGCAGGCCTGGAGGGCCAGACCCACCCCGGGCTGCCTCTGGAGAGCCCAGGCTCTCTCCCTGTGAAGGCCCAGTGCTGGATCCCGGACGGCGACAGCCGGCATCAGACACCACGGCTTCACCACTGGTCGGAGTCCTGTGGGGGGGAAGTGCCAGCCCAGCAGTCCCGTCGGTGAGGGCATCCCTGTGCACATGCCTGCTCCGGGGGGGGTGTGGGGAGGGAGGGCAGGAGCCCACCAGTGGCCATGCCCCTCCTCCTGCTTCACAGCAACCTACACCCACCTTGCTGTCGGCTGTTTAGGGGGCTCCAGGCAAGAGCTACACGTCACAGCAGCTCAGTCTCTGGTGTGGCAGCACATATCGGATTCAACACAGCAGTTCTCAACCTTCCTGATGCCGCACCCTTTTAATACAGCTCCTCATGTTGTGGTGACCCCTCCAACCATAAAATTATTGTTGTCGCTATTTCATTATCTATCATTTTGCCACTGTTATGAATCAGGTGACCCCTGTGAAAAGGCCATTCGACCCAAAGGGGTCGCGACCCACAGGTTGAGAACCACTGATTTAACACGCGCAGGCATGTGTGCGCACGCGAACACGCACACACACACACACACACACACACACACACACACACACACACACACACACGGAGAACACGTGGTGTCCCACAGAAGACAGAAACCCTGCACTGCACGCAGAGTGAAGGCCAAGAGGTTGGCTTGGGCCGTGCTTTGGGGAGGTTTCAGGAGGTGACAGGGGAACAGGCCCCCCTGCCTGAGATGACACCCCCCCCAGGGGTCACCAGGAGCAGGAGCCCCCTCTGAGCCTCGGATCCCATTGACACATGAGTACCAGGGGCAAATGTCAAACTGGCCGGGGCGATGGTCCCTAGCAGTGCAGCAAGGAGGGGCCCTGTCTCCGTAGGATTTGGGACAGGTTTCCCAGTTCACAAGGTGCTTCTGCTTGTCTGAGTCACCCACATCTGCTTCTCCACGATGGTGTCAGAAGCCCCTAACAGGCCCCCTCTGGGGGCTCTCCCCACCCTGTGGCCTTTTCCCCACACAGTGCCGGGTCATTGCAGCGCCTGGGACAGCCTCACAGCCAGCCTGCATGGCCCTGCAATCCCGCTGCCCAGCCTGGGGCCCTGGAGAGATGAGAGCACAGGGTGATGCCGAAACTTGGGCAGGAAAGGGGACAGCAGCGCTGCCACACGGCCAAAGGGAGATGGCACACAGGCGTCCATCTGGTGAGCACAGACAACAGCCATCTTCAGCCACAGAGAGACGCAGTCCTGAAGCTCTCCACCATGTGGCTGCACGTGGGAAAGATGAGCGGCCAGCGGCAGCAGCCAGACCAAGAACCACATCTCTTAGGTCCGTGGCGGTGGACTGTGCCCAGCAGGACCCACAGTGGCTGGTGATCGCTCCGGGCTGGGAGGGCTGCGGGTAAAGGGGCAAGGAACAGATAGTGGGGACAAGGCATCTTTTTAAAAAATGTTAAATTCTTTCCTCCAATTGCTGTAGCATAGCTTTATTTCCAACTGAAGACCTTTTAAAAATTCCTTTAAGGACAACGATTTACTTATGAATAGCGTTCAGAATGGCAATTTAGGTTTTAGTTTTAGTTTTCCTAAAACTGTATGATCTATCTAGTTTTAACCAAAAGGCTTTTATTTCAATGTAGTATATGAAACCCCACTGCTCTTGTGGGTGACCCCGTTCTATACATGTTAGTTTCAGAAAGGTTCCTGATTACACTAAATTCCCAATTTCACAGTGATACATACAAAGGCACTTTAATTCCTGTTGCAATGCTAACAACAGTCAAAGTAATCTTTTGGTCGGAATTTAAATTGACTGAAACAGTTCCGGGAGATAAAAGTGCTTAGAAGCACCTGCACGTGCCAGGCAGTGCCCCAAGAATCCTCCTTGAGCTCTCCATTCTATTCCCTAGCCCCTCATCCAAGCCGAGCAGGGAGGGGCTGGCCAAAGACTGCAAGCAGTCAGAGGGGGCTGAGATTCAAGCCCCCTGGCCTCCATCCCACCTGACACCCTTCCTCTTGTGTTTAGCAAGTGTTGACCTGGCAGCTCGGCCTGGTGTGTGGACATGGAGTTGACTGGGGAGCGGAACTGCTGAGTAACAGCATGGACAATGACCAGAGGGCCTGGCCTCCTGGAAGCCCCTGATCTGCCCCCTGGGGAGCAAGGCTATTCAGGGGTATGACCTGGGGGTGCCAGCAACCAGATGGGAGCCTGCTCCCAGGCCTGGTACAGCTGCCCCGGAAGTCCAGAGAAAAGAGCAGCAGTCCCCTTGGCCTTGGCGCCCCCACCTCCCACCCTCTCAGTCTCACAGGGGACTTGGCCAAGTGTCTGCCAGATTCTGTAAGCCAAAGGCCCCAAAGGCAGGACTGAGCGGGCACCCTGGGTCTCCCAGTGGAGCTTCCTACCCCATTTCCATGGGGAAAAGACTCCCACCACCAGGCGGCTCTATATTTCAGGCACCCAGTGTGCTGCAGCAGAAACACCACAAGGATCTCCCTTTAACAAATAGATGTTGAAGCTCTCCCCGTCATGCAGGAAGTCTCTCTCTCTCTGCTCGGAGGGAAGGCCCTGTCTCCCGTCAACATCTATGGGCTCCACGGCACCTCTTGTCAACCACCATGAGTTTGGCATCAGTCTTCCCTGGGTCTAGGCGGCTCTCAGCGCAGGGACCCCGGGTCCGAAGTTTGCACTCCGCTCCTGTCTCTTGGCAGCACTGAGGTCCCTCCTCTGTTCCCTTCGCTCTCCTTTTGTCTCATGTCAGACACAAGAGGATGCAGGCTGCGTCCCAGCGAAACGCTCCTGACGTAAGATCAGGCTGTGACCTGAGGAAGCGGTTTCATCCCACCCTGATCCTCGCATCCTCTTTAGCACCCCCAAGTCCTGCCTCACTGACCACTGGCAAAAGAAAGCAAAACAAAACGATGCTGACTCGGGTGACCCTACAGGAAGGGAAGAACTTCCCCTGGTAGTTTCCGAGACTGTAACTCTCAGCTGGAGTAGAAAGCCCGTCTTTCGCTATCAGAGTGGCTGGCGGTTTCAAACTGCTGACCTTGTGGTTAGCAGCCCAATGTGTAACCACGACGCCACCAGGGCTCCCAACCACAGGCAGGGGTTAGGATTACAGTCCGTCAGAAAACGGGGGATGATTACATCGGGTCACCCATCGGAGGACACTCACACAACACCTGAGCCATGGCCTGGCCCAGTGGACACATTTTCTTGGAGGACATGAATTCAGTCCACAAAACTGGGACTGGACGTGCCTAACTCTTGCTGTCGGCTGGCTCCGCCTGCAGCACCCCAAGGCTGGAGACCCATGTGCACCCAGGCTGCTTGAGAAAACTAGAGGCCAGGCCCACACAACCTCCCCGCTTCGTGCCCCCGGGGTGTAAGGGGGCCAACCCCTTTCTGAGAATGGGCCTCCCTTCCCCTCCCCCGGCTGCTAACCATGGAGAGCTATTAGGTAAATGCACCTCATCTGCCTACACCTGCTCCCACGCTGAGGGCCTGCGTGAGGCATGGCAGCTGCCCACAGCAAACACTGCCCAGGGCCAGCCGCCTAGAGCAGCGGGTCTCAACCTGTGGGTCTCGACCCCTTTGGGGGTCGAATGACCCTTTCACAGGGGTCGCCCGATTCATCACAGTAGCAAAATGACAGTGACGAAGTAGCAATGGAAATAATGTTATGGTTGGGGGGTCACCACCACATGAGGAACTGTATGAAAGGGCCGCAGCATTAGGAAGGTGGAGAACTGACCTAAAGGCAGAGCCGGCGCCGTCAAGCGCACCTCTCCGAGGCCCTCTGGGGGCAGCCCGGGGGTTCTGCTGCTCCGTGTCCACCTGGTTTGCCCGCTTCGCCTCAAGCGCGTACAGGAGCAGAGGGCTGCAGGGCTGCGCCACCTGCTCCGGGAGGGCGGGGAATTGGCAGCCACTTCCTGGATGTGACTGCAAACCCCTTCAGCTGCCTTCCTGTGACCTTCACCAGGCCCAAACGCCCTCCAGTTCCCCAGTGCATGCTGGGACGCTGGGCACTGGGCCACCTGGCAGCACTGGACGTGCCAGGAACCGATATTGGAGAAGGACCTTGAAATTCTCGGGCAGAATCAGCCACCCAGGGACCCTGCAGGGGGCATGCACCACCTGTTGGGGTCCTGAGTCCTGGATCCCTTCCTGACACAGCCCCTGAAGGACATAGGGTCAGGTCTGGACTCAAGCTGGACGCTGGTGGATTTTAAAAGTGTCCTTTCCTGAAATAGACACCGCCCCCTTCCCCACCCCACCCCCTCCCCCAGACCCGGAAAGCCAGCTCAGCTGGTTCCTCGCCCCTCCTAACCAAGACACAACCCTCAGTATAAAGGGGCCCAGACTGAAAAGCACCAGTAAGGAACTCCCAGGGGTGACCCCTGGAGCGAGAGCCAAGGGTCTGCCTCTTCAGGGGTGGGGTACCCACCAAGCATGGTAAGCACGGGCTGACTTGTGCTTACTTAGTAATCTGTCGTGGGCAGCTTCGGCAGATCTGAAACAGTTCTCCACAGATTAATAAGTACACACAAGTGAGCCTGTGCTTACCCCGCTGACTGGGTCCTCGCCCCCTGTCAGGGACTGCCCTTCTGAAAGGAGGAAGTAGCTGGGGGGTAGGGGCCCGGGGGAAGATGGCAGCCAGACATCCAAGCAGGACCCCTGATGTGATGGAGGATCTCAACACTCTTCACTGCAGATTCGTCAGAAAGCTTCCAGGTTGCTGTCTGACACTGCCCACAGTCTTTACTGGGCTCCAGGAGGAGACCGGAGGAGACGATCTTACCTGGGCAAGGAGCTAAACACAGAGCAGGCAAACAAGCTTCCACTCCATCGTGAAACCCTTGTTGCAGGCTCTGCGGGCGACAGGGCGGGTGAAGGCCCCCAGTGTCTCTCAGGGGCCTTGCTAGCCACCAGGTGTCCTCTAGAGACCTCAGCTCAGAAGCCACCAGGCGAAAATCCTCCAGGGGCAACGGGCTCCTCTACCCTGAGAGCAGAACTGGATGCTGCCCAGCTCCTATTACTGAGCACTTGGATCAAAGCTTCTGCCGAAGAATCCGGATCAAGAGGAGGGAAGTGTTGAACCGATTTCCAAATCCTTACAGAACCCAGACATCCTGGAGCTATGGCAGGTGGATGAAACCCACAACTACTGCCCGGGTATTCTCTAAGCCCTCTTAAAACCGCACAGCAGCTCAGCGCAATAGCAACCTGTGTCAGCCTTGAGCACCTACACATGTCTCAGAACGAGCCATGACTCCAGCCTTCTCTGCGTGTCCCCCAGTGCTTCCTCACAGCTCCACGCCCCCGCCAGGCATTTTCATAAGGGTGCTTCACTCATTTTTTTTTTTACAGCATCAGGTAAAAAGAAAAAAAACTTAGCACCAACATTTAGAAAATCATGGAGAGAGGGCATAGTTGTCAAAAGACTGTAGAAGGAAAGCCTGAGTTATTTTCATAAATCACGGGATCAATATGGGTGCATAAGCAAATGTAGTGAAGAAAGCCGATGCTGCCCAGCTATCAAAAGATATAGCGTCTGGGGTCTTAAAGGCTTGAAGATAAACAAACAGCCATCTAGCTGAGAAGCAACAAAGCCCACAATGGAAGAAGCACACCAGCCTGTGTGATCACGAGGTGTCGATGGAATCAGCTATCAGGCATCTAAGACCCAGAATAAAACCACAGCCAAAAAACAAAACAAAACATAGCCAATATGATTGGGGGTGGGGGACATGGAGTGGAGACCCAATGCCCATCTGTAGACAATTGGACATCCCCTCACAGAGGGGTCACAGGGAAGAGATGAGCCAGTCAGGGTGCAGGATAGCACCGATGAAACATACAATTTTCCTCTAGCTCTTTGGTGCTTCCTTCACCCCACTATCATGACCTCAATTCTACCTTCCAAATCAGATTAGACCAGAGCATGCACACTGCTACAGACAAGAGCCCGCGACACAGGGAATCCAGGAGAGATAGACCCCCTCAGGGCCAACAAGGAGAGTAGAGATACCAGGAGGATTAGGGGAGGGTGGGGAGAGAAAGGGGGAATGGATCACAAGGATCACCTAGAACCCCTTCCTAGGGGGACGAACAACAGAAAAGTGGGTGAGGGGCAATGACGGATGATGTAAAACATGAAAATAATAATCTATAACTTATCAAGGGTTTGGGCGGGAGGGTGAGGGGAGGGAGGGGGAAGAAATGGGGAGCTGATATCAGGGGCTCAAATGAGAAGGGAAGGCTTTGAAATGATGGCACTGTATGTGCAGATGTGCTTGACACACTGGAGGAATGTATGGACTGTGATAAGAGATGTAAGACCCCCAATAAAAGTATTAAAAAAAAATTTTTTAAAGACATGGGATCAAAATTATGTATGTATTGCATATATCAGGGGTGTCACACTGGCGGCCCACAGGCCGCATGTGGTCCCTGATGTAATTTTTTGTGGCCCAGAATGCTGTGAAATAAAATGAAAATAGAAAAAATTGTTATGAAGAAAATAGTGCTTAGGGGAGATCGAGGCAATACCGTACACACAATTCCCTTGTTACTTGGGGCCATCCAGGAAGCACAAGGGGCAGATGGTGGCCTGAGAGTGGCCTCGGGAACAGAGACCCTGCCCTGCCACCCTATACCCCCAGGCCCACCACGATGGCCGCTGAGACTCTGGCCCCGATCCAGGCAAGTCTGCTTCTGAGCAGGACAACAATGAGCCCAGGGTGACCCCGCAGCCTGGGCCTCTCCTCTGTGACCATGGACACGCGGCCCCCTTCCCACCACTCCAGGCAGGCCTTATGCCGAGAACAGGGCCCAGGGATGGCAGCAGCTGGAGGATGTCCATCTGCCAGGATGTGGGGCCCTTCCAGCTGCTGCTGGGCATGGGGTTCAGGTTCACAGGCCACCAGTACCCCTTGCCCAGATACACTGCCAAGAGCAGCCCTGGCAGCAGCTGTACGGGCCCTGGGGGAGGTGGATCCAGCTGTCAAGTGGGGCATGAGAATGCCAGTCACCGGCTGCTCCTCTCGGGTTTGAGCCTCCCTGTCTGTTCCTGGGTCGCCCACGGCTTCTCTCCCGGTGGCCCTGAGGATCCCAGAAAACAGGGCAGGAAGGTGGGAGTCAGGAGGGCCAGCGAAGAGGCACCCTGTGACCCTTCTCAGTGGCAGGATGCATTGCTGGGGAAGGGCCGGGCGACACACTGTGGCTGCATGCCCGGACCACCCTGGGCCCACCCTGAGGCTCTCGCCAAATCTGGGGGTAGATCCCACGGCCTCATGTACCTCTTTCAGCCCAAGGCCACATGTGGGACCCTGCCCCCACCCCATATTGAAACCCACCTTGCCTAGGCAATGGGGTGACCAATGACCCCGCCCATGGGCACCCCAGGTGTGCACTCACCAGCAATGGAATGACAAGGTCTCGTGGGGCGTCAACCCCTTGACCCGGCCCTCCTCTAGGGAACAGATTTTCCAAACAGCCTGTGACTTTCTCAAAGACAAGTCCCTCAGCGACCTGTCCTTGCCACCCTCATCCCGGAGGACTCTGCAAATAAACAAAGCTGCCTGGGCCTGAGCTCCGGAAACACGACATGTGGCCCATCTGCCCGGTGGTGGGGGTGGGGTGGGGGGTGGAGGCGAAGCGAGCTGGCCACTGGGCACCACCCCTGTGGCCTCCAGCAGGCCCTGGGGCTCGTTCTGCCAGCGTCACCGGGCCCAGGCCGGCCAGCTCAGGTTATTGTGCTGTTGAGATTGTTTTGAAAATAAAGAACCGTGAAAATAAAAAATGGCGGTGTGAATCCATCCACAGGTGCCTCAAAGGAAGGCCTGATGATCTAATTCTGAAAAGTTAGCCCCTGGGAAACTATGGGGCACACACAGCTGTGCTCAGACGCACCCGGGGTTGCCAACGTCGATGGACTGAATTGTGCTCCTCCCCTGCCCACCCCCACGTATGTGTCGGTTTGGCTGGGCTATGATTCGTAGGGGGTTGGCACTTAAGTGAGGATGCGATTTGGCAGCTGCTTGTGTCGTGGGCCTCCATGGTGTCATCTGACGTGATCAATCAGCTGTATTAGGGTGGCAGCCCCTGGGTCAGCCCTTCTTGCTGAGGACCTGCCTCTTCTGCTGACCCTCTACTTTGCCGAGCAGGGGTCCTTTTCCGGGGATCGGTCCCTCCTGATCACACGTCCAGAGGACGGGAGATGAAGCCTCTCCGCCGTTGCCTCTAAGGGGCACGCTGGCTTTACCTCTCTGCCAGGCAGGCGCATTTGTTCTGGCAGCACGGTCTGCATTCGATCACCCTTGCCAACCCCAGAATTCCAGCACGTCAACTCCTCTTTGTTCTTCCAGATTGATTGTCCAACTTCTATACGCAACTGCAATATTGATTGTCGAACTTTTAGATGCAACTGAAAACAACGTGGCCTGGTCAGACACACCTGCGTTCTCCATGTGATAGCCTTCAAGCGGTTGTGGGCCACAGATTTGCCCAATGCTATAAACATAGTTCGAATCCTTCTGCTGCTCCCGTGCGTGTGGAGAGGGAATCGACGAGCAATGAAATCCTTGACGAGGCTGTTCTTTTCCCGGTGTATCGGGAAGTTGTCTATTGGCCAGGGGTGAGGAATTCTGCTTTATTTATGTTGAGTTGCAATCCACACTGGCTGTCTGGTTCTTTGATGGCAAGTGCTGCAGGTCTTCCTTGCTTCCGGCAAGCAAGTTGTGCCGTCTGCCTCCCTCGGGCTGTTGCATGATGCTGCGTTCTTCATGTAGTTCCAATGACTTGCTCAACATACAGAATGAGTACGTATAGTGAAAGGACACGACCTTGACACACCTTGCTCTGTTCCCACGAGTGCCTCCTGCTTTGTGTACAAGGTCCACATGGAGATGGAATTCCCATCTTCTCAGTGTTACCCACTTTGGTTGCTTTTGCACAATCAATAGAGGACAAGTACATATCTTCCTGGTACTGTGTGCATTCCGCTTAAGGTCCATCTGAAGTCAGCAGTGATATCCCTTGTGCCACAGCTTCTTGGGAATCCTTCTTGAATTCAAATTCAAATTCCTGGCAGCTCGATGTACCACTGTAATAATTTCTTAATTCCCTTCAACGGAATTTTACTTGCATGTGATATCAAAAATATTATCCAATCATTTCTGCGCGACATTGGACCACTTTTTCCTTGAAATGGGCGTAAACGTGGGTCTCTTGCAGCTAGTTGGCCAGGTAGCTTTCTTCCAAGTTTCATCAGCACAGACTAGTGAGTGCTTCCAGTGCTTCATCAGCTGGTTGGTAAATTTCAATCGGTATCTGTCAATTCCTGGACCCTTGTTTTCCACTAATGTCGTTAGTGCAGCTTGAACTTTTTCCTTTAACATAAAACATTGGTTCTCAATCTATGCCTCTGGAAATGGTTGGATGTTGACCTATTTTTTTTTTTTTTGGTACAGTATAGTGACTCTGTGTATTCCATCGTCTTTTGACGCATCCTGCATCCTTCATTATTTTGCTCGTGGACTCCTTCAATATTGCAACTCAAGGCTTGACTTTTTTCCCCTGCATTTATTTCAGCCTAAGTGAGTGGCTGGGTCCAAATCTGGGCCAGCCGCTGCCCTCCTGGTTGAGCTCAGACCAATGAGTCTGCCTCTCTGGGCCTCCGTTTTCACATCCTGTAATGGGACTACCTGGTGGTGCAGCGGCTCCCATGTTGGGTTGCTCACCAGCCCCTCCTCGGGAGAAAGATGAAGCTGTCTGCTCCTGTAGAGACTCAGCAACCCAGAGGCGCAGTTCTACCCTGTCCTCCAGGGTCTCCACGAGTGAGAAACAGCGTCGGGACAATGTGTTTGGTTTGGCGAGTTTACGACAGGACAGGAAAGCAGCAGGCTCTTGAGTGGACCGTGAGCGAGCTGCAGACACGATGGTGAGAGGTGAGTGGGACACAGACGGGCTACAGAAGGCATGCTCTCGCCCCTTCTCTCACAGTCCAGGACATGCTGGCTGCAGCCTCTCAAGTGGCCAGCAAGGACAGTGGAGGGCAGGGGAGGACAGAGCCTGGGGGTCTGAGCTGCAGACACTACCTGGGGGGGCTGCGGCGCCTGCTGCTCCCAGTGGTGACAGCAGTGTCAGAACCACAGCTGACCTGGGACCGGGAGCGAGGCTGGACCTCCCAGGGACTTGGAGGGAGAGGGGTTCTAGAATAATCTGTCTCTGACGGCTCTTCCTAGACACACAGAATTGGAGGCACCCAGGGGGCCTGGCATGACCCCTGGGCTCACCACCACAGTGCCTCTCTGGTCCCAGGTGGCCTCTCCACGACACCTGGGCCCTCTCCTCCCCAACAGCCCCTGCCCCTGAGAGGGTCCATCAGGCCAGACAAGACAGCAAACAGGCCAGGTCCTGGGGACCCCCACACCCCCAAAAAACACCCTGAGTCTGCCTCTTGCCTCTGGTTCAATGTGTGAGTTGCTGGTTCTTTCTCTGAGCTGGAAAATGACCGAGGCTTCGGAGCCTCCTCACAGCTCCGGGCCTCCCCTGGCTCTGCCTCTCATCGCCCAGGACCCGTCCCAGGACCCTGGTGGCCACAGTGGTGCAGACACCACCCCGGGAAGGAAGGCCTGACAAGGCCCACAGCTGCCCAGCTGGAAGGCCAGCTTAAAGGAGATGCCGGTAACTGCTAGGAGTTTTTTAAATGTTAATTATGGCCGCCTTAATTAGCTCCGAACCCATTGATCTATGGATTATATTAGGTTTATAAGTGTAATTACCTTAATAGGCATATGGATTACAATTAGGCTCCAATTAAAACCCCAACGCTGAGCATCTAAATGAGCCAAGCGGCCGCCTCATTCTCGGGGTTGAAGATGAAAGGGTTTGGATGGACTCGCCGGCCCTCAAATGGGGGCTTGTCCTTCGTGGTCTGAGGGACACTGGGGAGTCTTGAAGGGGGTCTGCACGTGTCTGGTGACCCCCAAAGAATGGAGGCCCAGGAATTCTGGGTTGATTTAGAGTTAGTGGGTGGGGGAGGTGTGACTAGGGGTGGGGGTCAGAGGCCTGCCCAGCTCAGCTGCTCCCTGAGATAATGGCCCAGTAGCCCTCCCACCCCCACTCCTCACAGTCCCTCTGGGAGAGCCCATTAATTACATTGCCAGCTCCTCCAGCAGGGGTGACGGATGACGGGTCCGGGCTATCTCTGAGAGGCTGAGGAACAGGATTAAGCCACTTTCCTGGGTGGAGAGGAGGAAGGGGTGAGGCCATCTGGGGGGCTGGTGCCTGGACACTGGCCTTGCTGACTATCCCAGGCCTTCTCTGACACGTCTGGGGCACTCACCTCACACCTGGAGGATGGGGGACAGGAAGTGCCTGGGGTGAGGAGGCAGGGACCCCATGCCTCCGGGGTCACAGACCAGGGTCAGCCCCTCATGAAGCACAGCTCTCGGGAACTGGCTCCAGGACCAGAGCAGGGGGTGAACTTCTGGACATCTGTCTCTGGGGGAGGCCTGTGGTCACTGACCTCGGCCCCCATCACTTGGCTCTCCAGACTGGAAGGCCCAATTGCCCACCGCGGTCATCCCTGGATACCACTGGCCCCTCGGGTCACAAGGCCCCTGTAGAACAACTCAGCCACACCTCCCAACCCTCCTGAGACACGGGTCCTCGCCTTCCCTGCCACCGCAAGGCCTGCCTGCCGACGACCTCCAGCTGCTGGCACCACCTTCTGAGGGACAGGGGACTGTGGCTGCTCCTGGCCCAGCCGGGAGCAGACAGGCTATGCCTTGAGTTCAAGGAGCCCCAGTGACATGGTGGGCCGCTTCCACAGTGTGTGGCGTCCCCTGAAGGCCTGTGGGGCAGTGGCCCAGTGGGTGGGGGGCTGTGAATCATACCCCCAAACACGAGGGCTCAAAAAGTCCCTTCTCTAAAGGCAGCAGTGAGGGCCTCGGGGGCTTCTGCCAGGTGCCGGGTTGGATTCTGATTTCTTTCACTGTCTCGGACTCTCAGATGCAGCCCTGTGACACCCTGTGGCGTTCCACAGTCACACACACACACACACACACACACACACACACACACACACACAC
>NW_022103968.1:6267335-6270704 GCF_000313985.2 Echinops telfairi
ATGGGGCCCCCAGAGGAGGGATCTGAGGAAATGACACCCGGGGTTGGCTGGGTCCTCAACCAAGGGGTGCAGAGAGCATGCTCGGGTGCAGTGCCCCAATGCCCTGGCCCTGAGGGTCTCAACACGGGGCCCCGTCTGCTGTGGGCTTCACATGGGCCCTGGGCAGCACCACATCCTCCTTGGGTGCCCTGCGGTTTTCAGGGGAAGGATGCTCATCCTCCACTGGCCCCCAGGAGTCCTGGGAGTGAACAGGGTCCACACTTGGCTGCTAACCAGAAAACAGGCAGTTCCAGCCCACCAAGGCTGGGCTCGCCCGGTCCTGGGCAGGGCAGCTGGAGGGAAAGTGGTACCCTTTCTGCAGAACATGCCCTTCTGTCTGGCCCCACTTCAGGTGCCGGGGTCTCTTCCTATTCCCACTTTAAGATGAGGAACGGAGGCTGGAGGGATGGGAGCTCAGAGGAACTCCAGAGCTGTGCTCAGGGGGGCTGTGCTTCGGGAGGCGGGGTTTCCAAGGGCCACCCCCACATTTCCTCAAATACCCACTTCCCAGAAAGGCCCGGAATAAGCTTCCTACATGCCAAGTCCGCCTGTCCACGCAACCTCTCTCTCTGATCCCATGAGGCTGGGCTAAACATAGCTCACTCCCTACAAGCTTTCTAGACAGGAGGGTCGTGAGCAGTGTGTACAGTGTGCCTGTCAGCAGGCAGGCAGGCCCACCCGCTCTGGGCCTGGGACAAGGCAGATGCCACTAACGGCGGGCCGGGCAGGGAGACCCCGTGAGCCCGGAGCACCCCTCAGATGGACGTCTGGCAGCAGACAGAACACCATTGCCACGGGTCTGTCCTTCACCCAAGCGACCAGAAGGCTGAGCAAGGCCTCTGTGGGCAAGCTCACACTGCAGCCCAGCACCGCAGAGCCACCGGGCAGGGGGCCCAGCCTCTCCTCAGGGCCTCAAGGAGGGGGGTCTGCCCATCTTCCAGCTTGAGGGGGTGGTGGTGGTGATGGGAGGGCCCTCAGCACCCGCAGTACCTACTCTTCCTGAGGCTGCGGAAGTTGTGCAGGCTGGGAGCCTGTCCTGACAGGCCTTCCAGCACTCCCCCAACCTCCCTTCAGGTGCGAGGAGCTGGCACCGGGGACGACCTGGGCAGAAGGTGGGGCCATGTGGTCAGCAGGGTTTCCAGAGGTGGACGCCAGGCCTTTCTTCTGAGGTGCAGCTGGGTGGGTTCAAGTCACTAGCCTTGTAGTTGACCCTTAGGTCTGTAGGATAGACCCCCAAGAAGAGCCATGGTCTCTCAGGTGGCTACAAACCCCGTGCAGGGGAAGGGGGGGCAGGCTTTGGCCCCAGACACCCTAGGAGCGGAGTGGGAGGGACAGTGCTTCAAAGTTCTGGTCAGGGCTCTGCTAGGTCTTTCTGCCCCCACGGTCATCTGGCCACGTGCTTACAAATGACCCCTGCCCATGTCACAGATTTGGCTGGTCCTGCCCTTGGCCCCTGCCCTCAGGGCTGGCACTCATGTACAGCTTCATGCCGTGAGAACCAACCCGGCCTAGCTTAGTCACACCCAGGCTCGGCCTTTCCACAGTGTCTCTCGGGGCACCCTGTGGGGGCTATAGGGCCTCAGGGCTCCTGCCGTCTGCTCAGGGCCGGTGACGCAGGGAGGCAGGGGCTGTAGCTTCCACAGGGACACACACCCTCCTCGTCCGGTTCCACAAGCCGCTCCCAGACTAAGCCGGCCAGCCACCCACACCCTGCACCTCCCTGCTTCCAGTAACCACGCGGAGCCCTCCCCTGGGCAGTTCCCTCCACACTCCACCAGCCTTGTTCCCGGGGTCCCTCATGGGAGGCAGCGAGGGTGGCAGAGAAGCTGAGTCTGGGCCAGCAGAGCAGGGTCCTGACACTCTGGGTCCTTCTTAACGTGGACATGGCGGAGTTCGCCTCCTGCGCTTGTTGGTTTGAGTCAGAAGGCGCTCGTGCCTGGGACCCTGCAGGTGCCCGCGCATTCTACAACAATGGCGATGGCTACTGCTTTTATTACCAGAGAGGCCCGCTGGACAGGCACCAGTCCCTGCATCTCTCAGCAGCAAAGGGACTGCAGGGTGGCTTTCAGTATGTCCCAAGTTGGTCCCTGGCCAACCCACCTGGTCCCCACTGGGCTCACTGCTGCACGCAAGTCTGTTTAAACAGCCCAGGCTCCCAAACACTCCCTCAAACGGGGCCCTTGTCTGGGCCCCGGGGGAGGAGTGGAGGGGTCCCTTTCCAAGGGGCACCAAGCTTCCTCCCTGCCCTCCTTTTTCAGAACTAAATTGTCAGGCCTTTCTTCTGAGGTGCAGCTTGGTGGGCTCAAGCCTCAAGCTTTGCAGTTGACCCCTCCAACACTCACCACCACCCCTGCCTCTCTGCAACCTCGCTGACCTGTTCAGAGCCATCTGAAGCTCTGGCCCTACACTCTGTCTGCCCATGGCCCACCGCATGGTCAGCTGGGCTCAGGCTGCCTGGACCTCGGACCCTGTACAGTTCCAGCTACAAGCCTGGGGCTCCTCTTTTTCTGTCCCCTCTCTGGGTATTTATAAGGGAGGATACCGATGTTTCTGTGGGGATTCTTTGACTAGAGGAGGCAAGGCCAGGTCTGGGCTCATGGAGATGAGAGACCAGCTTGTGCTATCGGGACCCCTGACTGGGAGTGAAGTGTGGGGGAGGCCGCTGGATAGCTACCCCGGGGGTCTGGGCCACTGGGGGAGAAGCAGGCCCTTGCCGAGTGCCTGCTGCCCCCCGGTGTCCAGTGAGAGCCGTGCAGGTTGCACTGCACTGCAGGGAGAAGCCGGGGTGGAGTCTGGCCAGCCCCAGCCACCGGCAGGCTCTCTCCCAGTGGAACCCCTAACCCGGGATGGGGTTACACCCACAGGGCCGGGGCAGGTTAGGATTCCAATGTTCATTCTTGGGGGGGGGGAGACAGCGAGTCGGAAATGCTGGTGATCCCCAATGCAGAATGGGCAGCTTGAGGGCCCCTGCAAAGTGCTGAGAAACTGCTGAAGGTTGTATTTTTTAATCATTTTATTGGGCGGGGGTAGGGGGGGGCGCGGCTTACAAATCTTATGACAATCCATCATTCAGATGTATTAAGCACACTGGTACATAAGTTGCCATCAACATTTCCAAAACATTTTCTTTCTGCTTGGTATCAGCTCCAATTTTTCCCCTCCCTCCCCCATCCTCCCACTCTTGGGAATCCTGGACCAATTATATATTATTGTTGTTGTTCATGTCTTACACTGTCCATTGTCTCCCTTCACCCACATTTCTGTTATTCACCCCTCTGGGGGGTGGGCTATATATCTGAGTTAGTTAATTGTGCCAGCCTGGCCGATAAT
>NW_022103968.1:6273454-6281099 GCF_000313985.2 Echinops telfairi
GGCTCAGATTCCCAGCAGCCTCTGCTCTGGAGATGGAACCAAGAAACCACCCTCCCTGCCCTCGAGGCCTTTCGACAAGGTGAGCGGGCCTGTAGGGCAGGGTAGAACCGCCCTGTGGGTTTCCGGGGCAGAAAGCCTCACGGCGCTCCTGTGCATTTGAACTGCTGGCCTTATGGTTGGCAGCCCAGTGGCCACCCACTGCTCCACCAGGGCTCCCGGCACGGGACTCGGAACCCACCGGGCCACTGAAACTTGTGTTATGACAGTCCCTGGCTGTGCCTTTGCTGTTGGCTGTCCCAGCCAGGAGGGAGGCCCTGCTACCCACACAGAGGGCCGAGTCACCAGCTGGCAGAGCAAGGCCAGGCCCCGGGGCGACTGTGAGGGTGTGAGGCCTGCACTGAGCCCTCCCTGCGGAGCCCAGACCTCGGCCTGTCTTTCGTTGGCACCGTTGGTCAGACCGAGCTGCTACGTCACACGGCCAGGCTCAGCCCAGTCAAAGCCAAGGCGGCTGATGGCTGCGGGGCCTGGGCCACCCTCCCCCAGGGCAGAAACCTGGATCCACGCTCACCTGCACCTGTCGGGGCTGACAGCAGCCCGCAACCCGTGGAGGGGCGATGCCACCTCTGGGCAGCCACACACTGGCAGACCGGAGGGTCAGTGGGCCTGGCCTTTTTCCCCTGGCCCTCCCCACTCCTATGCCAGGCTACTGGATTCTGAAGAGCTAGCACTATCCCCACCTGCCACCAGCTCTCTTTACAACCCCCTAGAGACTGGGGGACCCCGAACCATCCAGGACTCAGGGGCCAGAGGACAGGGCCCGTGTGAGCGGCAGCTGGTAAGCCGGGAAGGCCTAGGCCGTTGGTTCTCAACTTTCCTAATGCCGTGACCCTTCCATACAGTTCCTCAGGTTGTGGTGACCCCCAACCATAAAATTATTTTCATTGCTACTTCATAACTGTCATTTTGCTACTGTTATGAATTGGGCGACCCCTGTGAAAGGGTCATTCGACCCCCAAAGGGGTCGTGATCCACAGGTTGAGAACCCCTGGCCTAAGCTGATGTGGAGCTGGGAGCCAGGCAGGGCCTGGGTTCTTCCTCAGAACCCCAGGGAGAGTCACCAGGACCCGTGCCCCGGCTTCACACAACCAGCCTCCCGAAGCGGGAGACAAGGGAGGCTCTGTCCTGTAGGCCACCCAGTGGGTGGTTCTTTGTAGCAAAGCCTAGAAAACAAGGCCGCCCCCTGCCCCTCCCCCATGGGTCAGGGGGACCTCAGGACAAGGTCTTCAGAGAAGGGCCCTGCCTGCCCCCACTGACGGTACCCTGACTTGGACCCAGCTGGGCAGGACCCTGTCCCTAAGACACCAGGCTCGAGATCCCTCCCGGAATGGTTCTTCCCGATGGACGCTCCCGCCCCCACCCCCACCCCTGCCCTTCCAGGAAAGGCCCTCAGAACCAAGGGGACTGCAGTGACCTATTCCACAGGTGTGAGGCGCTGTCCCCTGGACAGTGATGGGTTTGAACCCCAGGCCCCCTACAGACGGCCCGCCTAGGTAAGTTTCCCCGAAGGACATGGGGGCAGCCGGCTCAGCCATGCTTGTAATGACCCTGGCTGGATGTGCCGAGCGGGGTGACTGTGGACAAGTCAGTTTCTGTCTGCCCCAGAGGCTCCAGTGGGGTCTGAGGCAGACTGAAAAGTGAAAGGCCTCTCCCAGCAAGGCCTTGTGGGGCTGCCAGACACTGGCCAACTGCCCATCCCCTCGTGGAGGAGGATGGGGAAGCAGACCAACCTGCCCAGACAGGGCTCCCCTCTTCCCTCCCTCCCTCTCTCCCTAGCGGAGGGACAGACAGGCCTGAGGCCCAGGACAATGGATCAGGACACCCCAGTGGGACGGTAGCTTGGGTCCCACATAAAAAATGCTTTGGAGATACGAGCCTCCTGCTCCCATACAGACACGGAGCTACAGAAACGATGAAGGGTGGGGGGTTGTTTCAGGCACTGGTTTTATCCGTGTGTTTTGGGTACACGTGGATACAGGGATCGATATGGACATAAACGTGTGTGTTGTATGTGTGCACACATAACTCTGTGTCACACCTCTGTCCACTCTCAGGGTCTGGGGCAGTGACACTCAGAGACCATGGAAGCATGTCCAGGGCCCAGGCTCTTTGGAGAGCTGGTTGGAGGTGGCACTGAGGCATGCCCAGACAAGATGCAGCGGGCCCAGAAAGCAGAGCGGCTCAGAGAATGGTAGGGCTCTGTCCAAAGCACACAGCCTGTGGAGGCACAGGCTCCGGCCACCTTCACAGAGTACACTGTGACAGTACCAGAAAGCTAGCCCACGTGTCCACAGGGACCCAAATAACCAAGCCGGGAGGGGAGACACCTGCCCTGACCACCGAAGCCACTTGCAAAGGACAGGTGGCCGGACACCGGTCACAGCAGCCAAGAGGTGGGAAGGACCCCAACATCACCAGCAGGCGAGTGGACAATGCAGTGTGAGGCGGCCACACGGGAGGGAGGAAGAGCTGGGGCAGCACTGCAGCTGAGATCAGGGCTGTAACTGATCCTTGCAAACAGGACTCGGCCTGAAGGGAGGGAAGGGTCAAGACAGGGCACTTAGGTCTGTGGAATGTCATGAATGACGTGTTGGGGGGGGGGGGTTATTGCAAAAGCAGAGACCTACACTTGACCCTGGGTGACGGGCTACAGGACAGGACTTTCTCATGGTCAGGGACCTCTGAGTCAATTCTTTTTCCTTTTTTTTTTTTTTCCTTCGTGAAAGGGAGCGATAAGTCAAATAGGTTTTGAAACCTAGGATCTAGAAGCAAATGCTGAGACACTGGAGTTTATCAGTGGTCACCCTGGGGCCACCGGGAAAGACTGGGGAGCTGGTGCTTCAGGGGAGCTGAGTTTCTGTGAGGGATGAAGGATACTGGGGAACGGACAAGGCTGGAAGTTACACAACCTTCTGTAAGACAGGACGACACATTGCCCGGTCCGGCGCCATCCTCACAATTGTCCCCCCCTTGAGCCCACGGTTGCACCCACTGTGTCCACCCATCTCCTTAGAGGCCTTCTTCTCCTTTGCTGCCCCTCTTCTTTGCCAAACATGAGGTCCCTGTCCAGGGACTGGTCTTCCCTAACAACGCGCCAAAGTACAGAAGGAAACGTCTCGCCATCCTTGCCTCTAAGGAGCACTGTGGCTTACTTCTGCTAAGACAGATCTCTTTGTGCTTCACGCAGTGCACAGTGCCTTCAGTATTCTCCTCCAGCAACACAGTTCACATGGGTCATCTGTGTCCCATGTCCACCTTCCACAAGCATAGGAGGCCGCTGCTAACACCCCGGCTGGGGTCAGTCACACTTTAGTCCTCAAAGTGACATCCTTGCTTTTCAGTACGCTAAGGAGGTCTTGTGCAGCAGATCTAGCTAATGCTCTAATAATAATCTTTTGCTCTCTTGACTGCTGCTCCCATGAGCATTGATGGTGGACCCATGACAACTTCAACCGTTTCCCTAGTTATCATGATGTTATCTAGGGGTCCGGTTGTGAGGATTTGGGTCTTCTTGACCCTGAGGTGTAATCTCGTGCTGACGGCTGCAGTCCTTGATCTTCAAAGTGCTTGGTAAGCAAAGGCTTCAAGTCCTCCCCACTGTCAGCAAGCAAGGTGGTGTCCTCTGCATACTGCAGGTTGTTAGTAAGCCTCCCTCCCATCCTGACGCCCCACTCTTCCTCACTGATGATGTGCTCAGCACGCAGACTGAATAAGTAGAGAGAGCAGATACAAAGCTGACACACCTTTCCTGGATTTTAACCAGGCAGCGTGCCCTTGTTGTGTTTGCACACCTGCCTCTTGATCCATGGACAGTGCAAGTGTTCTGGAATTCCCATTTTTCTCAAGACTACCCACCGCTTGCTAGGGTGCACACACTGAATGCCAGGCACAGTCAATAAAATATAAGTCAACATCCTTCTGGCATTTTCTGCTTGCAGCTGAGCCCCATGACGTCAGCAATGACATCCCTCTTGCACGTCCTCTTCAGAACGCCTGGCGGCTCCCCGGCAGTGTCCTGCGGCAAACTTTGGTGGGTGGTCTCCAGCACAATTTGTATTAGCTTGTTCTACAAGGGGAGCGCCCAGTGGGTCCACTTTCCTTGGAATGGGCACCAACATGGATCGCTTCCAGTCAGATGGCCAAGCAGCTAGCTGTCTTTAAGATTTCCTGGCATAGACCAGGCAGTGCATCTCCTCACACATTTGCAAATGGTAAAAAATGATTCCAAATCGGGGGGTGGGGTGGGGGGTAGGGGTGATGGGGGTGGGCCCACCGCTAGATGCGTGGCAGTCGCCGTTTTTGTCAAGGTCCCCATGGTAACAGCACCAATACTAGGCCCAAGAGGCAGGGCGTGGCTTTTGACAAGAAACACACAGGAAACCTTGGTCAGAGCACAGGACACACTGGACACGTCCAAACAGAGGGGCATACTACAAGATGACCGTGACCTAAGGTCCTGACAGGCTGGGGAAGGGCTGCTAAGCACAAGGTCGTCAGTTCAAACCCACCAGCTGCTCCACCAGAGAAGGACGTGGCAGTCGCCCCCAAGCACAGCTCTGCAGGGTCACGGGGAGTCAGGAGGCCTGGAGGGGCGTGGTTATGGCCTGGGCTGTGATCCTCGTGGTCGGCAGTTCAAAACCACGAGTGGTTCTGTGGGAGACTGGGCTTCTGCTGCTCCTGAAAGAGTTGAGTCTCCTAAACCCACAGAGTCACCATGAGTCGGCTTCGACTCAGCGCAGTGAGTGGGTCCGAAGCCACTCAATGGCGAGGAGTGTGCGTGGGGTGGAGTGGGGTGGGGTGGGGTGGGGCACTATTCCCGACACCTTTCTAAACAGTTTGAAAATAAGAACTGTAGCCCCTCTGGGGAAAGAAAGACAAACTAACAACCTGCCCCCCAGTCGACTTCCACTCCGAGCCCCTCCACAGAGGAGAGCGGAATTGCCCCCTGGGCTTCTGGCCCTGGCCCTCTCTCTTTTCAGGAGCAGAAAGCCTCATCTTCCTCCAGAGGAGTGGCTGGTGGATTCGAACTGATGGTCTTTCGGTTAGCAGCCCAATGGGTAACTCACTGCACCACCAAGGCTCCTAACTCGGCGTGGGCTCCATGGAACTGGAGAAGAAGCCAGTTGGTTGTGGGATCATAGCCCAGCCTCTTGGTTCCCCAGTTGGGGACTCGGGAATTGTGTCACCGGAAGAGAAAGCAGGGTAGCAGGGTGCGGGCCGGCAGAGGGAGGGAGAGACAGAGGGTGCTGGGCACATCTTGGACAAAGGAACTGGTGGGGGGCCAGGGGACATCCTGCTCAGGTGGACCCAGCCCACCCTGACCCCAGGAATGTGAGAGGACCGCGGGAAGCATATCTGCTTGGGGCCGCTGGCATTCCCTGAGACATGCCGCCTGGGAGAGCACAAAGGGCCAGGAAGGGCTAGCGGGCTGCTGCGCCTGCCACCCTCCCGGGCCCTGGCTCAGTGAGACCCTCGTTGTCCTGGGTGCCTCCTGCCTGTCCCACCCAGGCCCTGCCAGTGGACAGGGGCTGGGGACCGGGCAGCATTCCCAGGTCTGGCACCCAGGTCAGATGAGAGCTAGAGAGAGCGCCCTGTGTGGGGTTTGGGAGGGCCCCGTGTGGGGGACTGGGGGCGAGGGTGAGCACAAGTGTGGGATGGAGGAGTGGGACCTGTGTGAGCCTGGCGGGAGGCCCAGGAGTGAGCGTGTGGCTGAGAGGATAACATGACTGTGCATGTGTGTTACAGGCGTGTGAGTGAGTGTGTGATGAAGAGGGGCACTCCTGGGTGACCCTCCAGTGGCTCGGCATCGCTCTCCCGTTTGTCCCTCTCACCCATACTGATCCTGTCACATGGTACCAAGGTGGCCCAGCGCCCTGCCCTGCTCTGAGTGGGAAATGGCTGCAGGCAGGGCCACAGCCCACAGCACATGTGGGGCTGCAGCTCGAGGCCACGAGTGGATTCCGAGACCCAGTAACCCCATGACCGACCCCAAGGAGCCCTGTCTTGTCCTGTGTGTCCGTGCAATTGTGGGAGCCCACGGCTGCACACATACTCAGCTCAGATGCCGGCGGTGGGCGGAGCCAGGAGGAACGGGCTAGCCTGGCCTGGATACTGCCAAAATAAGTGGCAACAGTGCCCCTGGCCTCTCTGGGCCTCCGTGTCCACATCTGAGGGGGTTTCCTTGATATGGGGGTAGCCTCGGCTCCCATCTCCTCACTGATCAGGGTGACAGGACCAGCCTCTCTGGGCCTCATGGAGGGAGGGCAGGGGGCTGCAGGGTGAGTCCACAGTCTCTTCAGCGGCCTTCTAAGGTTGGCAACTCACCCACTGCCATTGATCCGACTCCGACTCATAGCAGCACTATAGGGCAGAGTGTAACTGTCCCTGTGGGCACTCTACAGGAGCAGAAGGCCTCGTCTTTGTCCTGCGGAGTGGCTGGTGGTTTTGAACCGCTGACCTTGTGGTGAGCAGCCCAGCATGTAACCGCTCTACCAGTAGGGCTGGGAAATCACCCACACAGGACCCCCAATTACTGGGGGCAGCTCTGCCGCACCTCCAGGGCCAAACCAGGTCCCTCCAGCACTTTCCAGAGCGCAGAGAATGTGAGTGGAACAGCCAGCCAACAGCCGTCTCTACCTGCCGCACAGACAGGGTGCAGGGCCCAGTCGCCCCTGCTGCATCTCCCACTGCGGAAGGAAAGGCCTAAATACCGACTGACCAGGTCTCTTGGACACTGGACCAAATGAGGCTCTGGCTGCACTGCTGGCAGTGGGCTGTTAATCCTAGTGTACTGAAGGGGCCAGGGGCATGGCAGGCCAGCTTCAGGTCGAGCTGGATCCAGGTGCTCGGTGATGTAACCAGGGTGATCTCTCTCTCGCTCCCCTGTGTGCTGGCCTTCCCCTCAGCCTAGGGTGACAAAGTAGCCACAGCAGGGCCAGCGTTTATTTCACTGGCCACGTTCCCAGGGATTCCAGCAAATCCCACAGCCAACTCAAGGGCCCAACTCGGACTGCACGGCTGTCCCTGTGGCCGGGAGCCTGAGGGCCCTAGACTGGCAGAGGCCTGCAGCCCCATAGGGACTGGGGGTGCAGGAAGACTAACCCCAAAATGGCACAGGAGCCACAGACAGAGGGCGGAGCCAACAATGCTGCTACAAGTCACAGCCGAGGAAGCCAAATCTTCCAGTCACACCCATTCCCAGGCAATCCTCCACTCAGAAGCAGCTCAGGGCACTGCCTCTCTGAGGGGCTCCTGCCTCTGCCCCAGGGCCCCTCCCAGGTGAGTCCCGGCCCTTCATTGCATACACCTGGACACGCAGAGTGCATGCCTCAGCACGCCTCAGCCCCCAGGGCCTTTGTAAACATCCCCTCCAGGAAAGTGTGATATGCAGCCCTCTGTCCTGCTGCTTTATGGATGGCCGCAGCATTGTCACATCTAAGGTCCCCTGAGGGCAGTGTGGCTCCATGGCTACAGGGCAGCTCCACTGACCTGGAACCCCGCTGAGCTCCTGAAGCTGGTGTGATTGTCTGCAGTAAGGACCGCAAGGAGAGAGAGAGAGAGAGAGAGAGAGAGAGAGAGAGAGAGAGAG
>NW_022103968.1:6281201-6298630 GCF_000313985.2 Echinops telfairi
GTGTGTGTGTGTGTGTGTGTGTGTGTGTGTGTGTTGGAGGCAGGGCTGTCCTGAAGCTAGTCCTCCCTCCTCATCCATTTCTGGAGGCAGAGAGGGAGGGAGTCAGCGGGCTCCTGACAGCCTTTGGGGGCAGCTGGCTGCGCCCACGTGGCCAAAGTCCAAGGTTAGGGAATGTTCTGGGCAAGCAGCCAGCCCAAGGCAGGGTGGCCAGACCCAGTCTCTGCTGCCACCATGGTCCGGTGCCCTTTACATGGTGGCATGCTGGCTGCAGTGGCCAGAGCTGCCCAGACTTGCCTGCCTCACCCGCGCCCTGCTCCCAAACACAGGCGGAGAGGGAGGGAGGGAGGGAGGCTGGGGTTGAACTACAGAGCAGCAAGGGCTAACCACCAAACCTGCCACCTGCCACCTCCACCTGCCAGGGGTGAGTGGGGACAGACAGACTTCAGGACTGGGCCAGAAGACCCCAAAGCCAGTCCCTGCTCAGACCACATCGCAGCCCCCCAATCCCCTACAGGCCACCCCTCCTGGTCAAGAGCAGACCTGTTCCTGGAGTCCCTCCCACATCAGGAGCACTGCAGTCCAGCGTCCCCTCCCGCGCCGGGCCTGACAGCAGCCACCTGGCGGCCCCGTGATGTGTCTGTGACCCAGCCCTCCTGCAGCAGCTGGGGCTGTTGGGGGCTCAGGATGCCTCCCCGGGAGGAGCTGGAGTCCTGCTCGGGCCACATGGCAGTGACTCAGGACTCAGGACACTGCCCATCCCCCTCCCCTCCAGCGGCTCCCAGTGACCTGTGAGACCAGTGCAATGGGGGGAGGGGTGTCCACCGGTTTGGCTCACCTCCCTCCGAGGGCACCCGGCACTAGAAGAAGCCAGGGTGTCTTCAGGCCCAACCTGCAAAGCAAGGGAAACATGCCGAGGGGGACACAGCACGGAGGGGGCACTGCTCCATGGCACTGAGCTCGCCCAGGTGCCCTCTCACTCCCAGGGTCCCCTATCTGGCTGGCGGGCCACATTCAGGCCCCCGCTGAGTCCAGGCTGGAGAAGGGCCAGACAGGCCTTCGGGAACCCCCAGAGACCTTCCCTCTGTGTCCAAAGAGCAAGCTGCCCATTGGGGGCAGCCTCCCAGACAGGGGGACGGCTGGTTTACACAGCAGCGCACTACAAGGAGGGGCCGTGCGGGTAGTGGCCCCACCAGCGGGGCTGAGGAATGAGGGTGCCATGTGCAGGGCTAAAGGGCCAGGTTTCTCAGTGCCCATCGCACCCTTGGAAGGGGAGGGTCTAGGCTGGCGTGACAGTGCTGCTGGGGAGAGTAGGGGCCTTTCACGGGGAAGAAAGACTTTTCTGGACATTGGCCAAAATGTAGGGCACCAGGTCCCCTGAGGAGAGGGGCTGCTGAGCGGTCGGGGCTGAGAAGGGCTCCGTCCTTCTAGCCCACCCTGCCACCCACACAGCTTGGCGCTCTGGGTGTCCTCAGCAGGAGACACATGGCAGCTGCCAGGGCTGAGCCCAGCCTTGGGGACACCTTGCTTAACCTTCAGAAAGGCCCCACCCACAAGGAGCACAGGACTCCTGCCCGGCCAGCGTGGGCTGGGAGCTCTGGAATGGGGCAGGTGGTCCCGGAGGCCACGCCTGGCCGTGTGGGGCTCCAGCTACAGGCGTGACAAGGAGGGTTTGTGCTGGCCCGAAGCTCGCAGGGGTGCGGCTGCCACCCGGAGGTGGCAAAGTTCAGGGATTTCCTGCTGGGGTTACCAGGGAGACCTTTCCAGCTCAGACCCCCATGTGCCACCTCCCCACAGGCTTGGAGTCCTCTGCGCCAGACCATCTGCAGGGAGGCAGGAAGAAGGCAGTGTGGAGCCAGGAGCTCGCAGAGCCCAGAGCACGGCGGAGCCCACACTCCCCAGCAGGGCCTCGGAGGGCCAGGAGGCTGTGGAGACACCAGGGTGACGGTCCCCAAGGGTCCTGCAGCAGGGCTGAGCCCACTCCAGCCATCTTCCCTCCCTGCCTGCTGCCAGGACCACGCCCCTCACACTTCAAGACAGACCTAGGAAGCCCTCCACACCCAGCTGTCCCACCCAGGGGCTCTTGGCTCCTCCAGGCGGATGGGAGGTGAGCTTTGTGGAAAAAACACACACACACACACACACACACACACACAAACACGCAGCCATGCTGACTTCCAAACCCAATTGTCCACCTGCTCACAGAGCAGGTCAGACAGCCGGGGGACTCCGGAGGGGTCGGCCGTTCTGGGAGGGTGGAACCAGTTTCCCCAGCCAATGGTGCTGGCCCAGTCACCCACAGTGCACGCTGGCATCAGTGGCCACTGCTGGGCCCCCAGCCACACCATTTTGGGGAGCACCCAGCCAGGATGCCACAGGGGAAGTGAGAGTCCCCTGGCTGCTGATCTCTCTGCAGCCACGGCGCCCAAGAGGAGCAGTCCGATCGTGCCACCTGGAGGTGGTCACAGGAAGCGCAGGTGAGTCCGTGTTGACTCAGCGCCCCCTGTGGGTTTCCGAGACTGTGAGTGTCGACCGGAGCAGAAGGCCCGTCTAACTTATCCAAGGGTGGTTTCAAACTGCCGATTGTGCGGATCACAGCGCAACCCGTAACCACTAAGCCACCAGGGCTCCCAGTGCAGTGCAATTTAAATGGTCCCTCAGCCAGTCACATAATTCAAGACACAACCGGGGACGCCGATACTGGGATCACTTTCATTCAACGCAGCAGACCCAAATTAGCAACATTTCGACCCGCTGACAATATATGACGCCGGCCACTCTCACCTCCCGACCCTCCTGAGCGCCTGCTGTGGGCCAGGGGCCCTGTGACCCCAGGGACTCACTGGGTTACAGGGACGCCAAGGACGGAGCCAGGTCAGTCAAGGGAGCAGGCAAGTCATAAAGCAATGCCATCCCGTCTTTGTCAAGAGAAAACCAGCCCTCTGTCTCACGTTTGTCCAGAGATGACCTGCCGACGGGGTCCCTGCCGACAGGGTGTGTAGGTGTGTGTGTGTTTGGGGGTGGGGGAGTCCTGGCAAATGCCCACTTGGTGATTGCGCTGAAAGGACCCAGGTGTCTGGGCTCTGAAGGGACCGGTCTGGCAGCACAGGGTGGGCTGCAGCCTCCCATGCACCCACCTGGCCCCTGGGGTCCTGCTGGTTGTGTGGGTACCTTCCTCAGAGACCCTGCTTGGGGCCTGAGCGGGCGCAGTGCATTCTCAGGCTCCGGGGGTGCCTGCTGAGGCTGCGAGCCCCAGGAAGGCCAAATGGAACAAGATAGTCAGCATGCTTCCCCAGCCAGAAGCCAAAAGATAGCCTGGGACAACGGACGCTGGTCTGCAGTCCTGTCCTGGGTTCAAGCCGGTACCAGACTTGCCTGGTGGGGGGCAATCCGGGGTGCCATGTCCTGAGGCTCTGGGGGAGGCATTGAGGCTGTGGCAGGGAAGTGGGATCAGGGACAGGGAGGGCCCCATGGTGGGCAGCAAGCTCTGAGGCCTGTGCCTGGGGCCTCCCTCTCAGGGGGGTCAGGAAGCCCCCCTGTAAGTCCTGGAGAGGAGGGTTGGGTGTGCCCGGGAGCTGCACAGGGGTCTCTGCTCTCTAGGGCCCATGAGGGGGCTGGCAGACCCCCACTGGACTGTGTCCCCCTTCAGTCAGAGAGATACAGGTTCCCTGGGTTCCTGACACGGTACAGGTTCTCAAAAAAGGGTCAGGCCCCTCCTCAGTCTCCTCAACTTACCCAGTAAGATGTAAAAGACCCCCTCCCACCACAGGTACCCACATCATCTAATAAGTCCCCCAAATCCACATGAGAACCCATATCTAACAAGCCCCCCACATCCACAAAAGCACATGGTCCCTGAAGGTCATGGCTGAAGTTACCTCCTTAAGGCCAGACCACTGGACAGGAGGGACCTGCTCCCAAGAGCTAGCTGAAGCCACTCCTTGCAGGCCGCTATGCTGGCCACCAGAGTGGCTGACACCACAGGGCCCACCCACAACCTCCTGGTGCCTGGCAAATAAAGCACAGCCAAGGTTTGGATCGACCAACCAACCAAGCACCCCTTACCAAGGACCATCTGGGGCCTGGGATGGAGCTGGCCGAGCAAGGGGATGGGTGAACAGAGGGCTGAGCACTCATGCCGTGAGCCCCATGGTGGGCCCTCTGCCTCTCTACCCCGGGATACCCACTGCCAGGGCCCCCACGAACTCACGCACCCCCATGCAGCTCAGAGGGTCTTCTTGGCTGATCCTTCTGGGAGGGGATCACCAGGCCTTTCTTCCCACACCCCTCCTACCTCCCAGTGAGCTGCCGAGCACGGGGACCACTTGCACCACCTCGGCCTCCCGCCTGCCATGCACACACATTCCGAGGCTGGCTGTGACACTGGCGGAGCCTGTGGAGCTGGGACGCCGTGGGGTGGCCTCACCTCGTGGGGGCTCCCGCCCCACTGTGACTCTACTGGGGGAAGGTGCTTGCCTTCAGCTTTCACAGGCCTTCCTGCCCAGGAGCCCACACTCAGCAGTTCTTGGGCGAAACCAGGAGTTTGGCCTTGGCAGTATTTTCTGAGACACCTGAAGTACAAGACAACCCCAACAGGTGTGGCCTTCATAGTATTCACACCTTTCGTGGCCCAAAGGGCTTTTACCAAGGAAACGAAAAGACCTCTGGAGCGGGAGGTTATATCTGCAGATCATATATTGGCTGTTGTTGCTATCGTTAGTTCCCAGCAAGTCGGTTCCGACCCGCAGCGATCCCCTGCACTGCAGAACAAAACACGCCCGGTCCTGTGCCACACCAGCAAGTGGCCTAGAATGTATACAATTCTCAACAAGAGACAAGCAGCCCGGTTAAAATATGGCTGGAGGACGTGGACAGGCACTTCTTGGAGATATATAAATAAACAAGAGTACCTGAAACATGCTAAAAAAGAAAACGAGAGGTCTTTTTAAAGCCACTTTTCTGCCCCTTCTACACATGACCGCCAGACCGAGAGCTTTAGAAGGCAGTTTCCTCAAGGGCAGTGAACGCTGGCAGGTGGCGCTGAGGCCTGAGAAAACAACCACTTGATTTTGGAAAGACCAGCACAAGTCCTGTGACCCCCAGGGCTGTGGGTGGGGGCGGCGACAGTCATGAGACCCGGGTACTGACCTAAACTTCCCGGTCCGAACCTGCAGTGCCCGCATCCCGCAGCGCTGGGCCCCGCCCACGTCGCCCACGATGTCGTCTCCGATCATGACGGCCTGTCGGGACAGTGGACACGCTCAGAAGGGGTGACCGCAGAGTCTCATTCCTGCGCGCACCTTCAGTTTTTACATAATAAACATCCCGGTTTGATGTCTGAAACCGCCATCATACAAATTAAACAAGATAACACTGGCATCATATTGATTATAAGTCAGCCCACCTGGAATTATTTCCCTTGGCACTCCCCCCTCATGCTACCCCTCCCCAGCCCCAGAGCAAGCCTCTGAATGGTAACATATGTACATAATTTGAAGTCCACCAGCAGCCGGCAGAGTGACTCGCTGCCAGGAGGATGTGGACGTGCTGTGTGGTCCAGTGTCCCCCTGAGCCTGGCAGGTCGCAGGACTCACTAGGATGCAAAACGACAAGCTAGTCTCGCAGCCCGGGTGCCTGGACACGCAGGCAGGGAACAGCTGTGTGTCGGATCTGGCCTTCCACTGCGCAGGCACAAACCAGACTCAAAGGCTGCCTGTCTTCAGCAGAGAGTCCATCTCCTCTCCTCTTCCCGCCACCGAACCCCAGGACTTCCGCACAACCAACAATGTTTGGGGCAGAACCAAACAGAAAAGACATCCAGCCAGGGGTCCATGCCGACTCATAGTGACCCCGTAGAACACTGTAGAACTGCCCCTGTGATAGGTAGGTTTGTTGTGCCAACACGGCCAATGAACACGTGAGACTGGTTGAAGGCGGAGAGAGAAATGGCTCGGCGAGCCTCGCCTCTCTGTTGCTCTTTGATCATCAGACCCGTGGGCAGCTGCCTTGCTTGTTCTGTGCCTCCATTTGCAAGCTACACTACCTGTGGGACCCCTACCCCGTGGACTGTGTCGCTGTCACTTCGGGTTCCTTCAAGACCTACTCGCCACGCTACTGGAAGGTCTATCTCTTGAGCTGGGGACCGTCGAACCCTGTCATCTGGTCAACTGTTGGTGACCTGCTTGCTGTTTGCTGCCTGTGGCCGGACAGCCTGAATTGCTCCACGGAGGAGTACCCTGCGGCCCTCCATACGTGAAGGACTGCCGGTGTACTAGCTGTCTCACAGGAGTGAGTTGCGCTGAGCCATTCATACTGCTTTATAGACTAATTAACTGTTTATTTCTTACGTTATCTATCTATATAAATATACATAAAATTATTAGTGTCCTGGTTTTGTTTCTCTAGAGAACCCTGTCTAACACAGCCCCTATGGATTTCCAAGACTGTAACTCATAACAGGAACAGACAGCCTCGTCTTTCTCCTGAGGGGCGGCTGGAGGTTTTGAACTGCTGACATTAAGGCCAGCAAGCCCAACGCGTTCCCACTACATAGACTTTGAAGTCGAATAAATGTTGGGCCTGTGTTTCTTTGAGTCATCTTTTAAGCTAACGGGGTGATGCTGGCCTTCCCTTTATAATCGAGATTAAGAGCGTCTTCTTAATGCACTTAGGAGTGGCATTTTAAAAACAAGACATCCAGTAACTAACAGTGCCAGTGGCACAAACAGACAGGGCAACATATTAAAAAATGCATTTTTTTTTCTCTCCAAAATGACTAATGTCCAGGGAACTGCCAGATCTAAATGGAATCAGGCGTTTGCGTCTCTGAAACTGGAAATAGCTACATCACCAAGGAAAGGGGCCGTGGCAATGTTCTCCTGGGATGATAACTGCGCCAGCCTCGGCGGCACACGGGACCTGCAGGGCCGTGCCCAACCATGGCTGCCTGGGCCCCTCCAGACTCACCGGACCTGGGGGCCGAGGGCTGGCCCCAGGCAGCCATGGCGGCCACTAGCCCAGTCTCACTGCGTTTTGTCCTAACAGCACTGGGCCCCTCTGAGCAGCACAGCAGTCCCAACCTAGGGCCCCTGTAGCTTAAGCTCAACGGCTATCCTACAAGCTGGCGCTTCAAGCGCATCACTGGGACCTCGGAGGAAAAGTCCAGCAACCTGCTTCCGTAAAGATGAAGGTCAACAAGCCACAGAGCTGTCCGCGCTGTGGCGCATGCGCGCATGCACGGGGGCACCATGAATGGGAGTGGACTCGATGGTCCTGGTTGGGGTGGTTTCCAGCGGCTGCAGTGACCAGCTGGTGCTACAAAGAGGCCTGGGGGTGCAGCGGGCTATGTGCTCAGCTGCTAAATGAAAGGCGGCAGTTTCAAGCCCACCCGCCGCACGGAGTGGGAAAGGCCCGGCACTCTGCTCTGGGGTGTGTTCCAACCTCGGAGCCCCGACGTGGTGTCCCGCCGTCTCACGGGTCACTATGAGTCCGAGATGACGGCACACAACCACCTCCAGTTATTTCACGCCAGGCTTGGGGTCTCTGTGTTTCTAGAAGCAGACTCCCGCAACCACACTCTTCCCCCCTGGACCCCCTCCACCTGCCAGGGCATCCTTCCTGGGCGTGGACGTCTGCTGACAAACCAACAAACCAGCGTCCTGACTCCGACAGGGTGCCAGGAAGCTGCACCAGTGGTGGACGCCCAAGGGACGGGACACTCCAAGCAGCGGGGGGGCGGGGGGGGGGGGTGGGGTTGCGCAGCTGTACGGGCAGTGAGGCCTGTCTGGGCCAGCTTGTGGGCCCTGCATACCAAACCACGCTCTCGCTGGACCCCAGGGACTGCACAGATTTACTATCGGTGAAGGGAAATAATCACGCCAGGCGGAGCAATTATTGCCAAATCATTTAGGATTTAAAAAACCATTGGCAAGAAGATAGAGGTCAGGAGGTTGCCTGTCGGGGGAAATAAAAAACTCCACCTGTCAGCTGGGTTTCACTTCCTCCCTGACTGCAGTGGGTGTGGAGGGGGCAGGGACCCCACACTGAAGGCAGGGCCCTCAGAAAATGGGAATGGGGGGCTGTGGGGAGGCATCCAAATCACTGATGCAGGTTTCCCGGTTTGAGTGCAAACGCCAGGCACACCCACCCTTCTAGAAGGGGTGCCTGCCTCTGGAGACATTTTTAATGGTCTGGGGGAGGGGCTCCTGGCTAAAGAGGCAGGTAAGCACCCACAGTGCACAGCCCCACATGTCCACGGTGCCGAGGTGCAGGGCCCCGGCTTTCAACCTTAGACCAGGGACAGGGACAAGGACTTCATGAGATAACACACATGAAGGTGCCCAGGTATGCCTGGCACATGTGTGCCCAGAGGAGGTGGGGGTCCTCCCACTCAAGCCTCAGGCTCCTCTCCTGTGAAAGGGGCCCCTGACAGCCAGACATCTCTATTCTACCAACCCGGACAACCCTGCCATCTGCATAATTGGTACCAAGGAACTTCTGGACAGCCCCCACACCCACCCCCGCTGCCCACATTGGCCCGTCCCTGGGCTGGGGCCGGGGCCTCAGCAATCATCTTGCCCACGGGTTCAGAAGCCTCAGGCCCTGAGAATGAGGTGTTTCTAGAGCCCATCAGAAATGTCTACACATCCTGGGGCTCACATGGCATGAAGGAGCACCTCAGAAAAATGGTGGTGGTGGGTGCGGGGTGGTGAGGGTTAAAAATCGGCAGTTGCAAAGACAAAGCGGGTGCATAAGCAAATGTGGTGAAGAAAGCTGATGGTGCCCAGCTATCAAAAGATATAGAGTCTGGGGTCTTAAAGACTTGAAGGTAAACAAGCGGCCATTTGGCTCAGAAGCAACAAAGCCCACATGGAAGAAGCACACCAGGCTGTGTGATCACAAGGTGTTGAAGGAATCAGGTATCAGCCACCCAAGAAAAAAAATCCTATCATTGTGAATGAGGGGGAGTGTGGAGTAGAGAACCAGGGTTGCGGAGAGCAGATGAGCCAGTCAGGGTGCAGTGTAGCAACAATGAAACATACAACTTTCCTCTACCTCCTAAATGCTTCCTCCCCCCACTATCATGATCCCAATTCTACCTAGACCAGAGGATGTACACTGGCACAGATAGGAACTGGAAACACAGGGAATCCAGGACCAGTGGTGAGAGGCAATACCGGGAGGGTGGAGGGAGGGTGGGGTAGAGAGGGGGAACTGATTACAAGGATCTACATATAAACTCCTCCCTAGGGGATGGACAACAGAAATGTGGGTGAAGGGAGACACCGGACAGTTTAAGATATGACTAAATAATTTATAAATTATTAAGGGTTTATGAGGAAGGGAGGGAGGGAGGAGCAGAGGGTGGGGTGTGGAATGAGAAGCTGATGCCAGGGGCTTAAGTGGAGAGCAGATGTTTTGAGAATGATGAGAACAATGAATGTACAAATGTGCTTTACGCAATTGATGTATGTATGGATTGTGATAAGAGCTATGTGCCCCTAATAAAACAATTAAAAACAAAAACAAAGCTCTTCCCCAGCCCCATCATTCAAATGCATAGACTTGCACACAGTTGCTTATGGTTTTAAAAATGGAGCCGTAGAGGTGGAGGCAGGCAGAAGCTGGAGGGATCCTGTCTCGTGGATTGGATTCTGGAGCTGCGAGACGCTGAGACAAAGGTCAGTGCTGGGAAGGGACATCCCTAATAGCGCACAGGACAACTCACCCACAGTTAATGGAGCTGGCGGCACATTTACCAGGGGAGAACTCCTTCCAGCTTGTAAGACGTAGTGATTTGATGGTGACTATGCTCTAAGGATAAAAAGGTGCCCTGACGGTGTAATGGGCTCAGCAGTGGACCGCCGAGAAGGTCGGTGGTTCCAACCCAGCAGCCGCTCTGCAGGAGACAGATGAGACTGTCTGCTCCTGTGAAGTTAGTCTTGGAAACCCTAAGGGGCAATTCTACTCTGTCCTACGGGTAGAAGAAAATCAAACAAACAAAACCCAGTTTTAAACCACGAGTCCCTTCAAGCGGCCGCCGTCAGCACTCGATCCTGGTGGCGGTCCTGGCGTAATGGAAACGGCTGGTGCCGCACCAGCTTTGTCTCCGGCTGCTTTCACAGCGCGCTCTCTGCGACGTGAGATGCTTGCATATGTGATGAGCTAAAGGCAAATGAGCCCTTATGTTGGTATTCTTCAAACTCGGGGTCTTTGCCGTGGGGCCAGGAAAGACAGCTCTAAGACTGACGAGATTAAGTGAAAACACACGGGTCAGGATCTCAATTGGAAGATTCAGTGTCAACCTTGGGTGCCTTTTATGTCTCCAATCGCAGAGATTCCCCAACTCCGCCCAGTGCAAAGGCTCCACGGTGGCCAGCGCAGTGCAGTGCAGTGAGCATCAGCGAGGCCCCGGCCCCGGCTTCTAAGCACGGCTTCCACCAAGGGAGGCAGGGCTCCTTGATTCCAGGCCTAAGTCAGGAAATATACAAGACACATCAGGAAGATCTGGTTATGCCAGAGAGTGGAGTCACCCTCAAAGGCTACCAGGGTCACGGCAAAGGACCCTGTCCCACCTAAGGGACTCAGATGCCAACTTGAGAGACGGCTGCTGGTCAGAGAGGACATAACTCAGGACCTGGAACATAAGAGCTGCAGAGGCTTGAAGCACACCCCGTCTCCGATACGGACCAATGGGTTTTAGATCTCATCCATCACCCCGGGATGATGGCAGAAGAGTCGGCTCATTATCCTGGAAGCTAATGAAGCCAGTGCAGGGAAACAACAGACAGAGGCAAGTCAAGCACCTTGGTACTCAGTGCGAAGCCCGGGCTCAGAAAGACGAAAGGGAAGAAGACGCCCTCCGCAGAGAAAAGGGAAGAAGACCGAGCTGAGGTGTTGAAGGCTGGGAGTAAAATACCAAAGGACACAGGAAGCATCCGAGGAGATGAAAGGAATGCCCGCGGTCACTGTGCCAAACGGGAGTGGGAGGCGTCTCAACCACGCCAGCAGGCAGCATGTGATGAAAACAGCCTGGGGTGTGGAAGGGAGACGGCTCTAAGAATCGACAGAAAGCCCGCTGAGATGCTTCAGCACACCGGTGCCATGCTGGAGCGCTCACCTATCCTGGCTAAGACACCCGCCGGCTGACTGGAAGACAGCGCTGTCTATGCCCACTCCTAAAACAGTGATCCGACAGAATGTGGAAATGACTGACACGGCCAGTGTGCCAGTTACATGATCTGGTGTCCGCTTGTGGAGGGGTGGAGTCTAGCCTGTCAATCAAGTCGCAATTTGATGACCTCTTTTAATTAGAGGCATCCAGGAGATAAACAGCTCACTGGAGGCCAGATACATAGACTCTCTGCTTCGTCTTCTTGCTGACAAACCAGATGTGCTACACTGATGAAGCCAGAGCCCTGGGGCTGGAGGAGCCACATGGAGACCCACGCCAGTGCTTAGAGGCTTCACCATCACGGGATCCATGAGACTTTCCATCCACTGGCCTGCGATCTTTCTTCCTGCATTCAGGTCATTGCATGTGCTGCGTGAGATTTTGTAGACTGGTAAGGGACACATGGGCTAATATCGGATTCACTTCTCTAGTCATCCCAGATGAACACAATCAGTTATAGCACCAGGAAGTGGACATGTGTTGAAGATCATTTGAAGACAGTTGCAACCATACTTTGACAAGGAACTGCTGGGAATTCCAGCTGGATGCAGAAGGGGACGTGAACCCAGGGAATCACTGCCGACGTCAGATGGATTTGGAGCAAAGCAAGAGAACACCAGAGGCGTACTGGTCTGTGTTACTGACGGGGCAGACGCATGTGGCTGGATCGACCACAGCAGACGTTGGGTGACCTTGCAAAGAATGGGAATCCTCGGTGACTTCGTGTGCTCATGCTGACCCTGTACACAGACCAACAGGCAGCTGTCCAGAGCAAGGGATCCTGCCTGGCTGAGAGTGACAAATGCTCTGTGTCGGGGATGTATTCTTTGACCCTATTTACATATGCCTCAAACCATCCAAGAAGCGGGACTGTAGGAACTGGCATCGGGATTGGAGGGAGACGCCAACAACCTGCCGTGTAGAGATGCCACGTAACCTTGCTTGCTGAACGTGAGGGGACTTGGTGCAAATCAAAGACGACAGTCTTCAGTATGGATCACACCTCAATATAAGGAAAACAAAACCCTCACAACATCCTGATCAACGCAAAGCCACCAAGGTTGCCGCGGGTTTCCTTTAAGGGCTGTGGCACCAGGGAGGGTGAGAAGCGGCAGAGAAGAGGTGGCTTGCAGCGTGTGGATCGTGAGCCCCACAGAGAGGTAGAGAGTTGCTGTGGGAAGGGAGGCCGGTGTCAGAACTGGTAACTAGATGGGGAGGTGGAGGCATTTCTGACCGCTCAACACTCGGCCTTGGTTGGTGCTAATGTAATTCTCTCTCCCCTCGAGATGTTAGAGGAGCTCAGACGCTGCTGTCCCACGATGCCATTTTCACACCACTCTGCACCAACCTGATGTTTGCACCGGACTGTGGTCCACTCAGTACATAATAAACAATCAAACAAACGCCCTGCCATCAGTCGACCCTATAGGACAAGGTAGAACTTCCCCTGTGGGTTTAATTCTTTACGGGTGCAAGATGCTCCCATGTCTCCGGAGGAGCAGCTGGTGTTTTCAAAGTGCTGACCTTGCAGTTAGAAGCCCTGCACATAACCACTCTGCCACCAGGGCTCCTAGCATCACTGAAAAGCCTGAGATGGTATGAGAGTGACCAACAGGGAGACTTGCTGCTGGAAAAGGGGGCACGTGCAGGTGACCTTGGATTTGTGAGAAGCAAGAAATAATGAGTAACTTTCCATTTGTAAAAACAGTACAGAAAACCAACATCTGCCAGTCAGATGAACTATGCCTGTAAGAGGAATGGCGACCATAGGGCCAACCATTGGGAAGTCTGATACCAACGTCGTGGAAGGCAAACAGGGGGAGCTGATCGGCGCTGCAAACCCCCACCTAATGAAGTGTCATGAAGGGGTCGATCGTGGGGCAAACACCACTGTGTTGGGGCAAGATTATCAACGGTGGCTACAAAGTAGGAGGGGGGAAAGGATCTGTACACAGTGTGTTACTCCTCGCCCCACAAGTTACTTCATTACAAGGGACACATCGAAACACGCACATGGGGAGAAACTCGGTGACTCCAGTGTAACATCACCACATCACCTGTCCTGGAACAAATGATTACCTGCCTCTGGATAGGGTACACCCGGAGGGGGTGCCGCGTGTTGTTGTGGGATTCCAGCTCAAAAATCCATCACGAGAATGAAATTGCATGGAGACATCAGGGTGGGAACGGTGGACATGCTACAAAAATAACTTGCTGTTAACCACCAACCCCCATGGCATGGTATTAACTCTGAGTCACACGACCGGCTGTGAGTCAGCAGAGGGTCACTCCGCAGAGCCCTCCACAGACTGACTGTTCTGGAAGTAGATCACCACGTCTTTCTTCTAGATCTTTCTGGAAGCCAGCCTTTACGTTAGCATTTGAGCATGGGCTGGCACGGTTCAGAAAAGACTAAGGAGCTGTTGCGGACTGAAGGATGAGGGGACATAGCTACTGGGCGCCATGTGTGCTCCTGGGGCAGTAGTGGGGTGATGGACGGCGTTTGAAGAAGCCTCTAGACTCGTTCACATCAGTGGGACTTCACCGGTTCGGGTGTCTGGTCGGTGGCTGTGTAAGGTAACACTCACAGACGTCTGCACGTGGGAGTTCTATGGACCATTTTTGCAACTCTTTTCTACGTCTGCACTTCCATCAGGGGGGAGGTCGTGACTTTAAGGGGTGATCGGTTCCTTATGGGAGCCCAGGGAATGGAACCTGGGAACCTGAGACATGACTTGTCTCGACTTCCAAAGAATTTTTTTTTCTTTTTTAACAGTTAACATTTTATTTTCTTTGGACAAAAAATACACAAAGCCTGCTCTGGGTCTGATCCTTAGACATCCTGGTCAGTGGTCACCAGTCACGCTGTTGACCCGGCGTCAACATTCTGCTTCTTTCTGTTCTCACCCACCGCTGCCCGCTGCGTCTCCGGCTCAGGCGGTTGATTTAAGAACACCAGAGTCGGGGTGGCCACCTTGGCTCTTAGCACTCAACTACTACTTAGTTTCGAGGAAACTTCAGGGGATAGTGGCCATTCAGGATCTGAAGAGTGGCTCAGGCCAATCTCCTAGTGGTTTGACGTTTTCTTTGACAGAGCTTCAAAGGGAACTACAGAGACATGACAACCGGTTTGGACACAGGTCACAGACGGAAGGTCAGAGAACGCTCCTGAGAGCCTGGGGCCCGTGTGCGTGTGGGTGTGGGCGAGTCCAGATAACACCCCGGAGGTGCAGCATGAAAGGGAACAATCACAACAACACAACCTGAGATCGGCGAGGAAAAGCGAATGAGCGGAAAAGGGCTCTTAAGAAAGAACGGAAAGGGATGGATGAAGGCAGGGCGGTGGAATCGCGTCTGTGTGGAACCCCGGCCGTGGTGGCCTGGCTTGTGTGCAGGTGGTTTTTTAAATGAAAAAGAGCCTGTCCTATGAGCCGCCTCCCTCACTGCCATCTCTAACAGCACCTGCCCGGGTCAGCAGGCTCCCCAAACTGCACCCTGGAGAACCGCAGAGGGGTCAGGGTGCGGCAGCCCCACAGCAGACCCTCCAGAAATGCTGGCCCAGCACAGGGCAGCACCTTGGTGGGCCTGGGGCCTCGGCCTGCCCGGGGAGCCGCCATGTGGTTGATTCCCCCGGGCCCCCTGAGGAAGGGACAGCAGTGGGATGGGAGCTGGCCCAGGATGGTGTCTGCTTTTCTTCCCAGCACCCTAGAAAGCCCCCTCACTGGGACGCAGAGGGGCTGTGGGCACTAAAGTCACGTCGTGTTCACTGCCCCCTTCTCTGCTTTTGAGGCATCTGGGTGTGCCTGGGACGTCCTCTGTCCCCCCAGGCCTTGCGATTTCTTGCACATGCTTCAATCTCGCTGTTGCTCTTTCTCTCTGATGAGCTTGTTTAAACAGACGGGTCGGACCCGAGGGCAGCCAAGCAGCAGCTAGGGCCGGCCACGGGCATTTCCAGCTCTTGGCTTCACACTGAACGCGGTGGAAATAGGGGCCTTGACCTCCCTTGCTGTCGCCCCGCCCCCAGCACGTCCAGCTAAATCGGCTTCTGTACAGGGTCTGTGCGCTGAGCCCCACCCCCTTTCCAGCTCGGGCAGCCTCAGCTCCAGGGCTCCAGCGACCTGCCAGCTGCCTGCCCCCGCCCACAGCCCAGGTGCCCTCGTACCTGGTGAGCGTCCACCCCCAACTCCTGCAGGGCAGACTTGAAGAACTCGGGCGAAGGCTTCCCCACCACCTCGGCTTCGATGCCACAGGCATACTGGGGGCAGAGAAGGCAAGCCTGAGTCTGGGGCAGGAGCAGGGGCACGCCCGGCCTGCAGGGGTGGGTGGGGGGTGGGGGTCTCCCTCTTTCAGACGCTCGCTCGTCTGCTGCTGTGGCAAGCTGAGGTTCCAAATGTGCGCTCAGGGCTCAGGGACCCCAAGGTGTGTGGCCGAGTGCCTCTCACGCTGGGAAGTGCCTCTCATGGGTAAGGGCTGCCCGGCATGCTCACTGCACCCCTGCTCACGGCCCAACCACAGCTGGGGACCAAGCCATGGGCTGCCCCCCTGACCCCTGGGCTCCACCACTCACCAGCCCTCCCCGTGCCCACCGGGTGTGGGTCCAGGTAAAAGTGACAAGAGCTGCGGGGGACAGGAGCCCCACGCTGGGGTAGCAGACTGCCAGTCGGGGAAACTGGAGGCGGGGCTGGGAAGGAGGCTAGTGAGGGCCTGCCCAGTTTGAGGTGCTCTGAGGGGCAGGGGCAGGAAGGAGGTGGGGGTCAGCCAGAGTGGAGAGGACAGTGGGTGAGGGCAGACGCGGGGGTGCCAGCCTGCCATTGGGGGAGGCAGGCAGGGTGGGGCTGACATCAGCGAGAGGGAGCACCCAGCTGGGCCCCCAAGGTGGAAGTGGCCTTACGAGCGCAGGGAAGCACCCCAATGGGCACAGATGGCACTGGGGACGCCCCTGGGCAGGTACCTCAAGGGCCTTTGTGTAGGCGCCCACGTCCAGCATCAGGCCAGCCGCCTCTTTGTAGTAGCGTCTGGGAAGAGAAGGAAAGAACAGGACGTAAAATCATTAGGAAGAAAGACCAGGCCAGGCAGGGGCGGGGCGGGTACTGGCCGCTCGGACAGACCGGTGGAGTCCCCGGCCAGCGGTCCTTTGTTCACGTCCGCTCCAGCCTAGAAACGGATTCATCACCATGGCTCCGTTTGCAGCCAAACAATTCACCAACACTCAAACCCACTCCCGATGAGTGACTGTCACTGTGACGGCAGTAGAAAGCCCAGTCTTTCTCCTGCAGAGCAGCTGGTGATTTTGAACTGCTGACCATGGGGAGCGCAGCCCAGCTCAGACCCACAACACCACGAGGGCTCCAGTAGCTGAGCAACAGAGCCGTCTATACAGTAACGATGCCCCCAGGTAGGCTCACACTCCAGCTTAGACAAATGGAGCACAGGAGACCGAAAGCGCAGCATTTACTCAAAGATACCGTCCGACGGCAGGAAGGTTTGGAGGAAGAGGGACAGAAATGGGGAACACAGGGAGGGAGGGGGCCGGGTGGCATGGCATTGTAAACCCACCCAATTCACAATAAACCGAAAGACCAAATTCACTGCCATCAAGTTCACTCTGACTCGCAGCGACCGGTGGGACAGGGCAGAACGGCCCCCACGGCTTTCTGAGACTGTCACTCTGGACAGGAGCAGAAAGCCTCATCTCTCTCCTGAGGAGCGGCTGGTGGTTTTGAACTGCTGACCTTGATGTTAGCAGCCCAACCAGCAACTACTATGCCACCAAGGCTCCTAGCTCAATTCCCAATAAAATGTTAAAAATAAAGAGAGCTGGAGGACAGGGTTGGCGGTGGCCTGGGGTGTGCCAGGAGGCTCCAGGCCTGGGTGCCAGGGCTGCAGAGTCAAGATGAGGCCCAGCCCGAAGCCCTGCTGACAGTGGCCCATGGAGGTCAGTGCATTGCGCTCAGCGAGCGACGGCAGCCTGGTTAAAGGCCCGCCCGCTGCCAGGCTCACGGGGACCCCACCACAATGATTAACAGGGCCCTTTAGGACAGATGGTTCCCAGGCTGCGACAGAGAAAGACAAGCGCTCTGTGTTCGGGGAAAGCGCATCAGGACCGAGGAGCATGTGGCTAACCCCTAATTGCTAATCATTAACCCCTAATTGCTGCCTGGAGAAGAAACCCCCATTAGTTCCACAGCACCCTGCTACAAGGAGATGCCAGAGTCCTGGGCACCAGATGCTTCCCAGAAAAGGCCGCCCCTCTCCCAGG
>NW_022103968.1:6299081-6300669 GCF_000313985.2 Echinops telfairi
TCCGCCACACTGGCTTCAAGCTGGACTGGCTTCATGAGCCACTTTTCCTTCTTCACCCCACGACGTATCACTTCCACGCGGTGACACAGACACCTCTGTGGCCTGGCTCGAGGTTACCTGCACATGTCCTAACGTTTTAGCCGCCCCTGGAGATGGGGCGAGCATCTTGGTGCATTCCAGGTAGTGTCTCAGTCGGGGACAGGTGAGAATTTTTTAGGGCCGTAACAGACATTGTCCATGTGCCTTCCACAAAGGGGGAAGATTGACTCTCTCGCCAGAACAAACTCAGGGCTGTTGAGTCGATCCTCACTCACGGCGATCCTATAAGACAGGGTAGAACTGCCCTGTGCGTGTCCCAGACTCAACTCCTCAGAGGAGTAGAAAGCCTTGTCTTCTCCCTAGGTGGCTGCAAACTGCTGACCTTGCGGTTCACAGTCCCACATGTTACCGGCTAGGCCACCAGAGGCCCCTCCTCATCAACAGAAGCAAATGTTCAAAACAAAAGAAAAGCCCAAAACGATTGCCTTCGAGTCAATTCCGACTCACGGGGATCTGACAGGAAAGAGTCGAACTGTGGGTTTCCCAGAGAGTAACTCTTCACCGGAGGGGAAAGGCTCATCTTTCTCCCTCGGAGTCGCTGGTGGGTTTGAACCCTCAACCTTGGCCTTAGCAGCTCAACACGTAACTCACTACCCCACCAGCACTAGCATTCTAGAACTGCAGTTCCTGGACCTGCAAGGCCCTATCGCTTCCCCAGCTCCTGCAGCAGGCAGGATTCTGGGGCCCTCCCAGAGGACACGGTGACCAGCTCAGGAGCTAATGCCGACTGTGTCCTCGCTGCCTAGGCCTCCTGGACATGCTGCTGTGTCTCTGGCCCCTGGCCAGAGCTAAACACTCGTAAGCCGGCATGCTTCGTTCTGCTGTGACTCCTTCCACTGTGCTTGGGAGATGTTGTTGGTTGGTTGTCGGATTTTTTAAGCAACAGTGTGTGGGGCGAGTCTACGGGCGCATTGTCCCCACAGCATGGGCTCACTCTGTCTCCGGGTCCTCTGGGTCATTCTCACGATGCTGCCGACACACAGGCACAGCGCTGGAGACGCTCACTCATCCACACCAAGGAGCCTGGAAGGGCCCGTATTTGTGCCATTCTGAAGGAAGTGGAGCTGGCAGAACACGGACGTTATCAAGCAACACCACTCACACCACACGCCGGGGAAGTGTCGCTGGAGAGAACTGGGGTGGTTGCAGCCGTGCATGACGGGAGCTGCAAGACAGTCAGGCTGCGGAGTCAGAAGACGGCGGAATGAGGGATGTCATTCCTGACATCGGGGGATCTTGGCTCTCAGCAGAAAAGACCTGAAAGATGTTTACTGTGTTTTACTGACTGTGCAAAAGCATCCGACTGTGTGGACCATAAGCTATAAGCTATGGATAACTTTAGGGATTTTTTTTTCCTAATCATTTCATTGAGGGTTCATACAACTCATCACAATCCATACATACATTCAATTGTCAAGCACATTTGTTGCCATCATCATTCTCAAAACATCTGCTTTCTACTTGAGCCCTTGGTATCAGCTCCTCATTT
>NW_022103968.1:6300769-6301730 GCF_000313985.2 Echinops telfairi
TCATGCAGAACATGGACATAGACCAGGAGGCAACCAAGAGAGCAGAACATGGGGTATTTCGTGGTTTAAAATCAGGAAAGGTATGTGTCCGGGTTGTATCTTTTCACCTACTCACTCAACCTGTAAATGAGACCAATAATCCCCTAAGGCTGGCTAGATGAAGAAGAAATGGCATCCAGGTTAGTGAGGCTCGTGAACATCCTGGGCTAAGCAGATGATACATGGAGACAACACATGATATAAGGAGAAGGGATGGGAGTTGTCCAGGATCTCAGTTTACTCGGATCTCGAGAAACCAGAGGACAGACTTCCCTGGGCAAATGTGCTGCAGGAGACCTCTCTAGAGAGGGACGGAGCAGGGCTGTCACTTCCAGGACTTGAGCCACGGCAGTCCCTTCGCCTCACATGCACGTGCGAGAGGGCCATGAGAAAGGGAACCCGAAGGAGACATGATGCATTCCAGTCCCGACGCTGGCTGCCCCAGGAACAAACAAACCTGTCTCAGCGGAAGTACAGCCACACGGTCTGTAGAGGCAGGGGTGGCCAGATTTGAGCACACAAACCCCGGGCGTGTGATCGGGAGACCAGTCCCTGGGAAAGGAAGGCGCACAACGAAAGGCGCTGCCACCGAGGCTGCAGCCAGGGGCTCGCATGCAGCAGTGGGTGTTGGGGTGGGTGCCATTTTCACGTTGGCTAGCTCGATCCCTACGAGTTAGGACTGACCCCATGGCAGTGAGTTCGATTGCTTTGGGCCGTCCCTCTGAGACATGGGCAAACAGGGGTTTCAAGGAAGCAGACAGAAGACAAATTTGTTTCAGGAACTGAAAGAATCCTAGGGCATTCGTCATACCGTGAAAGGTGCCCGGTGCTCAAAGGAAGTGTGAGCATGGCCCGGCTTGGCACCCCGAGGTGGCGGGCCCTCCTGTGGTCCACACGTTTTTTGTTGGCTGGGATTTTAACA
>NW_022103968.1:6302403-6304752 GCF_000313985.2 Echinops telfairi
CTCAGCAAACATGCTCAGCAACCAGCCCACCTCCAGAGGCCTTGTTATTTCCCCCAATCCCAAACAAAGGCCAGTCCTCCCTCCATTAAAATAACGAGCCCAGCTCAGTTCAAGAGGGGAAATGCTGCAGTTCTTCTAAAGTAAGGTCACCAGATGTTCCGCTCTTGGTGGGACAGTCCTGATTTTTAACAATTTTTCCCACGTCCTGCGGCGTTTTTAAAAAGTCCCAATTTTGGGAAAGAATGCATGACAAGCTAGGGTATACGGTTTTCGGCTGCCATGTGGCTATTTTGCCAGGATATGAGTTTTATCAATGGTGTCCCGCTTTACCAATGTTAAAATCTGGTCACCTTACAAGACACGACAGCGCCGGAGACAGTTTGCATGTGGTTGGATTTCCCACCCAGGATGAGATTAGCACTCCAGGAAGCCCAGAGGAAGAGGTGGGGGACCAGAGGTAAGCCAGGACTGTGCCCCAGGGGGACTCTCTTCCAGACCCGAAATCTAGTAACTCCGCTCAGCTCCAGGCCCCCCCATGCAGGACAGGGCAGGTCTGTGCGCCCCTGGGCGTTCAGGGGCTGGTTTTTCTAATGCAACTTGCCAGGGTGGGTCCACTGGGTGGACCTAAACCTCCCCGTTGGCAGTCAGCTGCCCAGCACGTTATCCGTTTGAACCCAACCTCCACCCCCTAGAGCACCAAATCCCCCAAGCCGATGCCGGCGCAGAGACGACACAGCACAGGGCCGGGCTGCTCCTGTGGATTTCCAAGGCTGTGACTATTTACGAGACTAGACATCCCCGTCTTTCTCGGGCGGAGCGGCTGGTGGTTTCCAACTGCTGACCTTGTGGTTAGCAGCCCGATGAGTCAGCACGGTGCCACCAGGGCTCCTCGGGAGCACACACATCTGTCAACAGGCACTTGCCTGGGACAAGGCTTGGCCGGACACACAGCGTGTCGGCGGCAGGACTGAAAACCACTGCCATTTCCTTCCTTTTGCTGTCTTCTCGTTTTCTTTCCCTCGGGGAACACGTGTTTTATATTGGTGGTGAGAAAGGATGTTAAGAAGAATAACCAACACTGTTTTCTTTAAAGGAACAGACTGTGTGGCCACGTGGCCAAAGCCCAGACAAAATGTAAACCTCAAAGCTGCCCCTTCACGCGCCCTAGCTCCCCACCTGGAGCAGGGGACGGCGCACGCCATCAGCCACACACACCCCCACCCTCAGACACATGGGCAGGGCGCGCGCACGCGCCCTCAGACCCACATGTGGTCACATTCATCCATCCAGACCTGGGGACCGCACGCTCCCAGCTTGGTCCCCACTGGGTAGCTGCCCTCTGGCACAATTCCTCAACACCTTGTGCTATAAAACCTGCACTCAAACCACAAGCTCTCCAAAGCTGAGCGGCACCTGCCCCCAGGTGCAGTGCACCCTCTCCTTCTTTGTGCTAAACTAAGACCAGCACCGCCCGGCCTCTGGGCTCTCCCAGGGGTCCCAGTCTGCAAAGACTCCCTGGGCTCTCCTAGCCTTGGGGCCAAAGGAAGCTTGACCAATCAGCATCCAGGGATAGTATCTTAATCTTCTAAAAATTTTTTTAAAGGGAAAGGAAAAAAAGAGTCTCCCTACCTGTCCTCCCCTTCCCCCCTCGCCTGCCTGCTCCTCTTCTCCGGACCTCCGTGTTTCCCTCGTGTCGTCTAGGGGTCTCCAGCTGGCCAGGCCTCCTTGCCTGTCAGTTTGATGTACTGTGGAGGTTTGCATGTGGCTCTGGCCCCGGGACCTCTGTCCATCTAGCAGGGTCACCCAAGGTAAACAGGTTTCAGCAGATCTTCCAGACCAGAGCAGGCTACGAGAGAAGGGCACCCGGTGCCTGCAGCAGTGGCCCAGCACGGATGGACAGTGAGGAGGCCGCAGGGCCAAGCAGGGTTTTCCTATTGATAGGGCCGCTATGAGTCGGAACCAACTTGAAGGTACCTAGCAATACAGCAACAAGCTAAGCTGGCAAGGGCTCTGAGCCGGTGCTTACAGTCGGGAGAAGGAGCGGGCAGCCCAGCGGCGAGGTTGCCTGGTCCGAGCACGGAGGGTGGGGAGGGGACAGGGCGCTCCTCCTGGAAGGGAGTGATTTACATTTGGCATCTGTTTGGACCTGAGAGTGGGAATTGGCTTTGTAATTTCTTCTGTCATGCTGCCCGTCAGAAAATTAAGCTGTTTACGCTGTCGCCTCGAGAAGGTTAATGGCTCTTCTGGGAAAGGTCAAGTGGTCATTTTGAAGGGAGGCAAACCGGACAGGGTGGGTGGGAGAAAAAGGCAGACCCTCGCACGGGATGCTCCTCTGGGCTCGCCTGCCTC
>NW_022103968.1:6305515-6307136 GCF_000313985.2 Echinops telfairi
GTGCACCCTCTCCTTCTTTGTGCTAAACTAAGACCAGCACCGCCCGGCCTCTGGGCTCTCCCAGGGGTCCCAGTCTGCAAAGACCCCCTGGGCTCTCCTAGCCTTGGGGCCAAAGGAAGCTTGACCAACCAGCATCCAGGGATAGTATCTTAATCTTCTAAGATTTTTTTAAAAGGGAAAGGAAAAAAAGAGTCTCCCTACCTGTCCTCCCCTTCCCCCCTCGCCTGCCTGCTCCTCTTCTCCGGACCTCCGTGTTTCCCTCCCTCCCGGCAGACCCCTGACTGGCCCTGGTGCCAACTCACCCCTTCCCCAGGGAGATGAGCACTGGTGTCTCCAGCTCCATCAGCACCTGGAAGGCTTTATTCATGTTCTGGAAGGAAAAGCCCTCGGCGGCGTCTGCAATCACCACGCAGTTGGGGTTGGACGTGTCCACCTGGTGGAATTCCGAGCGGAGGCCTGGAAAGAGGACACAGGCCCTCAAGTCCCCGAGCCCCGGCCAGGGCCACCCACCGCCTCTTTCCCACCTTCACAGCCATAGCGGAGGGGAGCGGGGAAAGAGTGGTGTTCCCATTGTACAGATGAGGGCGCTCGTTGGGAGAGAGCGCTGCCCGGGTCTGAGACCGCCCAGCCCCTGGCTGCACGGTTCCCTTGGTAACAGAGCAGGCAGGAAATGGCCCGGTGCAACAGCTCCAGAGAGGACAGAGGACTGGTCTGCAGGGAGAGGAGGGGGCTGCACAGATAAGTCCCATGGGCACACCTCAGCTTCTGAAGGTGGGTCAGAACAAGGGGCAGCTCCGGGGAGCCCCACCGCCTCACCTGGCCCTTAGCAGGCTCTTCTTCTTCCTTGACATGACAACAGAGACAGGGGCAAGGGCAGGGTCTCCAGGGTCAGGAAGCGCTTACACCCTAGAGCACGTCATTTGCACAAGGCTGTGGTCCACAGCGGAAGCCTGAACGCCGGCTGAGTCTTGACATCCTTGTAAATTCTGACGCCACTCGAGTGAGTTCCTGCTTCTTCCCGATGCCTGCTGACCACTGAGCCAGCGCTGCGGCTGCACTCAGGCCCAGGAATCCCACTCCTAGGTCGGTCCCAGAAATGCCCGGGAACACTCCGACTGGCTCGTTCACAGAAGCCCAAGAGAGGTGGTTTGGACAGGAGGATGGAGGGAAAACTGCCTACTCAGTTCATGGAAAACTGCTCGGTCATAAGACAGAAATGACTGAGAGGGGCCCTGGTGTCCCTGTGAGTCAGGTGCTGGACTGCGAACTGCCAGGTGGGCAGCTGAAAGCCACCAGCGACTGGGAGAAAGAGGAGGCTGTGTGCTCCAATGTAGACCCAGGGGCTCAGAGACCTTACGCAGGCTTGCTGTGTGTCAGAACCGGCTGACGACGATAAGCTGGGCTTGGTTTAGGAGCAACTGGACAGCAAAGACTATGTACCACTGAGACCACAAAAATTCAAATAGTTGCTGCCTCGGGGGAGCACGGAGGGGAGCAGGTGGGCAGAGTGGACTGGAAAGGCCATGAGGAAGCACTTGGGGAGCAAGTAAAGTACCCTATCTTCATAGGAGCTGGAGTCACACCCAAAACAAATTACCCCCAAAAAACCTTTGCTATATCA
>NW_022103968.1:6308112-6316168 GCF_000313985.2 Echinops telfairi
CTCCCTGGGGAAGGAGCACTCGGGGTGAAAGAAGCCATCAATAATAAAATGTCAAACCCAGCACCTTGGTGGAAAACACAGCCGCTGAGGAAGGGGCCTGTCCCTGGGCCGCTCACGCTGTCATGCCTGCCCCTTGGGGCCGCAAACTGAGGCCCCCTTCAAGGGTGCAGGAGTTTCTCTCTGCACAGCTGGTCCCAGCCCTGTCCCTTCCCCGAGACACTCCCTCTTCTCCAAGCCTCTCTCCCTGAGGACTGAGTTCTGGGGAAGGTTCCTGAGAGATACGATTCCTAAGGCCTGGGCAGTCAGCCCTGAAAGGAACACCACACTCAGGCCTCTGTGAGGGTCCTCGGTGCCGAGTGCTGCCCCCCTCCCCACTGCCAGCGCTTCAGGAAATTAAACATTACCTGCAACTGTGAGGGGGTGTCCTAAGTTCTAAAGTTGCTCACATCGTCCTTCTAGAATGTTCTCAAGGCACCAGATGCTGCTGCTTCGGTTCCAGGGAAACCACAGGGGTCAGAGGGGCTCTTCCTCAAAGGCTGTCCCCTCTGTGGTCACTAGAGCTCCAGGCTCCTGGGCTGCACTTCACAGACCACGCACGGAACCGAAGTCAGAGACGCCAGGCTCAGGCTACCTGCACCTGCATGTGCTCACGGTCTCGGTGGCTCTTCTTGGTCTCTCTCTGCCTCTTTCTCTTGCTCTTACGCCCCTGATCTTCATGCCTCTCTTCTCTCACTGTCTCTCTTGTCTCTGTGTGTGTGTCTCCCTGTCTCTCTGCCCGTCTCTCTCCTCTTGCGCTCTTGCCCTCCTGCTGTCTCTATCCTGACTTCTATCTCTCTCGCTCTGTCTCTGTGTCTCCCTGTCCAGCTGTCTCTATCTTCTTGCCGTTCTCCTGTCTCTCACTCTCGAGCTTTGCAACAGGAGCGAGGAGGATTTGTCCCCCTCAGCAGCCCTTCGGTCCCTGGTCCCCTCCCATGTCAAGAGGAGTCCTCAAGTTCCCTCTCAGAAGCCACCTGGCACTTCCGTGGTGTGAGGACGGAGGATGGGTGGTAGCCATGCCCTGCACACACCCTCGAAGGCCATCCACCCACAGGCCTGTGTCCACGGCAGGAGGAGCCTGTGCCCCCACCCCGTCCTGCCCCACTGAGGAACGTGCCCCTCCACCCCACAGGAAGGGTCCCGAGCCCAGGCCTACCATCGTGGACGAGCAGGTGTGGCCGCAGGCCTCTTGCCCTCAGCAGCTGGCAGGCGGCCGGGGCCGGAGCGGTCACCTCGCCCTCCGAGAGGTGGAAGCCCAGCCTGCGTAGCAGCTGCACCAGCTCCCGCCGTGACTTCTGGGACTCGTTGGTGCAGAAGCGTACCTTCAACCCGGACCTTTTCAGCCTGCGGGGAAGGAGGGGTGGGTACTGTCCTTGGGCCGATCGGAAACAGGGCAAGGGGGCAATGGGCAGCTGGCACCCAGGAGGGTCACCTCAGGGGTGTGACTTAGGTACTCTGACCCTCGCCCAAACCAGACCCCTGTCGTGCGGTCAATTCTGACACTCAGTGAACCTGTAGGATGGAATACAGCTGCACAGGGAGGGCGGGGTGCGGCTGAAGCAGACAGTCTCAGGGTTCCTCTGAGGAGCAGCTGGTGGGTTCGAACCACCAGCCTTGCAGTCAGTAGCCCAACACTTATACCCACTGTGCCACCAGGGCTCCTGGGGTCAGGGGGATCCTAACTATGACTCTCACAGCCATGTCCCCTCCCTGTCCCTATCGCAACACTCCGTGTTTCTTGATGCAGCGACCACTACTCGGCCCCAGCCTCGATGTGTCTGTCCATCTCCCTGACCTATGTCCCCTGAGCCATGTCCCCAGCACACGGGCCGACGGAGGGATCTGCTGACCCCAGAGAGAGGGTGCAGACCGCGCGAGGGGCAGCAGTGTCTTTCCGGTAACCTAGGCGATCTGTTTCTTTCTTACTATTTGTCTTTCCTAATCAGAGGTTTATGAATGATCAATTACACTTAGTGGTTAATTGCCCTTCACAAAGATCGCTTTTTTTAATTTTTAAATTAGGCGGTTAATATATTGTAACTAATCGCATCCCCTTGCATCTCACAGATAGATCTTCATTGGCAGGCAGTGGGGAGGTGTGATTCGCACCCAAGTTAATGGAGCAGTTGAGCAAAGAAATGCAGGGGTCCCGGGGGGGCTAATGATTGCTAATGGGTCATGTGTGACCTTCTCAGAACAGTGAACAATCCCTGCACCAGGGATGGCAGGCCTCACATCTGCCACTCCAAACACAGCTTCTGATGGGGGGGGGGTGTCGCTGAGGGGACCCCCGCCTCCTCTGAAATGCCCACCCTCATCCACCCCTGCTGCCAGCCGGCCATCTGAGCCAATGTCCATGCTACGGTGGAAACTGTGCTGGACGCCCTGATGCAGAAGGCCGGGGTCAGGCCCTCTCCCACACCTGGCCTCCTCTTGGTACCCACCCAAGGAAGGGTCTTAGGCCATCTCTCCCCATACATACATCTTAGGGCTAAAACGGGACCACCCACAAGAGCCCGAGGTGGGACGAGCCCATGTGTGCATCAGCGGCTGAGGGCCACCCGCTGGTGGCATGGTAGGTAATGCCTGGGTCTATGTTTCAGGCCCAAAGAGGCCGACTGTGCAGGTAGAGATTCTCGCCCTAGAGACCCTGTGGGGCAGTCAGGTCCAGGGTTCTTAAGGTGGTGCCCATCAGACAGAGCAGAACTGCTCGGGTATGTCAAGACTTTAAATCTATACCTAAGTAGGCAGCCTCATCTTTCTCCCGTGGAGAAGCGGAATCAAACCGCTGACCTTCAGCGAACAGCCCACGACACCGCCAGAGCTCCTACTCGAAGGCAGTGGGTTTCCGTTCGTGTGGAAGAGAGGGGGACAGGGAGTTAAAAAGATAACACAACAGTGAGCTTCCTAATAAAGCATCACGATGCGGGTAACAGAGAAGCTACGTGGGTGGGGCTACGTAAGTGAGCCCACGAAGCAAAAGCCGCTGTGCCCGTTTCACAGGTGAGAACACTGAGGTGAGAACACTAAGGCTCTGGAGAGGGTGCTCCGGCCAAGGTGGCCCAGCCTGTCAGCCGCAGAGCCTGGAAGCCCTGCACCCTCCTGCATTGGGCACATGGTCCCTGAACCAGCAACACTGCCTCCCGGGTCCCTCTGAGGGGAAGCCCTGCCCTGAGCTGGAGCCCCAAGGCATTTGGGACTCAGCCTCGGGAGGATGAAACACAGGCTCCTAGGTCAGGAAGCCAGGCCGGGGTAGGAGTTCTGTCCCAGGATGACCCACCTCGAGTGACCCCCGAGGGAACAAGCCACCCAGATTTCTGCATTCGACCCCGCCCACCCAAGAACCCCAGGGAAAGGGAGGCTCCATCAGAAGCTATCCTGGAGGGGGGAGGGGGTGTCTGCCACCACCCCAGTTCCATGAACTGACCTTTACCTCATCCGTCCCCACAGGCCAGGACGCACCTCTGAGTGACAGCGCTGCCCGGCACAGTCACCGCGTGTCCCCTTACAAATCACCCCGACTTCACACATCTGCTGGCTGTCGGCATCTGCCAGGAGCGCTCACCCGAAAATAATGAAAACCCTCTCATTACGGCTCCAGAACAGGTAGCGCGCGAGGACAATTACTGGACACCCCGTGTGACCTTGGCCAGCTCTGTGGCTGGTCCTCTTGGGCTGCCGGGCTAGAGCCAGGAGCTCCTGGGGGCTGGGCGGGAAGTGGCTGTCTTCTGTCCATCTCTCGGGCACTCAGGAGGGCTCCTCCCACACCCGCCTGGCCTGGGGTGGCAGATGATACCTCAAGGCTTGGGGCTCCTAAGGGGCCACAGTGTGGGCCTGCTTTCAGGTTGGGATCACCCAGGTAGATCCCAGCACCCGGTCGGAGCTCTGAAGCTAGCTAAGTCCACACCCCTGCTGCCCCTCATCCTGGTAGCTGAGTGGGGGAGGGCCTGGGAGACCAGGCAGTGAGTCCAAATCCCACCTGCGCCAACCTGGAGGTGGATGCACAGAGCTGCTGGGACCTCCTGCCTTGGGCTGGGGTCCTGACGCCCTTATCAGTTAGGTGGCCCGAGAGCCAACCTCTTGCTGTCCCTGAGTTTCAGCCTTGCCTGGGGCTGGGTGTCGGCAGTGTCTGACCCTCAGCTTCCTGGGACTGCTGAGAAGGGCGGCAAGGCGGGCACAGGCCCGGGGCCAAGCAGCCCTCACCTGTCGGGGTCAACACCAGGCTGGTTTTGGCCAGCAGCCCAGCTGAGCTTGCTGGGGCCCTGCCTCCTGGGCCCAGAGACTAAGGAGACATCAAGCCAGGGTGGGGGCCAGCCCCTGCCCTGCCCAGGGCCAGCTCTCGCTGGACGCTGTTGCAGGGATGCACACGTGGTGCTTTGGTGTCTGAAGTCCGACTGGGGAGAAGGGGGCCAGTTAAGGAGTGAAGGGAGGTGCTTGGCCAGTCCAGCTGGTCCCATGTCTCTGTCCACGGGTCTGTGACCTCAGGGGAAGAGCGATGAGGTCAGACTACAGTTCAGCCTTCTGCCAAGACCCTTACGAAACTCGGGCATGCCTTCCCACGCACACAGTGGCCGCCCGCACCTGTGGGGACACGGGCTGCTGTGCTCTCTCAGGCTGGACCGAGAGCCATAAACACGGTGCGAAGTTCAGCCACCGAAACCACTGTGGGTGAACTGGACACCCGAGGTCCTGCAGAGCCAGATCGCCTGACCCCAGGGGCTCCTTCACATGGGTGACAGAGGCCGGATGGGGGAAAACGAGACATGGGGGCTGAGGGTCACCTGAGTTCTCTCGACCACTCACTGTGGAAATAAGAGTGGACCACCACCTCCCTGGGGACCCGGCCGGGCGTGGATGAGGACGGGGTTCGGGATCCTGAAACTAAGGTGCGGGGGCAGCTCTGCTCAGGAGCATGTCACCTGGCTCTCTCCAACCTCAGGGTCCCCATCTGCAAAGTGGGACCCCAAGAGTCATGGGCAAGAGCACTGGTAACATCTGGCTGCTAACCAAAAGGTCTTCGCTGCCCCCAGCCCCAGCCTCCAGGTCCCAGCCCCAGGCCCCTCCGGGAGGAAGCTGTGTCTGCCTGCTTCTGTGACGAGGGTCTGGGGAGCCCACAGGGTGGCTCACTCTGTCCCGAGCTCGCTGAGTCAGAATGGACTTGGGGCAGTGACTTTGAACTCTCGCAACCCTGACCCCTTCAAAGGGACGCTGGGGGCAAAGCAGTTAAGTGCTCGCTGCTACCCCAAAGATCCGTGGTTTACACCCTCAGGTGCTCCTTAGGGGAAGAGCGGGGCTGTCTGCTTCCATCAAGCTGCCCAGCCTGAGAAACCCTAGGGGCAGGGCCCATCCCAAGGGGTCGACAGGGGTCGGCGTCCACTCCATGGCATCCACTCCACATCTTGCCTAGCAACCACTATACGAAAAAGCACCAGACACACCACTGCCTCCAAGCCAATCCCAACACCAAGGTCTCAGAGCAGCGGTTCTCAACCTGTGACTCTCGACAGGTTGGGGCCGAATGACCCTTTCCCAGGGGTTGCCCGGTTCATAGCAGTAGCAAAATGACAGTGATGAAGTAGCAACAAAAATAATTTCATAGTTGGGGAGTCACCACCATGAGGAACTGTATCAAAGGGTTGCGGCATGAGGAAGGTTGAGAACCACTGTCTTAGAGCTTTCTGAGACCACATCTTTAAGACAGCCTCCCCTTCCTCCCTCGGAGAGGCTGATGTGTTTGAACCCTCAACCTTGAGGTTATCAGCTCAATGATTAACCCAGCAAATGGCAAATACCAGTAAAGGCCACTCAAAAAACGCACTGCTGTCGAGTTGATTCTGACTCAGTGGTCCTAAAACTGCTCCATCTGCATCGAGACTGCAACTATTTACAGGAGGAGAAAACCACATCTTCTCCCATGGAGCGGCTGGCGGTACAGAACTGCTGAGCCCCCAATGAGTAACCTATGCCACCAGGGTTCCTCCAGGAAACACCACAAGCCCCCAGGAAATAGCAGTCCTGGTTGGGGTGGGGGTGGGGGGTGTACAGTGACAGCCATGGCCCCGATATGCCCGGGGCTGGCAGGGACCCACATCAGGAGCAGCAGGGAGCAGGTGTGAGGGGCCTCCCTGCGGGAAGGAGCCCAGAGAGCACTGGCCAAGGACAGGATTTGAGCAAGAGCAAGGGCAGGGGTCAGCCGGGTCACAGGAGGATGCGGCACAAAGGGATCCTGGGCCCCTGGGCAGAGGAATCCCACCAATACCCAATAGCAGGTCCGGGCATCCTCCCTCCCCCCATCCGCTTGGCCAGTGTTCAAGCTAAATCCTGAGGGGCCAGAAATACACCTCCTCACGCAGCTCAGGAGTCACTGGGATTCTTGTTCCTGGAGGCTGGCTCTCACTCCCAGGAGGTGATCCTGCCCTGCCTTTGATGGGATAGCATAAAGTTCTGGGGACGGGTCAGAGGTCCACCTGGCCCCCCCACTCTGCCTAACCCCAGGGGACATCACTGAGCAGGTCTTGTCCTCTCTGAGCCTCTGTTCCCTCCTCCACACAATGGACATCACAGTGTCTGCCAGTCCCCAGGGTCATGGAGAAACCACCACTTATAGTAACAGCAGGGCAGGGGCTTGACATGGCCCGACGGACCTCTCAGTACCTCAGGGTGTATGTGTGTGTGTGGGGGGAACAGGTGGGCATGACACATTTGTATAATCTGTACCCACCTACCTCCCGATTGGCCCCTGGCTCCTTCCAGAACTGGCATCTGCCAGGTAAACCATTAACTCCACTGAGAACATCCCCACCCCCATCCTCCCTCACACCCAGAGCCCGGGGCCTCAGTGGGATTTCCAGGATTCCCGAGGGTGACCCTGCTCACCTGGGTGAGGTCAGTGGGCAGAAACAGCTCACACTGCCTCTGGAACTGTTTTCCCAAGCTACTTTCCACACAATTCATGGTCCCGGGCCTGTCACCGCCACCCCAGCTAGCTGGGAGCTCCTGTTTCCTTCTGTTTCTAAAGGGAGCGCACACGTGACTCCACGAGAGGCCACTGAGCCTGCACCACAGCCAGGGCGCAAGCGCCAATCCACGCACACAGCAACCTCGTTCCTGGCAACCCAAAATCCCAGTTCACCGCCGTCCAGTCCATCCCAACCGCCCTGGGGGCCTCCGAGACTGTGACTCTTTACAGGAGTGGAAAGCCTTCCTCGCGGAGAGCAGCAGGTGGTTTTGAACCGCTGACCTTGCAGTGCGCAGCCAACCACGTAATCCACTATGCCGCCAGGGCCCCTTGGTCTTGCCCACAGCTGTATACTGGTCTGTGACCTTGGCGGCTCCTGGCAGGCACTTCTTGCCACACCCCAGTATACTTGCAGATACCACCAGCCAGTGCCAGACTGGGCGGCCCATCCACGCACCGGGGGTGGGGGGCAGACTTCCTCAATTTTGTTTAAGTGTTTCATCATTTTCACTGGTGCCACAATCAGCAGTGAGGCTTAAAGGAGGAAAGCACAGGGCTGCTCATCTGCTCATCCACCTGTTTCTCATACCAGTGTCCCACCTAAGAGCCACGGGTGTGTGTGGGGGGGGTGTAGCTCGAAGGTAGGAGGCCCTGGGACTGAAAAGTAAAAGAAAGGCTCATTGGCAGCACGTGTTTCCAAATAGGGACTTCTGCCTCGGGTGACCTGTGAACCTAGACACATATTGTCCGGCCCGTGGGGGAGCCCAGCCATGGAAGGGGGGCAGGGGACACAGGTGGGGTGTGGCAGGGCTGCACAAAACCAGGAGGGGAGGGAAGGCTGTGGGGAAAGAGCGAGCAGACCTGCAAGGGCCCTGAATGCCCCTGGAGGTGAGGGACGAAGGGCTTGCCCGGCACCTATGGGCTGGCTGGAATGTTTACGAGAACAAAGTCCCTTGTTCCTTAAGAAAACTTAGGATGCAGGTATTGTGCATGTTCTCTCTTTCTATCTATCTATCTATCTATCTATCTATCTATCTATCTATCTATCTATCTATCTATCTA
>NW_022103968.1:6317820-6336292 GCF_000313985.2 Echinops telfairi
ACCGACTGTACTGACCGCTGTGGATCTTTAAAAAGCAACCAAAAATAAGTGGGATGCTTTCAGAAAATCCAAGGGAAACCCAGAGTGTGTGTGTGGGGGGGGCGGAATGGGGGTTGTGAGTACAAGAGAAGGGGGTGGGCCCCATCACACTGGGCAGTGGCCTCACCCCAGGGAACTTCCTTGAGTAGCACAGAGACTTCAAAGCCAACATATCAAGGCACTGCCGCAGGTGGAAGGTGCAGTGAAGCCTCCCTCCTGGGGCTAAACCCCAGCTGACTACCCTGTCCTGGTCCTGAGCCCACTGGGTCACTGCAGAGGAACAAATCCCGTAGCAAGGAGGAGTCGCCTGCCCAGCCTTCAGGATCACCAGGCACTGTGTCCTGGGCACAGGACTGTGGACCCCAGGCCTCCATGGGCGGGCACTTACAGAGTTGAGCGAGGGGCTGGCAGTGAGCATCAGTGTCGGCCAACGGCCAGCAGGGCTGCTGTGGAGAAGGGGCCTCCTTCAGTGAAAACCTCCCCAGATCTCTGTGAGCCCTGGAATCAGGAGGCCCGAGCTCAAAGTTGCACCTGTGCCAAGTCTTGACACGTCTGGACCCTCTGGGAATGATACCACTGGCTGGGTCCCGCCCCTGGGCCTCCCAAAGGGGACGCCTGGCAGCAGACTTAGTGGCACAGTCACCCCGCTGGTGCAGCCCCAGCCTGGCTCCCCAACATGTCACTCGACAAGGGCATGCACGTGCCCACCTCCTCTGAGGCCATTCCTGGCCCCTCAGGTGGACAGGGACACTCAGCGGCTGGTCCTGTCTTTACTGCTCAGGTTCTTTGAGAGGTGATAGTGGAGCTGGGGCGGGTGGCCAGAACACACTGGCTGGAAGGAACAGAGGCTCAGTGTCTGGAGCTCTGAAGGGCTGACGTCGGAAACTGGGCATTGGCCAGGTTGGTTCTTACTGAAGGCTCTGAGAGAGACGCTTCCAGGCCTAGCCCCCAGCTGGGCCACCCACAGAGGAGCTCCTTGGCTTCTCTCTGCTTTAAAGTCACAGGGCTGTCCTTCCAGTTCCATGGTCCCTCTCTAGGGCACCGGAGGGGCGTAGGGAGGGCAGGGTATGAGGGCACACAGTCACAGTTTCAGAAGCTCAAAGGGCAGTTCTCCCCTGTCCTCCAGGTCCACTCTATGTCGGCATCCACTCCCACTCGATGGGGGTGAGTTTGGTTTTGGGGTTTCCAGAGTAGAACCGCCCCCCACCCCACTGCCGCATCTTCCCCCCTCAGAAGGGCTTATGGATTTGCAGGCAAGCACTTACCCACTACACCGTCGGGCTGTCTGAATATGTGTAATTGACTAAAATAATTGTTAAGTGGTCCTGATTTCAAACAGAACCAGAAGCCTGCTTTCTCTCACTGCCCAGATTATGACTCAGAGCCACCCTAAGAAGAGAGTAGAACTGCCCCTGTGGATTTCTGAGTCTTTAACACTTTACAGAAGTGGACAAACCTCCTCTTTCTCCCAAGGAGCAGCTGGTGGGTCCCCTAACCTTGTAATCAGCAGCCCAATGCAAAGCTGGGGCTCCAAGAGCATGCTACTGAGATAAAGTGATACGTTGTTGGTATACTAAAGTGGGGTCTATCCTGTACCAAGCTCTGGCCTGGGAACGGGACCGATGTCATAAATTATCAGGGCAGCAGCATGAGTTCCCCTCCCTGAACGGCACCCAACCCTGGGAATCATCCTGTATCCCAGCAACCACAGGTCTCCTTGGCCCTACTTCCAGAGCAGCTGTACTCCAACCCCTCACTCCATCTCCAATCTGTCTTAGAAGAAGTAGGGCCAGAGTGCTATGCAGAGGCAAGGATGGCGAGCGTTCATCTAACATACTTTGGACAAGTTATCAGGAGAGACCAGTCCCCGGAGAAAAGGACATCGTGCAAAGTCGAGGGTAGCAGAGAAGAGGAAGGGCCTCGAGGAGATGGATGGACATCGTGGCCGCAACGATGGGCTCAGACATAAGATCAATTGTGAGGATGGCGCAGGACAGGGCAGTGTTTCCTTCTATTGTGCACAGGGTCACTCTGAGTCAGAACCGAGTCACTCGAGAACAGACCATGAAGAAGGAAGGTGCTGTCCACATAGCCCAGCACCCTCTGCTCTCTTCCTGCTGGTACCACCCACATGAGCTAGGGTCAGGGTCTTGGGGTTAAGAGAGAACAAGGCAGAAGCAGGCAGTGCTGCAACTGAACCTCAAACCTTGCTGATCCCCCCCAGTCAGGGGTCTCCCAGGTCTGGGCTGCTTCTCGCATGGCCATCTACAGGTAGGTAAATGGAGTCCCAGAAGCCAGGCCACGAGCTCAGGTCCCCCTCACCCCCCACCCCTCAGGAGGCCGCTATCTGTGCGATCAGCCTTTCCCAGAGCCACAGACAAAAATTCTAGTGCCCAGGGTCCTACAATACCAACCCTGGTCCTCGTCTCCCACTGCCGTCAGTACCAGCAGAGCAATGCAGGCACCCACCACCCACTGCCATCCAGCCCACTCCAACGCATAAAAAACAACCACCCAAGGAAGTCTCACTGCCACCAATCAATTCTGACTCGTGACCCTACAGGACAGGGTGGAACTGCCCCTGTGGGTTTCTGAAACTGTAACTCTTTACAGGAGTAGAGAGCCCCGTCTTTCTCCCATGGAGCAGCTGGTGGTTTTGAACTGCTGACTGTGAGGATCGTAGCCCATCTCATAACCACTGTGCCACCAGGTCACCCTGACTCCAAGGCACAGGGACACTAAATCGATACTTTCCAGTAACCAGCTGTGCCACCACCACCAATCTGCCAGTCTGTCTTACTGTGGTGGCTTGGGGGTATCTGCAATGCTGGAAGCTACATCACTGGTGTTTGAAAACCCAGCAGGTCATCCATGGTGAACAAGTGTCAGCAAAGCTTCCAGACTGAGGAAGACTATGATGAGGAAATCGACTGTCCACTGACTGTCCACTTCGGGAAGAACTAGCCCCGGAAGGCCCTATAATCAGCAGTGGACCACTGTCAGATTTAGTGCCAGAAAATCAGCCCCTCTGAGGAGAAGGCACTAGGAGGCAGACGGACACAGTGGCTGTAACAGGCTCAGCCCGGACAACCATGGTGAGCAGGGTGCAGGGCCAGGCCGCGTTTCCTTCTGCCGAACGTCGCCATGAGTGTGAACGGACTCCATAGTACCCACAAGGGCAGCGGCTGCTTCCCGGGAGAAAGAGGTGGCCAATCCTCTGGGAGCCCTCGCGGGCAGTTCAGCTAGTTGCTCTGAGTCAGCATAGGCTTGTCAACGAGGAGTTTGGTAGATAACGGACATAAACAGGTAAAATGAGTTTAATACATTTTATTTCCCAAAGGACATTCAAAGTGTTGTCACTTCGGAAGAGCCCGAGTGGCATAGTCCTTACTCTGGGCTGCTAACCTCAAGATCAGCCGTTTGAATCCACCAGCGGCTCTGCTGGGGAAAGACGAGGCTTTCTACGCCGGCAGAGTTACAGTCGGAAACTCACAAGCGCAGTTCCGCCCTGTCCTATCGGGGCCCCACCCGTTGGATTCGACTCGATGACAGTGAATCTGGTTTTCTTATGATCCCTTTAACATATATGTTTTATTGAACCATGCTACATCCTCCTTTTGTACTAATGTACAGACCTGGAGTGTAGGTTACACCTCCAGGACATCTCAGTTCCACCCGCCACCTTTCAAGGGCTAAGTCGCCACCTGTAGCGAGCGGCTATGGTCCTGACAGCGCAGCTCCGGCCAGGAGAGGCCCGGGCTTGCCCCGTTCCGCGCGGGGTCCCGCGGGCTGGGCTCAGCGCCCACTGGCCAGGGGAAGCCCCGCCCCATCCGACTCGGCCCCTGCCGCTGGCCCCGCCCCCAGGGCCGGGTCCACCCCGGCGGTTGCAGCTGGCCCCGCCTAGTTGAGCAAAGCCTGGCGCTCAGGGCCATTAGTCCGCGGACACTAACCTCGCCACCGCCTCCACGGAGCCGGCGATGGGCGTGCCGCCGCCCTCGCCGCCATCGTACAGCACCCCCGAGATGTCCAGCAGCACCCCGCGCACGCCAGCCAGCCGCTCGCGCCACGCAGCCATCGCGCCCCTGCTCGCTGCGCGCCCGACTGCGCCCCGGCCGGCGCCTGGAGACGGCGGGGACGGCCTGCGCAGGGGCGCCTGGGAAATGTAGTCCGGCGGGCGGGGCGTGTCCGGGCTCGTGGAGTCAGGGCTCGCGACCCTGGAGTCACGCGCCCAGAAAATGGAGACCTTAGGAAACTGACATCTCCCCAGGAGACGAGTAGGTGAAGGGCCGGAAGGGTGGCGAACAATCCCGTGGGGATGAACGGCCTAGGAACCAGATCCAGGCAAACTGGAGCAAGGAGGCACCTGTGAACAGCAAACATGGAGCGCAGCAGACCAGACCGTCACCGACGAGATCGGCTCATGTCCTCATCCTTTTATGACAGCCCTAAAAGCGGAGAAATGGTCCTTCCCTCTGAGTGGTCAGCCGCCTGCTGGAAATGATGCTAAGGCCGGCAGCGGAGCAGCTGGTCCAGGGTAGACATTGCTCCAGAAGTTAGTGACCGCACCCAGTGAAATTCAACGCCATCCAAGAAGAAAGACTAGGAGCTGATACTAAGGGCTCAAGAGAAAGTAAATGTTTGGAAAATAAATGATGGCAACATATGTAGAAATATGCTTGATACACTTGGTCTGTAATTGATCTGTTATAATAGCTAAGAGCCCCAATAAAATGATCTTAAAAAAAAAAAAAGAATACAGACTAGTCTTCACACAATTCACAATTAATCTTTTAAAAAATGGATAAGGACTGGGTCTTGACGTAGGAGCCACAGCCAGAATGTTCCTTAGAAGACTTGTCTCATGACCTTCAGACAGGCTATCAGGAGGGACCAGTCCCTGGAGAAGGACTTCGTACTTCATGAAGTGGTTCAACAAGTAGCACCACGTTAAAAGAACTAATTGTTCCCAGATTCCAGCTACAATACATGCAAGCTCAAAATCCATTCATATATTGGTGGGTTTTATGCTTATTTTTAACAGTTAGACCTAAAATTCACATGTCATGCAATTAGATGGTTTAAGCCTATTTAAAAGAGTCGTGTAATCACCACCACAGTCGATTTTAGAACGCCTTCATTCCTGTATTCATTATTAGCTCCCCTGCAATAAATAAAAACTGATGGGACAGAGGAGCTTCCAACCCAGGGGTCAAGTGTCCCCTGATGGCTCACTGCTCACTCGCCAGGGCCTGGTGTGGAAGCACAGTCTCTGAGAAGGCAGCAGGCCTGGGCCAGATGCCCTTCCCCCACCTCACCAAGAGCATGACCTTTGCAGGGGTCAGATTCTGAAGGGCATTGGGCAGGGAGAAGGCATGCCATCTTTAGCTCATAAACCACAAAACCAGCCACCAAACTCATTGCCATTGAGTCCGTGTTGATTCATAGCAACCCCACAGGACGGGATAAAATTGCCCCTGTGGGTGTCCAAGACTGGAACCTTTCACAGGAGTAGGAAGCCCAGTCTTTCTCCCTCAACGTGAATGGCTGACCTTGCTGATCGCAGCCCAACCCATAACCACAACACCACCAGGGCTCCTCAAGAACCAGAGGAAGCCATCAAATTGCTGTGAGCAATGAATCAGACCATCAGCCTTGGCATGTGCAGAGCTGGGCTCCTAGACCACAGTCCGCAGTATGCATTGGCTGGCCCCCTGTAACCATCTTCGTTACTGATGCAACCATACAGAGCAAAATAGACACCCACTCAACAGCTTCTACATGTACCGTTCAGTCTCATTGGTTACATCCTTCAAGTTGGACAGCCACTCTGTATCTGTTTCCAAATAATCCCACAACCATTCACAGGAAGTTGGTGAGCCTGGCAGGGCCTCCTTCCTGAACTTGCCAGTGACTGTGATCTGCTGGATCCCATAGAAATTGTACTTTCAAAAAGCACAGTGCCCAACACAGACATGCTTTCCTGATTAAGCTAAACAACTGGTTGATTGGGAGCCCTGGTGGCATAGTGGCTGCATGTTGGGCTGCTACCGGCAAGGTCAGCAGTTTGAAACCACCAGCTAGCTCTGAGGAAGAAAGAGGAGGCTTTCTACATCCATAAGGAGTTACAGGGGCAGTTCTACTTTGTCCTATATGGCTGCCACGAATCAGCATCAACTGGATGGCAGTGAGTCTGAGTTTTGGTATTGTTTGGTTTATATAATAGGTTAAGTTTGTGGTTTAAAGATGATCTCGGGACAGTCCTTTCAGGGGGTTATCCAGCATCCCTGGTTCCAGACAGTCCAGGTGCCATGTGAATTAGAGTATTAGAGGGGATGCATATTCCCTCTCCCCTTCTTTGATGGTGATTCTTCTTCCGAATTTTTGGTGCAAACATTCAGTGATGGTAGCCGGGCCCCGTGGAGGCAATTAGACACTCATCCCAGTTCCTTCTCTGATTCCTGACTCCTCTTCTCCCAAGCAAGCAGCGACTGATTGCTATACCTTCGAAGGCCACTTGCAAGTGTTAAGATCTCAGGCCCTATGAAATTAACTTGAAGGTAAAATAGAAACACTAAATGCATATTTAGTGCAACTGATAGGGATGCACCATGAAGCCAGGCCCCTGAATCTCCGTAAACAATTGGGTTACTGTGTTAGGCTGGGTTGACTGGAGAAGCAAATCCAGAGGCATTTATAAACGTATAAGAAAGAGTGCTATATCAAGAAGTAATTATATATTGAGAAAATATCCCAGCCAGTCCAACTGAAGTCCATGTCTGATACTAGTCCATCAGTCCCTCTTCAGACTCACACAGCCACATGCAATGACGCAGAATGCAGGAATATCACAGGTTGGTGAATGTGGGTGCAAAGTCTTGTGGATACAGTGGTGGTAGACTTCTCTCCAGGGCTCTGGCAGGTCCCAGAGTGGCTCACCCGCAGAAAGGTGAAGGCAGAAAGGGGGGGAGTTCCCCAGGGTCCTTCTTATGAGAAGGCCACACCCACAAGGAGTCACCATCAGGCTGTGACCGAATGGACAGGCCAAACTCCATCTTTACACTTTTATATATCTTCAAGTTGGCATGAAATTGTATAAAGCATTCAAAACTGTAGAGAAGTTTACAAACAAACGAACCCAGACTTCCAGTTTCCTTTGGACAATATGGGGATCAGGCAATGCTGGTCCCTGTTCCCAGGAGTGAATGGATTCACAGCATCACCCTGAGTGGGGACACAGCCCTCCAGCCTCCCCTCATCCCTCCCTACATGGCTTCACTCATGCAGGCCACTGCCTAGCCCTTCAGAGGCTCAGGTGTGCACATCCAAGAGAGGTGAAAGAGACTGGAGGCTGCCCGGCTGAGGCAGGGAGACCAGAGGGAAGAGGGAGGCATCAAATGTGGATGCAGATGTAGGGAGCAGAGAGAGGGACAAAAGAGGAGTTGATACCAAGGACTCAAGTAGAAAGAAAATGTTTTGAAAATGATGATGGCAACATGTGTGCCTGATACAATAGATGTATGGATTGTTATAAGGGCTGTAAGAGTCCCCAACAAAATGATTTCTAAAAAAAGAAGAGAGGAAAGGAAAATCACCCAACAGTGACCATGGTGGTCATCTAATCTGGAGTCCATTTAAGGATGACAAGTGTAGGGGTGGAGTCTAGGCTGTCAATCTGGAGACAGCCAATGAGACTTCTGTGGGCATGGCCTTCTCCAGAAAATTCTGGGAAATCTGGTACTTCCTCCTTGGAGGTGGAAGACACCTCTCTCTCTCTCTGCAATTCCCTGGGAGACATTGGATGCAACCAGACCTCAGAAGCTGGAGAAGCCAGAGAGACCCCTCCCAGCACTGAGATGCTTACAACGGCACTGGACCCAAAGACTTTCTACCCACTGGCTTGTGATTGTCCTGCATTTGGCTTCCTTGCATGTGTTTTGTGAGTCTGAAGAGGACTTTATAGATTGGTATCGGACATATGGGCTAATAATCAGATTTATGGCCTTGGACTGGACTGGGTTGGGATGTTTTCTCAATGTTCAATTCCTCTTGTATATAAACCTCTCCCTTATATACATATGTGTGTCCATGGATTGGTTTCTGTAGTCTACCCAGACTAACACTGCGACAGATCACGTGGGTAGATCACATGGGTCTCTGTTCTCTGGGGAGAATATATTCTGCACACTTGCTTCCTGTTTGTAGACTCACCGGTTCTGCCCTGCCTTCTCACCTTTGTCCGGCTCGCCTTTGTCCGGCTCGCCTCTCCCTTTGGAGTACTCCTTGATGCTGGAGCACAGAAAGACCTGGCCGTATCTGTGCCTGCTCCTCCAGTCCCGGTCTCTCACCCAGTCTATCTATGTCCTCAGCTTGTCACTTGGCATTTTTCCTCATTCTCTTTGTCCCATTGCATACCCATCTCCACTGTGCTATATGCCCAGGGCAATCTGGCTCACTTGGCAATCCCCTTCTCTCTGCCTCCTCCAGGGACTGTCTATAAAAGTTTAGAAAACACTGATTGTAAGAGCTCCAAAGGCCCACACCACAGGACGCACATGGGCAGGGCTCGGATGCCTCCTTTTTTCTGGAGGGGTTCTTAGATAGTCCAGTCAAGTACGTAATTTGAAGGCAAGACAATCCATCCAGTGCAAGTCGACAATTGGGGCAGAAGGTCATTTTCCATGGTGAGAAGCTTACTGGTTCTGGGCTCTGGAATGTCACTGCTAAGGCTGAAATCTGAACTGCCCCACTTTCAAGCTCTCGGGCTTTGGGCAAGTGACCCCTCTCCAGGTGCCTCTATTTTCTCACCTGTGACTGTGTGGCATTGTTTGCTACCAAGTCCAGCGCCAGATGTAGGATGAGCTATGCCCAGTGGAACAACGTGCTGTCCCCGTGACTGGATGCAGATCGGGTTTTCAGAAGTGGATCCCCAGGCCTTTCTTCCTGGTCTGTCTTAGTCTGGAAGCTCCATGGACACTTGCGAGGCATCATAGCAACACGCACGCTTCCGCCCAGAGAGACTGGGCAGCTGCACGCTCACGTGCCTTTGGTCTCCAGCGCGGAAGAGGCCCACTGACCCACCGAAGTCCTCCTCAGGGAGTAGTGTTGCTGCTGTTGCTACCACGCCAATAACCAGGCTCACTGCCATCCAGCAACTGCTGACCTAGCGACCCCTGGGAGTTTCTGTGACTGTGACTGTTTAAAGGAGTAGGAAGCCCAGTCTGTCTCCTGCAGAGCTGCTGGTCATTTCAAACGGCCAACCAGGCAGATCAGAGACCTCCGGGGCCCCTGCTGTGGTTGCTAGGTACCATCGAGTCAGTCCACACAACCAAACGACCCGGTCCTGGGTCATCACACAATTGTAATGCCTGAAATCGGTGTGGCAGCCACCAAGTCACTCCTTGAAAGTGGAGTCTCCTTGAAAGCCTTCCTCTTCTGCTTTAATGCCCTTCTCCAGGACTGATCTCTCCTAGGTAACGTGTCCACAGGCCGTGGGACAAAGTCTCACCATCCTAGTTTCTAGAGAGCACTTGGGCTCTCTTTCTGCCCAAATCGGATTTGTTTTGGCTTCTGGCAGTCTACAGCATCTGCAGTATTCTTCCCAACACCAGAGACCAAATGCATCAGTTCCGTGTAGGTGTCCCGTATGTATGGTGCAGTGTTCACAGGCATGGAATGTGATTAAAAATGCCCTGGCACATCTCAGTCCTCCAAGTGACAGCTTTGCACTTCACAAAGGTCGTGTGCAGCAGATGTGCCCAGTGCAATCCATTACTTGATTTCTTGACTGCTGCTTCCATGCACGTGAATTGTGGATCTGAGTAAAACGAGCTTTGACACTGCCATGGGGTTGTAGGAAGAGATCAGTAAAATACCAAAAGCCAAAACCAAACTCCCTGCCCTCGAGTCCAGGCCAACTCATAGCGACCCTATAGGACAGGTAGGCCTGCCCCTGGGAGTCTCCGGGTTCGCAGGAGCAGAAAGTCCTGTCTTTCTCCCACAAATGAGATAATATGGGTGAAAAGCTCAGCCCAATGGCTCTTCCAGAGCAAGAGCACCTCTCGCTGTTCAGACTAGTTTTAGGACCAGGGGTCACACACAGACTGCTTACCGATGTCAGCCTTACGCTTCAGCTTCTTGATTCGGCCTCTGTGTCTCTAAGATAAAGAGTTTTAACCTAATGAGTTCCAAGAAGAAATGCTGACTTCTTAAAACAAACCAGGAGCCCTGGAGGCATTGTGAGTTACACATTGGGCGGTTACCCACAAGGTCAGTAGTTCAAAACCACCAGCCTCTCTGCAGGAGCAAGATGGGACTTTCTACCCCTGTACAGTTACAATCTCCGAAACCCACAGGGACAGTTCTACCCTTTTCCTGTAGGGTGGCCATGAGCTGGAATCGACTCGATGGCAGTGGGTTCCTTTGGAACGCTAGCAGGTGTACTGCAGTTACAGTTTGGACACTGGCACTGGGGAGCAGTCCACTTTGAAAAGAGATTCAACCAATCAGTGTGTCTGAGGTGGGCTTCCAAAAGGGAAGCTGTTGGGAAATGGGACATGCTGGCCTTAAATATGAGCCAGGGTGGCAAGTTGGGCACCCTCTTGGCTGCTGAGAGGAGGATGATTTGAATCTCCCAGTGGCACTGAGGGAGAAAGATGAAGCAGAGTGCTTTGAGAAGGCCGGGAAGCCTTACGAACCCCAGGCCAGTTCTACCCATCCTGTAGGGTGGCTCAGCGTCAACAGTGACGCGGCCCAAACCAAACGCACCGCCGTCAAGTCAGTTCGGACTCATGTGCGCTGTTATTGCCGTTAGGCGCCGTAGAGTCAGCTCTGGCCCACAGTGACCCTGGCAGAGCAGACTGATACACGGCTACCCTAACAATGCTTGACCCCATAGGGACCCTATAGTAGGACAGGGGAGAGCTGCGTCTATGAGTTTCTGAGACTAAGTCCTCGTGGAGGAAGAAGGCCTCATCTCCTGCAGAGTGGCTGGTGGTTTCCAACGGCTGACCTGTGGTGGGTGGCCCGGCTCTGTGCTAACCACTCTGTCACCAGGGCCTCTATGGACCCGACAGCAGGGTGTAATGGAGCCTTTCATGTTAAGCAGCCAGGGACCGAGAGTCAAGTAAACAAACAACTGCTTCTTCCATCAGCTTACTTCTGTCCCCCCATGCCCCATTCCTTAAAAACCTGATTAGCATTGAAGAAGTAGATCTTATGGCTAAAGACCTGACTGCCACCACTGGCAACTTCTCCCCCTTTGTCACCAAGCTGTGCTCTAGGAAGAGATCTTTTTAGCATTTAAGCCCTACCTTGTCTTGGAGCTCTGGTGGCATAGTGGTTAAGAGCTGGGCTGCTAACCACAAGGTCAGCAGTTCGAAACAACCAGCTGCTCTGGGGGAGAAATATGAGACTTTCTCCTCAGGTAAGGATTTACCATTCCAGAAACTCAATGGCAGTAAGCCTTACCCTGGCAGAGGCTGGCCCAATCCCGAGGGTTTTACTAAGAGAGTTGAAGGAATGTCTGGCTGCGGCAGCATCCTATTTTACCTAAGGTGCTGACTGCTGCTCATCACAAGGCCCTCCCCCCTGCAGAGCCTGATTCCCAATGTTCTCCGTGCCCAGCTTGGCCTAGGCTCCTCCCGGCTGTGCTGGAATTGCAGGCCACTTTTTGATGAAATGCTGCAGAAGCTGGGCACCATTGATTTGCATCAGTGCCTCCAGAATAGCCTTTGCCTTCTCCTCAAAGATACTATCTAAACTGTGAAATTCATTAAATAGCCCCAGAAATGGATCAGGTTATTTAACACAACATCCCTAATGGCGCAATATCTCAGCTGTCCACACCGATCGTGAACATTGTCTCGGATAGTGTTATCAGCTCAGGACACCCGCTGTGAATATTGATCCCCAGCTTGTTACAGCCATCACTTGCCATCAGGACAGGTCAGGGTTGGAGCCCACCTAGCATCAAAGCAATTTAAAGACAGCACTCAGGCGGAATGTTAACGCGCACGCTGAGAAAACAAATCAACTCCGCACACGCAGAGGGCTGGTGTATGTATTTATTATGGCGGGAAGCCCTGGGCTGGCGGGAGGTGGGTGGGTGTCAAAAGCCTGGCCAAGTGGTACTGAAAGGAAAGCTCCCTGGTCTTTTTCAAAGCAGGTGACCAGGAACACAATCGTCCAGGGGTCTCCTCCCTGCACCCCTGAGTTTAAGGATTTAGTTTGTCCCTCTGGCTGGGATGGGACGTATTCCTCTTTAAGCCAGGCAAGTATAAGAGGGCATCTTTTCTCCCCAAAGTTGGTGGGGCTGGGGGCAGGGGAACCTCCGTGTGTCATCTAACTGCAGGGCCTAAGTATTGAGTGTGAGCTTCCTGTCCCTCACATGCTCCCCCGCCCACCCCTGCCCCTGAAATAAAGGACAAAGAATGTGAAAGAAAAGAAAACATGTTTTTAAGCGATTCCTTTTTTTTAAAGGCCTTTGATAAATAAGTCCTTACAGATTCACTGCTTTAAGGTGTACTTACTAACTGCATTTTACCTCTGCTCTCCTTTCCCTAGTTCCGTGTGCTCCCGGGTGGTACAGTCTGCCCACGCCTATGAACCATAAAGGTGGCAGTCTGGACCACTCAGCAGCCCTGCGGAAGAAAGGGCTGGGGGTCTGCTTCTGTGAAGGTCACAGCCAAGGAAACCCTGTTGGAGCAGTTCCTAACTCCCCTGGTCGAAATGTGGCCACAAGTTGGAATCGACTGGACACCAAAGGTTTCTTCCTACGTCTGACACCTATGGGCTACTAACCTCAAGGTCAGCAGTTTGAAACCACTAGCCACTCTATAGGGGAAAGATGAGACTTCCCACTCCCATGAAGATTGACAGTCCAGGAAACCCACAGGGGCAGTCACAGTGAGTGGGCCTCACTCCATTCCTTTGAGAGCACCTGTGAATCCCAAAGGAGAGACCAGATCCTGTAAAGCAACATTTCGGAGGCAATGGATGAAGCAAAATGAAAATGCCCTAGGCCTGACCTCCTAGCTATTTGGCTGTCTTGTTTGGGTCTGGGGTCCTCGGCCCACAACCCCCTAGAAGGTTTCTGGCAGAAAAAAAAAAGTGGGGGCCGGGGCACAGATTCTAAGCGGGCCGGCCTTAAGGAGGCACATTTCTTTCTAACTGTCCTAGTATGAAAAAGAAAATGGAGCCATGGGAGAAAAAAAAAAAGGAAAATTTCAGAATAAAGCAGAAAGCCGGTGGGTGAGGCCGGGTAGGCAGAGCGGAGGGAGCAAAGCCCAGTGGCTTCCGGTTCACAAAGGAATCTCCGCTCGGCCGCGGCCATTCCAGGCAGCCCCTCCTTCCGGCAGGCCCTTGGATGAGAGGCGGTCCGTGGCTTGGGCAGGACACTCCCTGCCCTGAGCTCTATTAAGCAGACTCCATGGTCCCTGTAGTCTAGCCTCGCAGAGGCTCTTTCAAGTCGGCCCTGAAAGCGGTGGCCCGGTTTGAATGAGAAAGGCGTCCCAGGCCACCTCTCCCTGCACAGCGGGGATCGGCAGCGCCCCGCACTTGCCGGGAAGGTTTCTCCGCCTCTTCCTATCCTTTACCTGCTCAGACAATACTAATGGCCCAGCCATTGAGGGGCAGCCCCGTGGGGCAGGGAAGAAAGGAGAGGCGGAGTTAGAGACGGTTTGGGGCGGAAGGAGAAGTCTCAGAAATTGCCGCTGGCGATCCAGGAAGGCACACCGGGAGAGGAAGGACGGGGACTGTGTGGTGGCTGCTAGCAGTGGCAGCGGCCACCAGTGCTTGCCCTTCCACAGAGCCTGATGAGGCAGATTCTGACCTTCAGTACAGAGCAGACTGGCATCTCTTCACCATTTTCCCTTTGGGGCCTGGGGGTGAGGTGGCGTGGGGGCTCAAGTTGTCTCCTGAATCCCACAGGCCCAGTTGCAAATAAACGTTAGAGCCAGCGGGGAGGGCCTGAAATGAGGCATAAGGTTGTGCACAGCGTGGGTGCACAGCAAGCCCGAGTGGCCACCTCACCCCTCTCATGTCAGCCTGGAGCCCGTAGCCCCAACCAAGTTCTCAAAGCCCCGGGGCCCCGCTGGCAGCGCCTCAGTTACCGGTTCACCACCTTCTGTGGCTCCGCTGACCCAGCGGGGCTCGCGGTGGAAGGAAGAGACTCTGGACACGATACAGGCTTGGTATTCTTTCTCCATTCCAGAGGAAGTACGGTGTCGTGTAACGGACACTGGTCTGGGAGGAAGTGACCGGAGTTCAAATCCTGACTGTCACCAAGGACCACGGACAAACCCCAATCCTCGGAACCTCAATTTCCTCAGGCCACGCCCGCTACTCAGCGATGCAGAGTCTAAGAGCTCATGCAAACCACAGAGTGTCCTTCGTAAAAGGATGGACAGTGGGAACAGGGGGCTTTTCACGCAAGGGGACTGGGCCGAGGCCCTCGCTGGGCGCTGCGGCTCTAGAGAGGGACAGGCGAACCGCTAAGCTTGGCCTGGGACGAAGAAGCAGTCCTGGCCTCTGCGGCTCCCCAAACCAAAGGTGGCCGCGCCTGAGATGAGCGCGCACCCAACCCGGGGTTTGTGTGTGTGGCAGGCGGTCGCCACTTTCTCTCCCTCCTTCCCTTGCGCACGCCGGGAGTCCCTTCGGCTTGGGCGGAGGCGCGCGGAGCCAGCAGCGCTGTCCCGGCGGGCGCGCGCACAGGGCGCATGGAGCGCCCCCTCCGCTAGGTTACCGGTCCCCGCCTGGTGCCCAGCAGTCTTGGGGCGACTGCAAGCGCGCCCTGCACGTGGCGGGGGGCCTCTGTCGCTTAAGTGCCAATCGGCGTGCAGCCCCCCGTGGCTCTCCACGCCCCTCTGCCCCCACCCCCCAGCTGCACTTGGCGGCCCAACCCTCCTCCCGGCCGGAGAGCTGCGGCGGAGCCCCAGCTGGACGGCGAGCCGGAGAGCAGCCATCCTGGACCCCGAGGGCGGCGGGCATGCTAGCATGGCAGGATGGCGTTTCCAAGGCGGCTCCCTCACCCCACAAGATCTCCTTCTCGGTCCTGGACATCCTGGATCCGCAGAAATTCACTCGTGCTGCGCTCCCAGCCGTGCGCCCTGCGCCCCACGAAGCCAAGAAAAGTTTGGCGGAGGCCGAAGCGGAGAAGGACACCAGCCCCGGGGACCCGGCTCGGCGCAGGGAGAGCCCTGGTAAGGATGAAAGGGGCCCAGACCCTGGGCGACCCTGGCCCCCAGGATGCGCCCGGCTTGGGGGAGGGACCGCCGCTAGCCCAAAGGGAGAAGGAGGCAAGAGCGAGGCGCGAAACACAACCCCGGCCTCCGAGCAGAGGGAGGCCAAAAATCGGAACTCATATCCTCACGGCAGAGAATGCCTCCGCGCCCCAGTCCAGGCTACCCGCCCAGCGGGCCAGTCACCCCCTCCAAGTGCTAGAGGGTGACTGCGCTCGGATAAAAATAATGAAACACTTCCGAACCTGCGAGGGAGGCAGCACGTCTAAAACGACTGGCCTTCCAGGGAGGTGAGCACTGAGGCTCGCTCAGGCTTGTGCTGAGACTTGGTGGGCAGCCAGGTCAGACCAGCAGCCACCTGGAGACAATGGCTTGCTCACCGTGCATTGGGGCTGGGGGTCGGAGGGTGGGGAGATAGGAGGGCAAGTCTGTTCCGCAAACTCTTGCGGACTATGCCCGACTCTGGCGGGTGCCGGGTGAGGGCTACAAGTTTGTAGATGGAAAGCAGGATTGCTGACCGCAGGACCCTTGCTAGTTAGAGGAGTGGACTCCTGGTTCCTCAAGGGACGCCGAGGGTCCTGGTTCGCCCCCTCCCCAAGTTTGGCGGTGATTGTCTGGGACTCGGGATGCCTCTGGAGACCCCACTTGGGCCTGGGCTACCGGCCTGGTAATTGTTCCGCTCGCCCCTTGGAGGGGCCGCGCACGTCCCCTCCCCACCCTCGGTGATCGATATTCTATTACTGGCGCCTGCATATCTCCTGCCCCGCAGCTTGCAGGTACCGACTTCAAACCCCCTTCCCCTGTCTGATCCTAATATTGTTCGATTAAAACTTACCTTTAATAGATGACATCTATCGATCCGGCCCAGCACAAATCTGAAACTCTATTAACACGGCAGGAGAGAGAAGATGGGAAAGGGCAATTTAACTTTAAGGAGTGGGGAGTGGGCGGGGGTAAGGGGGATTTAATAACTCCTTTTTTAATTGCTAGGAGTCCTAGACCGAAATAGGTTTCTGGGGATTGGGGAGACACCCCCTCCAAACCCCCTGGACGTATTCTTGTACAATAACCCTGCTCCCTCCCCAACAAGGTTGCCCAATAAACTCACTGTTCATTTTTGATAGAGGGCCATAGCTTTCAAGTTGGGGACATCTATCAGATGGCAGATGTGTAGGGGGCACCCCCAAACTCAATCCTGGGAGGCGCTGCCGAGGATGTGCCGCAGGGGACAGAAAGGGCTTTCGGACTTCTGCTCTTGGTCCCCTTCTCCCGTAGATGATGCGGACCGAGGCGCGGGCACGGCGTCTCCGCTGGACGACTCGGAGGCCGAGGAGGCGGACGAGGAGGACGCGGAGGACGCGGGGCGGCGCCAGCGGCCCGAGCTGGGGACTGCGGGCGGCGGGGGCGCTGCGGGCTCCCCGGGATCGCCCGGCTCCCCGCGGCCCCGGCGCCGGCGCCCGGAGCCAAGCCTAGCCAAGCCGCGGCGCGCGCGCACCGCCTTCACCTACGAGCAGCTGGTGGCTTTGGAGAACAAGTTCCGGGCCACGCGCTACCTGTCGGTGTGCGAGCGCCTGAACCTGGCGCTGTCGCTCAGCCTCACCGAGACGCAGGTCAAGATCTGGTTCCAAAACCGTAGGACCAAGTGGAAGAAGCAGAACCCGGGCGCCGACGGCGCGGCCCTGCCGGGGGCACCGGCGAGGGGCAGCCCCGGTCCCCCGGGCCCGCCCGGCCCAGCGCTGCCCTTCCAGACATTTCCGTCCTACACTGCGAACAATGTCCTCTTCCCCGCTTCCGCCTCCCTCCCACTCTCGGGCGCCGGGGGCCCCTTCGCGCCCTTCCTTGGGCCATCCTACCTGACCCCCTTCTACACCCCGCACCTATGAAGCCAGAGACCCCGGAGGCCCACGGGCGGAGGACCACGGAGCGATTGGTATGGCCGTGTGGGCCTCCTTCCGTCCCCAGGGGCGCAGAGGCGCAGGGATCGCTCCCCCCTGCTTCCTCCCACGGGTCTGAGCCCCTTGGTTCCCCGTGCGGGGAGTCGCCGCCAGGGGGCAGGGAGAAGCGGTGGGCACACTCGCAGCCGCGCCCCTAACTGCCGCATGGACCTGGATCCTACGTAGCTCACCCAGTGGGTTGAGGACCTGCCACTGGAAGCCTGTCCTCAACCCCCCTAGACTCCCCGCCTGGCTTTCACTTTCCCACAGGCCCCCCGCGGCTCCAGGGCTCTTTGAAGGGCCGGGCTTGGGGCGCAGGGCTAACAAATAGGACGTCTGGAGAGGCCTCCATCAGCTGCTCCCCTGGAGGGTCGGATCTGCCAAGATTGGGCCCCATTCCGCGGGTGAGGAGCTTGGTGGCTTTAGGGAGGATAATTCTCTTTTCAGCATTGAGTATGGGTCCAAACCCAGCTGGGCGCTGCCCCCCAACTCCTGAGCAGAACTGTGAGAGTCAGTTCCACAGCTAGCATTGCCATTCCGAAATGGACTGCGTTTCCTTTGGGTTTGTAAACATGCAACTCGACATTTTTCTTGCAAGCAATTTCTGTTCCAAACAGACTCTCCACAGCCTCTTGCTGAAAGAGTAGGTGCCCCCTTTTTCTGAGTGGACCAGTGTTCGGCCGGTCAAAGCAGCCCATTTCAGCGCTGGACTTACTCCCAGCACTGCCGGTGTGGTGTTGAGGGCAGTCTTGACAAACCACAGCGCCCAGAAATGACACACAAAAACAGCCGCCAAGGGGACCAGGGATGTCAGTCTATGCAACAGACCGCCTGTTTGAATCCGAGGTATTCGATGCTTTAAAACTAGTTTTTGTCTCAGCTTGGCTTCCCACCAGGGCACAAAACTGGGGGTGGGGGTGTGTGTGGGTGTTGGGCAGCTTAGTTCCACTTTCACACCCCACAACTGGAATTGACCCACTTGTAAGCACAGCGCACCACCCTGTGTGCTCTGCGTTTAGGATGCTAACTTGCTCCAAATAGACTCTCCGAGATGGAGTGGCCAATAGGCCCAAAGGCGCCAGGTTCTTCACAGCTAGTGTGGTTCTGGGGTGTCTGTAAGGGTTACCCCAAGAGCAACACATATGATGTCCCCGTATGTGAATTCAACTGCAGGTGCTTCACAGCGGGTCAGGCACGCCAGCTGTTGCTTGTACTGTCTCCTGGCAAAGATAAGGTTTATGTCATTCCCTTTGGAAAACTCTT
>NW_022103968.1:6336430-6342703 GCF_000313985.2 Echinops telfairi
CCCCCCGACCTCCCCACCCCCACGCTTCACTCTTTTTGGGCAACCTATGCTATTAATAATTCATGGTATTCAGTAGTAATTCAATCATTCAAATAATTCAATGATTCCACGGCTTCTTACAAAAAGTAAAAGCACACTCTTTGGCATTAGGAGCCCATTGTTACTAAAATCTTCAAATACCAAATTCCGTTTTTATCAGGAAGGATAAAAAGTAGTATCATATCCCAACATTCCTCCCCCAAGCAGGGGACGACTTCATTCATGTTCGGGAGACTTCCAGCAGATTTGGGAGTAGGGAGGATGTGATCATCGGTTATTGAGGAAGGAGGCTCTTTTCTTCCGTTCTGAAGGACAAGGATGCTCCCCTGGGGCCACATTATAACGTTCCCAAAGATGGCTGGTGGCAGATGAGAGTAAGCCGCCAGGTTGCTGCAGTCAACAGTGTGATTCCATTCATTTCACAGACTGGTCAGCACTCTCCTTCAGCAATTTGCTTTCTCAAAAGCAAACTCCAGTAGAGGAACAGAAGGATTGAGGGCAGGCTCTCTTGTGCTGAAACACAGAGGTTTCTAACACAGCAGGTGGATGTCTGTAGTACACAGGATGGACTCTTCCTCCTAGCTCCACCGCGCCCCCCCTCCCTCAGGCACAGACTCAGGAGGCTTCTCTAAAAAGAGGGGACTGGGGAGGGAGGCAGAGGGTCCCTGTAGGACCAGCATGGAGTGCTCTACACCCTGCCCCTTCTTTTCCCACCAATTGTCACGGAGGAATTCCTCAAGGGTGGGGCTTTGGACTTCTGTGCTTTTTAAAAGGCTTGGTGGCTTTTCAATCAATTCCTCACGCTCACTCTACTGGTGTTTGTCTAATAAATTCTTTTTATAACCATTTCTTGTTCTCTTATGCCTTCTCCTCTGTTAGCAGTTTTAAAAGTAATTTTTTAAGTATCAGAAGATATACATGCATGCACTGGGACTTCCACAATTTCATACAAGGATGGCAATACCTTAAAGTCTATTTTTCATGAACTTTTTAAAGCCCACCCCCACCACACACACACACACGCCACTCAGTCTGTCATTGAGTTAATTCCGACACTCATGATGGCCCTATAAGGCAGAGTAGAATCACCCCTATGGGTTTTTGAGACTGTAACTCTTTACAGGAGTAGAAAATCTCATCTGGTGGTTTCAAATGGCTGACCTTGTGGTTAACAGCCCAACATGTAACCCACTTCACCACCAAGGCTCCTTTCACACAAACACACACACACCTTTGACATCATAAGCCGGTGCTGATATATACAATGGAGCTGTTGGGTGGAACTCCAGGGATTACCTGTATATCTTCCTCCCAAACTGGCCAGCTAACATTCATCAATGGCCATCCTGTTTAGACTTAAGCTAAATAGTGTCAGCGGCACAGTACCCGGTAAGCAAGGTAAGAAAGAGCTTCCTTGTGCCTGCCTCCCACTCTGTAGTGAACACATTCACACGGGTCCTTCCAAGTGGTAGTGAAAACATGTGAACCCTCACGACAGTTCATCAGTAAGCACAAGTACACCCTGGCCTACCTTGCTGACTGGGTCTTCAGTTCTGGGCAGACATGGTCAATGTGAAAAGAGGCTTTGATTCTGTAGGGAGGGGCTGTGGGGTGGGGGGGACCGAGAGAGATGCCTGCCAGACCTCCAAGCAGAACCTTAGATGTACTCAAGGTGAGGTTTACTGCCCATGAGTCAACACAAGTAAGGCGTGCTGACCTTGCTTACTAAACAGTGGCTACATTTATAGCGACGGTGTGCAGGTGGAGGGTTGGGGGAAGGACCCTCATAGACCTTGCATTGCTAGCTGCTGTCCTGTTGCCTGATTTCTCATGGTGACCCCACATGCAGAGTCAAATGACTTCAGCAGTTTTCAACCTGTGGGCCACAACCCCTTTGGGGGTCAAATGGTCCTTTCACAGGGGTCGCTTAAGACCATCGGAAAACACATATTTCCGATGGTCTTAGGAACCAAGACACTGCTCCTCTAGCAGTCTCCAGAAGAGTCCGCCCACATGCAGATACACCCACCTATGAGTACACCATGGTTCAAGACAAAATTTCATTTATTTGTCATTAGAAATAAATATTTCACAATATAGAATAACATATTGTTTTTGTGATGAATCACTATGCTTTCATTACGTTCAATTTGTAACAATGAAAATACATCCTGCCTATCAGATTTTTACATGATGATTCATAAGAGTATCAAAATGACAGTTCTGAAGTAGCAACAAAAATAATTTTTTGGTTGGGGTCACCACCACATGAGGAACTCTGAAAGGGTCGCGGTGTCAGGAAGGTTGAGAACCACTGAACTACTTCCTGAGGTTTCCAAGGCTGTGATCACTTAGAGGCAGGACCATGAGCCTCTGGGGCGCCTCTTGGTGGGTTTGAACTATGGACTTTTCAGCTCCTTGTCGATGCTTGCCATCACCACCATCTAGAGAACCCTGCTCACGGAGACCCATGGGAACGCAAACTATCTCGCAGGGTTCTCTTTGCTGCAGTCCTCCTGTGAGCAGGTCACCGGATCTTCTCCCTCAGAACCCCTGGTGGTTTCCAACCGCCCCACTTTCTGTTAGCAAAGGAGTGCTTCGTTATCGCCCTGCAAGGCTCTTTCCGCCACCCCGCGGCTATTAGCTCTGATGGGTGACACACTGGACAACGAAAGACTGCCAAGTCCTGCGTCAACGTGTTGCAGATGGTATGTCACCAAGGGACTTCTTTTTCGATGACCCTCTACCAAGTATGATGTCCTCCTCCAGGGACTGACCCCCATGGGCAAACCTGCCCAAAGTCCATGAGATGAAGTCTCACCGCCCTTGCTCCTAAGGAGTATAGCCTGGTTGTATCTCTTCTGACATATTTGTTCATTCTTCCAGCAATCCACGGCATAGTTAATACTCTTCGCCAACATTATCATTCAGGGGCATTGATTCTTGGGTCTTTCTTTAATCATTGCCCAGCTTTTGCGTGCATAGAAGGTGACTTGGAATCCAGTCTTGATTCAGGTGTACTTTGGTCTCAAAGTGATGTCTGCTTTGTAACGCTTGAAGGAACAGGTCTGGAGCAGCAGATTTGCCCAATGCAATCATCCTGTGACTTATTGACTGCTGCTTCCACAGGTGGATCCAAATCAAGTGCAATGCTTGACCACATGAGTAGCTTCTCCATCCATCAGTGATGCTGCTGCTTCTTGGGCCAGTCCTGAAGACTCTGGTTTTCTTTACACTGTGGCGTAATTCACACTGTAGACATAATTCCTCAGGAAGTGCTTCAAGCCATGATCACTTTCAGCAAGCACGATTCTGTTGTCTGCATATCACAGGTTATGCATGAGCCCTCTTCCATTCCTGATACTGTTTTCTTCTTTTTTTCATTCATTTTTATAGTTTCTATTTCTTTGTTGACAGTCTCTCTCTTTTTAACAGTTTTATTAGCACGTCATCCACATGTCATACAATTCAATAATCCAATCACATCAAGAAGAGCTGTACAATTTCTCCCCATATTCAATTCTAGAACATTTTCTTCTCCCTTGTTTTCTTCTTCATAGTTCAACTACTGGCATTATTTTACCCAGCGTACAGATTGAATACATACAGTGAAAAGATGCAGCCCTGAGACCCACTGCCCTGATTTTCAACCAAGCTGGATCCCCTTGTTTTGCTTGAGAGACTGTCCGTTGCTTTTGGTACCAGTTCCATGTGAGCACCACGGAGTATTTTGGAATTCCCATTCTTTGCAAGGTATCCACAGTTGATTATGATTGACACAGTTACATGCCTGTGCATAGCCAATAAAACACAGGTGAACATTTTTCATGAGTCATCATCTCACCCCAGCATTAATAGGAAAGTTAAAAAACAAACCAAAATCACCAACAAAAACCAGAAAACAACAAATGCTGGCGAGGCTGCAGAGAGACCAGACCCTCAGACACGGTAAAATGGGGCAACCACTGTGGAAAGTGATGGGCAGGCGCTTCCTCTCACAGAGGGCGGTACAAATATAAGGTTGTTGTCAGGTGCTGCCAAGTCTGTTCTGATCCAGGTGGCTCCATGCAGGACGAAGGACACGCCCCCTGGTCCTGTGCCGCCCTCACAGTTCTATTGCTTGGGCTCACGGTTGGAGCCACTGTATCAAGACGTCTTGAAGGGCTTCCTTCTTTTCCGTGCCCCCTACCAAGCCTGATGTCCTTCTCCAGGGACTAGGGTCTCTGGTACCATGTCCAGAGTACTCGAGAAGTCTCCCCATCCTTGTCTCCAAGGAGCATTCTGGCTGTACTTCTTCCAAGACCGATGCGTGTGCTCTTTTGGCAGTCCGTGGTATTTTCGAGATTCTTGGACAGTCCCATCACGCAAAGGCTGGGTCCTTCTTTGGTCTTCTTTCAGCAAGGTCGAACTTTCACATGCAGAGGAGGCCACTGAAAAGATCGTAGCTTGGGTCAGGCCCACCCTAGTCCTCAAAGTCACATCCTTGCTTTTCCACACTTTAAAGCGGTCTTGTGCAGCAGATTTACCCAATGCGATGTGTCCTTTGATCTGTTCTCTTTGAGGGATGCTTCTGGAATTCAAAATACCAGTGACAAAGCTTCCAACATCCCAGCCACACACAGACCACCATAACACAACAGGGTGTCAGGCCACCTTTCCCAAAAGGTTACACGGCTCCATTTTCCAGGATGTTAACCACCGCTCTTCCCCTGCACGTCTTCCTCACAGGTCCCTGAGTTCTGCGGTTCACTGCAGAGTCTCACAGAACCCACAAAGCTTTAAGGAAATGGCTCATGTGATTGTGGGTGCTGTTAAGTGCCAAGTGCAAAGTTCAGATGTCTATCTGGAGAATTTTCCTCCTGTACCGGGCTGTGAAAGCTGGGGAAACCAGATCAGGTGATATTGCTCCATTCAAGTTCCAAGAACTGTAGGTCAGCGAGAGGCAAGTCAAATGCAGGGCCCAGAGGCAGAAGCGTCCAAAAGTCAAAACAGGTCTTCTTTCTTCTACCAACCCTCCATCAGGAAGGAGAGCTCCCCCACCCCCCACACCCCGGGAGGCTTTGGTGGAGGTCAGGGCACTGGTGCAGTGGTGGCGGTGTCGTGGTTACGCTGTGATCGCATAGTTGGCCATTCAAACACCACCAGCAGCTCCTCCTTGGAAGCAAGACCGAACTTTCTCTTGTGGTCAACAATCACAGTCTCGGAAACCCACAGGGGTCGCTAGGAGTCAGCATTGCTTGGTGGCAGCGAGCTTTGGTTTTGGATGGAGGTGTGGTTTGTGACTTTCAGCAGATCAGAGCCCTAATAAGGCAGGGACTCTGAATACTTCCCACTTCATTAGCATAACAGGGAGCGTCCTCTAAGGTGGGTTGATGGGCTGGAATTGATGCAGCAGCTCTAGAGGGAGTGTGGCTGCAAAGGTGATGCACAGCACTGCTCAGGTCCAAGTTGATCCGGCACTATTCTTAATTACAAAATATGAAAACGGCCTCAGAGCCCATCAGTGGAAGAATGGCTAGATAAACGCTGATTCCTACAGACAAGGAATGCTATGCCACCTTCAAAAGCAAATTGAATAAGCAAAACACCTCACGGTGCGGGTGCCCCGGGAGGACATCATCCTGGGGGAAACTGGTCAATCAACAGAGGGCAAATTTCTTACCTGGAGGACCGAAGCCTTCACCGGGTTTGTTGAAACATTTCCACTGGCATTCCATCACTTTTGGTAACTTTTCACCAATGCCTCTTCTTCCATGACCATTGGTTTTGGGTCATACCCTACCTCTTGAAAGGGTTGAGCGTCAACCAAGCAGTTCTGGTCCAGTGGTCGTGTATCCTTCCATCTCCGTTTGTTCGATGCTGTCTGCACCATGCAAGATTTCCCGACAGACTCTTTCAATGCTGCACCTCCTAGCATGAGCAGTTTCTCCAGTTCGTTCCTCCTGGCTGACTCCAGCTCTCCCTTCACCCATTTCATGACAGTGTTTAGTCTTCTCCCGCTGCCTTATGAAATCTTCCATGCAGGTTTCTTTCTTTCTTTTTAATGGTTCAAGGTCTGTTTGTTGGCCTTCACAAGTGTTTTCCAGTCGAGTCTGATGGGGTGCCACGCTCTGTCTCCCAAGTCTATTTTTGGTATCCCCGGGGGTGCATCACTCTGCTCCCCATGCAGTTCTTTCACTTCATTCGTTCAGGTCCTCTTGCTTCTCTACGTTCAGGAACAAGTTCCGGAGTCTC
>NW_022103968.1:6343103-6345692 GCF_000313985.2 Echinops telfairi
GTGGTTCTGGAAGCCACTCTCCTTTCGATGACCTTCTACTTCCATCCTGTGAGACGTTCTCCGCGTCATCCCACAGCTCACCTGGCCTTCAGTTATTAGTTAGGGTTCCAGGCACCATCTGCTCATGACATGGTCCAAACGCTGATAGGACAGACTCCAGGTCCTCTTTCGGTTCTCGGGGCCTCGTTTGCATTTTCTTCAGCTTTAACGTCGACTTACATGTGTGCGTCTGCTCTCGAGTTGGCCTTTGGCCGTGTCTGATCTCTGATACTGAGCTTCCTCACCTCATTCCACAGATGTAGTACGTTGGTTCCTGTGCATTCCCTGGGATGTGGTGAACCGTGCATAGCTGCCTGTCATTTTGCAAGAAGTGTACTGGTTTCACTTTGTGGTTTCAATTCTCATGCTTGAGGAGTACAGATGACCACCTGTGCATGGGCCTCTGGGCCAATACAGGGGTGTGTTGGGGAAGGGGCTCCTGGAGAATCCCTTTATCTCTTGATAAACTGAGACTTAGAGCGGCAGTGAGGCGCCCAAGGGCACCCATATTGTCTGAGGAGAAACTAGACTCAGAGATCAAGCAACTCGTCCAAGCAACACTTGATCAGAAACAGATCAGAGCCTGGAATCAACGCCTTTTGACTCCAAAAGTGTTCAGAATTATCTATGAGGCTGCCAAGCATGTGTGATCTTTGGTTTCAAATCTTGGAAAAAGATCTGAGAGTGACGGGCATTGTGTCACCATAAGATGCTGGAGCTCCCGGGAGAGGCTCATTGCCCTTCCCGCCTTCCTTCTGGCTACAAATATTTACTGCCGCTGTCTATACCAGGGATGTCCTGCTGATGGGAATTAAGAAGACAAACAGGACCATAGTGCAGATGACAATTGGTTTGTATGTCAAGTAAAATGAGCTCCCTCCACCACTTGCTACTTCTGCCATCTTGGGCTAGTTTCCTAACTAGCTGGGGAGACTGTGTTTTTGCAAAAAGTTCTTCCTATTGATTTAGAATTGTCTGAGGGTCTGTCTTTTGGATTGAATTGCACCCCCCACGACATGTGTCCGAATCCTAGCCTCTGTGTCTATGGATGGCTGTACAAGTATGCTCACTATAACTCGAGTTTGGACAACATCCGAGGGCATATTTATTGGTGGGGCAGGAGGAGGACCTTGCTTGGAAGGGTACCAGAAGGTGGGGACCCTATTGGCTTTGAGACACGGTGGCAACTACCACAGCTGGAATCCCAGAGTGTAGTACTCGCTGGGTTTGAACTTTTTTCCTTGCCCGGCCAGCTATCTCAGGATTGGTGCCTGGGAGAGACACTGGGTTCTGGCCCACCTTTTCCTCCTTTGGGGTCTCCAATTCCCATCAAGCCTCGCCTGGGGCTGTTCAGTGAGCCCCGTGCTCAGAGGCACCCCAGGGGTGACCTCTAGGCATTCACGGAGAGCCAGAACAACTTTCCAGTGAAGGCTTCAAGTAATTTCTGGAAAGATGCCCTTACTTTTTAATTTCCATTTTCTCACGAAATTTTGGAGGTCTTCTCTTATATCTAACTCTCTATACCGTCTGGTGTTCTTGGCAGAAAACAGGGTTCCCTACTCGTGCTCTTGAGCTGCACTCTGAATTCAGATTTCTAGCCCTCAGAGAGGCGAGAGATGTGAGCAAAGGCATTTTTTCCTTGTAGTTTGTTCAAAGCATCTACATTTATGTTTTTAAAATCAATTTTGCTCCTATCCAGCTTCATTTGTGTGTAACCACAGTTTTCTTTTTGAAAGCTCTTCCTTGTGAATCGGGGAAGGTTACAGGGCAGATCAGTTTTCCACCCCGTCGTCCGGACACATTTTGTTTGTTTCCTGCCAGGGGAGCAACGCCCTCATCGGACATCCCTTAGCCCACTTGCTCCTTGGCTTTGCCCTTCCGTCCGTTGCTTCTTTTTCCTAACTCTTTGCGGGGATAAGGGGAGGGGTCCCCCACAAATCATCACAGGTCCGATAGGCGCAATTGTACAGCGATAATAAGTAAAGATTATAGTAAAGTCGTAGAGAGCATGAGAGTTAGAGGAGACTGGAATAAATGGAGTCAGACACAATTCATGGTAGCATTGCTCACCTCAGCCCCGCTTGGTGGTCCTCGTGGGGGGAGCCCAGCCATGAGAGCAGGAGATAGCCTCCGGGACTGAGAACCGGGGAGAGCTCCCAGGCCCCAGGGAGCTGGAGAGAGCCCCAGGAAGCCAGGACCGGGGAGAGCTCCCAGGCCCAAGAGCTGGGGAGAGCCTCTTCTTTATTGCCAACCAATTGTTATATCTCTTTAGGGGGACATGATTACAGGTAACCACACGTCACAGGCAGGGGCAGTACAATAGGCATACACATTGTAGGAAGGGGATGTATGATAGGCATAAGCGTAACAAGAAGGGGATGAGCTAGGGGTGTGCCCATAGGAATGGGAAGGTCTAGGGGTATACATGTGACAAGATGGGCGGACCCTAGATTCATGATGGCAGCCTAACCTTGGTCATCCTTGGGCGGGTTTGACCTCTCTGGTGTTTCCTACAAGAAAACAGACAACTACTATCCTTATCAGAAGGGA
>NW_022103968.1:6346906-6351472 GCF_000313985.2 Echinops telfairi
CAATTGATGTGTGTATGGATTGGGATAACAGTTGTATGAGCCCCTAATAAAATGTTTAAAAAAACAACTTGGCATATACACGAGCGTATACAGTAGCTGTTGATCTAAGGTATTTGCACCTCTCTAGTGTTTTTATCCTCCTTATAGACCTGTCTATTGTTTTGCTAAAAATCTAGTCAAGGTGTGTTTGGTTCCAGGTTCTAGTCTGGGGGTCCCACCAGTCTTGTCTGACCAGTCCGTCTGGTCTTTTTTTGTTTTTTTGAGTTTTGTTCCACATTTTCTTTCTTTCCTTCTGTGTAGACCTTCTAAGGTGAGCTCCTTCAGTGTAATTGCGCCTGGTAGCTGGGCACCATCTGGTTCTTCAGGTCTCAGGGTCGTGGAGACTGTGTGTGTGGTCCATTGGGACTCATTGTTTCCATGCATCTTGAGTTTTCATCCCTTTTCGCTCCCCTGGACAGGGAATGAGAGATGACACCGCATGAGCTTTTAAGACCCCAGTCACTGTGAGGGGAGACCAGCCCCTAACAACTGCAGGCACAGCTGTACAGTTAAGATATATGAAGCTTATAGGAAAGTCATGGAAGATAGGAGAGATAGAAGAGAGAGAGTAAAATAGTCAGACACATTTCATGGTAGCATGCTCACCTCAGCCCTTTTTGGTGGTTCACACGTGGAGGTGCGGGAGGAAGAGGGCAGGAGAGAGAGGTTATTTCTAACCAAGGCTTATATATCTTTGGGGGGTGTGCAAGCCCCCCAAAGATATAGGTGAAGACATATGTCACAGGAAGGGGTTGTACTATAGGTAATACAACAATGGGAGGGGGACAATCTAGGGGTGCACATACTATAGGAAAAGGAGGGATTAAGGGTATACAAGTGACCAGATGAGAGGACCACACGGCCTGCCCCACTATGAGACATGACGCCCCTCACTGACCCATAGCCCTACAGGGGACAGCACCGGACACACAGTGTGGGAATTGCACCCGATCTGATCCCGCCACACCGAGGTAAAACACTAAGGAGGCGCAACAGAACAGCAAGGGAATGGAGCAGCAAGGTCCCCAGGGAATGCTGAAGGTGGACTTGGGGCTAGGACGTGGTGCCCCAACAGACTGGAATGCAAAACACTACTAAAGGGCAACAAATGATCCTTGAGCTAACTACAAGCTTTTCTTTCTTGTTGTGTTTCTTTTTGTCATTGGTTTGTTGTTGTTGATTTGTTGTATATTGTTGCTTGGTTTTGCTCTGTCTTGTTTTTGTGCATGTTATCTCTGCAGGTCTGTCTAAATATGATAGGTTGGATGAACAATCTGGAGGAGAAAACAACGGGACCGACAGTTCCGGGGGCACATGGGAGAGGGGGAAGTGGGAGAAAGGAAGTGGTGTTAACAAACCCAGGGACAAGGGAATAACAAGTGATCCAAATTGGTGGTGAGGAGGGTGTGGGAGGTCTGGTAGGTCTGGAAGGACACAAGGCACTCACTCATAGGGGCTTATTATGAACAAGTCTGAAGACAACAGAAGACTGTATTGTTGAGCAAACAGACCAGGAAATTGCACCTAGCATGTGTTTTCCATCACCGCAGCAAGGCACGGGCTGCCCCGGAAAATCTTACGCCATCTACCCTCCCATGGCCCTGATCTTGCTCCTTCAGACTCCTTTTTGCTTCCCAAACTCAAAGCACATCTTAAAGGAACAGGCTTTGATCCCCTGAGGATGCCAACCTGTTCATCTTGGACCTGTTGTAAATCAAAAAGCACAGAATCCTTTGGGGAGGGGTTAGAGAGATGGAAACACCCCCTTCAGAAATGTATGGACCTGGAGGGAGGATGAGTTGAAAATCATTAGCTTCCCAGTTTGAGACTTTTTGGTTGAACAAAGGTTGTCTGTGACCTTGCAGCAATACTTTTGGGGTACATTCATTTGTCGGGTGATCGATGGGCTGTCACCCCTTTCTGGGGTGTTTAGTGGCCAGATCTCGGCCCTCCAGTCCTTCCATATGTCTCTACTTCCAACTCTTTTGATCTGATGCCTCTCAGAATCAATCTGAAAACTTGTGTGGAGCCTGCATCCTCCTCTATTTATTTGTATACACTCTACTAGCCTCACTATTCTGCAGTCCATGGCTCACAGGGACCCCTGAGGTTTCTGAGACTGTAACAGCTTATGGAAGTAGAAAGCCCAGTCTTTCTGCCGCAGAGCAGCTGGTGGTTTTGAACTTGAGACCATGTGGATCACAGCCCAATGAGGAACCACTACACCGCCAGGGCTCCTTCTGTTTATTTAATTCCAGATATATTTTTATATAAATATAATGTATATAATTTTAAAATGATGTAACTATAGCTGAACAAAATGTAATTCCATATAAATAAAAAAATCTCTATTTAGATGTGTGTGTGTGTGTGTGTGTGTGTGTATAATTTCATTATAGTCCAAGAGTCAGAATTACAGTCCTTGAGAAAAGTAATAAAAGGTTTCCAAGTTTGGGCGGGCAGAGTCACCCTCCATGGAATCAGTAAAAAGTCATTGCAAAACACCCTGGGTTTTTGTGCCTGACTAGATAAGGGTGTGAATATTTAACTAGAGCACTTGGGCTCTTGGAGCAAGTGCAGCCGATGCTCCTTGGAATCGCAGACGGCCAGACTTGGCCTCACTGACTTTGGACGTGTTATCAGGAGGCACAGGCCCCTGGGAAAGACATCATGCTAGCTTGGTCAAATAGACGGTCAGCAAAAAAGTAGATGACCCTCAATGACATGGACCGACACAGACCTGCCTGCAACAGAGGGCTCAAACGGTCATGCTGTGGGGATGACCCAGTGCCCAGTACGGTTTCATTCTGCTGGGCACGGTAGGGGTGAGTGACAGCTAATGAGATGGTATCTAACAATGACTTGAGGTTCCTCTTCATTTATTTCCTATTGTCACCTGGGCAAAAGTTTCCAGAACACATTAGTTTCAGCAATATATACGTATTTTGTTTCATCTCATTTTTTTATAAGAATGAGTGATGTAAACTTTTTTTAAAAAATAAATTCTGATCACTAGCTACTTGAATTTTTGTTAGATTTTTTTGAGTTTACTATTTGTTGTTGTGTTAGTCTGCGTTCTTGTGGTTGGGAGCCATCGAGTCGGCTGACCCGCAGTGACCCTGTGCTCACAGAAGGAAGCACTGCACAGTCCTGCACCGCCCTCACAATTGTCCCCAGGAGCTGCAGCAGAATTTTACTTGCATGTGACAGTAATGCTACTGTTCCATTCTCTCCGCGTTGTTGGGTCACCTCTCTTTGGAATGGGTGCAAGAGACAGTCATTCAAACAGGAGAAGGGGAGATTAAAAAAGGAAAGGGGTGCGTGCCAGGGTTCTACCCATCCCCCATGCTTATTCAATCTGGATTCTGTAGCAGAGTTTAAATTCCTGAGCACCCTGGTTTGCAAAAGGGTGTGAATGGCAGTGACAGCCCCCAATCCATTTGCAGAATCCCCACATCAATTAAACCTCCTTCTTCAAATGCTTTCTGATCATTAATCAAGGGTGTAGATAATCTTGCCCTCAGGTAGAATTGCCTCAGAGAGTTAATTGCCTCCACCCCTCTCTGGCCATCCCAGGGAGGGGCAGTCTGGGCTTGTCGCAGTGTGCCTTTGATAGAAGCCACCCTACTGGGGACATACAGGAGGTTGCCTGGTTGTCAGTCATGCCCTATCATTTCCCCCCTGACTGCCTTGGTCGGAAGGCCCTGGACCAATCCTGTAAGCCCCTTCTATGTCATGATGTACATGTACTCTTGCTTCTGTGGTCCCACCTGAAACTGTGGTGTATTGATCTGCCACCAATCATGCTTTTGTGACAGTTTCCTTTGCCGGCCCATGCCTTTCTAAAAGTTTGGCATTTTAATGGACCCTGGGATGCCATTTCAACCTCTCGTTGGTGGCCTCCCTCCTCCAGATGAGGGAGGAGTTGATAACTTTGGGTTGTCTTTGTCCCTGGTGAGACTTAATACATGTTCTCTTTAAATTATATTCAAGACGAGGTCTCGTTTGTACGCCAACGCAACACTGAGCATACAAAGAGAATTGGGACTCTGAAGGAGATGAAGTCAGGATGGGACAAGTGACAGCCTGAGCTATTTAAACGACACAACCTTGCTTGCTGAAAGAGATGAGGACTTGAAGCACCGAGTGCACAGATAACAAAGATCTTCCCAGTTGGACCAACTTGCAACGTGATGACGGAGCTGGGCTGGTCTCTCCGGGGAGGCTTCTCAGCGGAGGAGGAAGCTGAACAGTGGCCTGCAGGGGACAGAGGGAGTAAGACCACAGAAGGATGCCAAAGCCTCAACTTGGTGGCATGCTGACCTTTGTCCCCTCTTCCTTCCCCAGCAGACACCGGCAGACAGTGAATGAAATTGAGTTGCCCCCTGCCCCCGTGGCAGCGCTGGGTCCAAACTGAAGATTGAAGTTGTCAAGAATTTATTTCCCTGTACTTGGATTCACAGTTGATGCTCATGGAAGCAGCTGGTAGACATCAAATGACTCGTTGCCTGGGGCAAGTCTGTTTCA
>NW_022103968.1:6352074-6364532 GCF_000313985.2 Echinops telfairi
TCGCAGGCACATGGCAGACAGCGTGAGATTGTACAAAAACTCATGAAACCTTCACAGTCTTGCCTCAGCTGGCTTTCAGATCACAGACTCCCTCCTCCTAAAAGACAGGGTTCAACCGGTTTAAGAGACACACACCACAAGGGACCTCAAGTGGCCATTCCAGCACTAACTTGGGATTTGAACTGAGAATGAAGACCTGGTGCACGTGCCCAATGAGTTACCCTAAGTATCCAGAGGCCCTTGCTGCAGACCCCGTTTTGAATATGCAGACCCTAACTTGGCTGAGTCCTGTGCACGCACCCATTGAAAAAGGGGGCCGGGAAAGAGCTGGTGAAAACCATGTGCCTGCACAGTGTGCCCAAGCCAGGACCCTTGCCCTAGGATGCACACACCAATCCTTGACTGAGAGAGCAGCTCTATGCACCATTCACTTTGTAAGCTTGAAGAGACTCGGCTGCCTCTTGCCTCACCCCCGTGGGGCTCTGGCCTGCCTTACAGAAGAGTTGCCTGTAAAAGAACAGGAGCCTTGGCAGTGTAGTGCTGCGGACCCAAAGGAAAGCAGTTTGAAACCAGCAGCTCCTCCTCGGGAGAAAGACAGGGCTTTCTATGCCCATAAAGAGTTACAGTCCCCGAAACTCATAGGGGCCATTCTCACCTGTCCCACAGGGCCCCATACGTTGGCACCATCTTGATGGCAGTGAGCTAGGTTTGGTTTTGCATAAGGAATCAAGAATTTGCCTTTTCTATATAATGGCAGTGTTTAGTAAATGCTCATAGTTGTAAGATTTCTGTTTGTGTCTGTTGTAGGAGCATTTCATGAACTCCTTCCTACTTACTGAAGAGACCCACAGGTTGATGTGCAAAACCCTGTAGTGCTAGCTACCAAAGTCACTCAACAGCCACCTGCTGAATGAAGTCACGCAGGCTGTGGGTCCCATCCTGCTTTCAGGCTTACATTCTGCGCACCAAGCTTGCAGAAGGCTGTGGGTTTACAGTCCTCAAAACTCACTGCTATGGAGCCCATTCTGACTCACAGTGACCCTACAGGACAGGGTGGAATGCCTCTGTGGGTTTCTGAGACTGTAATTCTTTATTGGAATAGAAAGTCTCAGCTGATAGTTTTGAACTGCTGACCTCGTGATGAGCAGCCCTGCATAACCAGTACACCACCAGGGTTCCTGTGGGTTTACAGAGGGAACCCTAGACCCATTTTTGAGTCTCTGAGGCGATTCAGCCTTGATGGAGTTCTCTCTGACTCTGGTCCGGCATAGAAAACAGCTTTGCCCCAGGCAGAAAGTATTTGCAAGTGAATTACTGCCACTCCCCTGGCCAGCCCAGGGAGTGGCAATCTGGCCCTGAAGGACTTTTCTGGGCCTGCACTTGAAGGAAATTGTGTTGCCAAGGTCTCAGAAGCTTGCCATACCGGACTGCCCTGGTAGGAGAGACCTGTAAGGTCTGCAGGGCAACTTATGGACAGACATTTCTAAACAAGCAGAGCAAACATTTCTAATAGTGTACGCATCCCATCGAGGATACATTTCTTTTCCCTGCTTCTGTTGTCCCACCTGCGAGTACGAGGAATCAGTCTGCCACCGATCCTGCTGTTTCGAGTTTCCTTTGATCCCCAGGCTCTATTTAAGTGGCTATGACCCTCTGGACTACTACGATCTCATGCTGATCATCGCCCTCCTTCAAATGCTTTGTTTTTGTCTTGCTTTTGTCCCATTTAAGATATAATAAATGGGTCTCTATACATTATATTTGAATTTGGGGTCTCTCGCTCTCTCTTTTTAAATCATTTTATTGGGAGCTCTTACAACTCTTATCACAAGCCATCCGTCCATCCATTGTGTCAAGCACATTTGTACATTTGTTGCCATCATCATTCTTAAAACATTTGTTTTCTCCTTGAGCCCTTGATATCAGCTCCTCATTTCCCCCTCCCTCCCCGGTCTTCCCTCCCTCCTTCATGAACCCTTGATAATTTATAAATGATTATTTTGTCACATCTTACACTGTCTGACACCTCCCTTCACCCACTTTTCTGTTGTCCATCCCCCAGGGAGGGGGTTATATGTAGATCCTTGTAATCGGTTCCCCCTTTCTACCCCACCTTCCCTCCACCCTCCGGGTATCACCACTCTCACCACTGGTCCTGAAGGGGTCATTTGTTCTGGATTCCCTGTGTTTCCAGTTCCTATCTGTCCCAGTGTACATCCTCTGGTCTAGCTGGATTTGTAAGGTAGAATTGGGATCATGATAGTGGGAGGAGGAAGCACTGAGGAACTAGAGGAAAGTTGTGTGTATCATCGTTGCTACCCTGCACCCTGACTGGCTCGTCTCCTCCCTGAGACCCTTCTGTAAGAGGATGTCCAGTTGCCTACAGATAGGAATTAGGCCCCCAATCTGCACTCCCCTTCATTTATAATGATATGATTTTTTGTTCTTTGATGCCTGATCCCTGATCCCTTCGACACTTCGTGGTCACACTGGCTGGTGTACTTCTTCCATGTGGGCTTTGTTGCTTCTGAGCTAGATGGCTGGGGTCTCTTTTTCAGTACTTTTGATGAGGTTCAGACTTTGTATCTTCAGGCTGCATGGTCCCTGTAGAGTTAACTAAGGAGCCTTGGTAGAAACCCTTGTGGTGCTGTGGGTTAAGTGTTGGACTGCTAAATACAAGGTTGGAGGTTCAAACCCACCATCTGCTCTTTGGGAAAAAGATGAGGCTGTCTGCTTCCATAAGGATCTAGTCTCAGAATTCCTCTATAAGGTCACTATGGGTTGGACTATGTAAAGACATTAGACTGCATGGATCATAACAAACTATGGAGAGTCTTGAGAAGAATGGGAATTCTAGGACACTTCACTGTGCTCATGCAGAACTTGTACATGGAGCAAGGGCCTGTCACTAGAACAGAACAAGCAAATACTGCATAGCTTTAAAAAATTAGGAAAGGTGTGCGCCAGGTTTGTATCCTCTTACCATGCTTATTCAATCTGTGTGCTGTGAAAATCATCAGAGAAGGTGGGTTGTATGAAGGAGAAGCTGCTAATATTTAAAAAAAATAAAATTTTCTGCATATGAAATCCAGGCTAGATAAATCTATAGAGCCAGTAACTGGATTAGTGGTATCTTGGGGGCAGTTGTAGGAGCAATCGGGCACTAATAATGCTCAGTACAAATATGAAGAAAATGTTCTAAAACTGATAGTAGTGATGATTGTACAATCTTCTTTATGTGATTGAACTATTGAATTGTATTATATGTGAATGATATGACAATAAAACTGTTGGAAAAAGAGAAGAATTTGGCATTGCAATTGGAGAAAGGCTTACTGACAGCCCTCGATGTGCAGATCACTCTACCCTGCTTGCTGAAAGTGAGGAGGACTTGGAGCACCCACATACTGATGAAGATCAAGGATTGTAGCCTTCAGTATGGATTACAATCAGTGTAAAGAAAACCCAATGCGCACAACTGGACCATTAGGCAATATTGGGTGATAAATGGAGAAAAGATTGAAGTTGTTGAGTTCATCTTGCTTGGATCCACAATCATTGCTCAGGGAAGCTGCAGTTAAGAGACCAAACGGTGCCTTGCATGGGACAAATCGGTCTCACAAGATCTCTTTAGGGTGTTCAGGAGCAAGGAGGTCCCTTTGAGATCTAAAGTGTGCCTACCCCACACCATGGTATTTTCAACTGACTGCCTCATATGCACGTGAAAGTTAGACAACGATGAAGATGGACTGAAGAATAAATAATGCGTTTGAATTCTCGTGCTGGTGAAGACTATTGAAAGGACTATAGATTGCTCAAAGAAGAAACAAAACTGTCTCGGAAAAAGTACAGCCAAAATGCTCCTTAGAGGCAAAGATGGTAAGACTTCATCTCACGCCCGTAGGACCTGCTGTCAGGAGAGACCCGTGCCTGGAGAAGGATGGCGTGCTTGGTAAGGTGGAGGGGCGGTCATGAAGAGAAAGACCCTTGACAAGATGGATTGACACAGTGGCTGCGACCAAGGGCTCAGGTGTAAGAGCAACCGTGGGGATGGCACAGGGCTGAGTAGCGTTTCGTCCTGCGGTACCAAGGGTCGCTGTAGTAAGTTGGAGCCGACTCAATGGCACCCACCAAGGACAGCATGCGTTGGCATTGACTCCATCGCAGTGGGTTTGCTTGGGGCTTGGTGGCACCCCGGTCAAGCAGTTCAAGTTCACCAGCTATTCCGAGCAAGCAAGAGGTAGCAATCTGCATTTATAAAGATCACAGGCCCGGATATCCGAGACAGCAGTTCTATCTGCTACAGGGCTGCTATGTGTCCGCATTGACTCAAAGACAATAGCTGTAGTGAATTAGCTGAATTATGAATAGTTTCAGAGACGCTAAAATCCTGATCATGTACAAGTTGTCCTTTTGTGTTTCTCCATGATATGTACAAAATGTTTTTTTGTTTTTTTTTTGAAAATGTACAAGAACCATTTTATATTTGTTTTCTCAAATAGGGTAACAAAGGCTATCTACTTATTTGTCATATTTTTAAAAAAATCATCTTATTAGGGGCTCATACAGCTTTGTTTCTTGCTGGAAGACAAGCAACCTTTGTGTCTAGCCGCCTTCTCAAGGCCAACTTAAGCTGAAAACAACTGTCAATGGGAAAATCATCAACATTATCAAGCTCTCTGTGCCAGTTGCATTTTTTCTGATAAAGAGAAGAGATAAAACCCAGACGTTCTCAGCAGTTTCCTGTGTTTGAAAAGACCTTAGAAGCCACACCTTATCTGGAGTCCAAAGGCTTTGCAACATATTTTAATATAAGCCTTGAGTGTGAACTCAGAAGCACCTGTCCTGCTCCCTATCTCAGGCAGAGCCAGGGATTCCTGGGTTCTGTGAGTCACTAGAGCTGGACTTGGCCCCACATACCTGCCCAGGTTTGTCTAGCAGAACCAGGGGAAACCAATTCTTCTCTGAGTCCTTGGGCAGAATGACAGACCCAACTTCCATGCACTTTATCATATTGTACTCCATGCTGTGAAGGGACGGAGATCAAAGAACCAAAAGGCAAAAGCCTGCTCTCAGAGCCCCAGAGAAGGTGGGGATGCAGCAGTCAGAGCAAATGGACTTGGTGGGGGTTGGGGGTGAGCCAAGGAGGGCAGAATCTCCACGGGGGCCTTGTCCTGGACAACTGAAGACAGCTGCGGCTCTGTTTGCAGGTCTGCCTCAGTGCCCATGCTATTTCCCTGGGCCTCAAAGTTACAGTAGCTTGGATGGTTCTTAGCTGTCCATGTGGCCGTCCCCCTCCCCCCTTTATCTATGTTTCCCCTTCTTCCTCTTCCCTACCCTGATCCTTGCCCCAGGAGGCTGATCTAAGTCTCAGGCTTTGTAGTGAGGTCAGCCCTGGCAGATGATGGGGTAAGGGTGTGTAATTGGGGCCTGGTGGCCTGGGCTCAAGCAGATGGCCTCCCTGCACTCCCTCTCTCTGGATCGGTCCTGGCCCTCCCTGGTCTAGCAGGCGCAGGCTACTTCTTACCACTGCTTTGTCCGTTCCCTGCCACACCACAGTCTTTTCCTTACACAAATGGGAGTGGGCCACCTTTTCCCCTCTGGGACTCTGACTGAGTCTTTGGTGGACAATGAGACTGACCCACGCTGTCAGTGTGTGGCCTTGTGGAAGGTGGAACTCATAGGACTGGGCCGTCCCTCACCTGCTGCCCACCTTCCCGAGTTGCCTTTCTTATTGAGTTCGTTTTCTAGTACACAGAATACATACTGTGGACTAAAGGAGATCTAAGCTCCTCTGGGTCTCACCTTTCTTTCTTGCCAAGTTGCTGTCTGCCTCAGGGAGACCTTGTGTGTGCCCAGTGCTTCCCAAGGATTCCAAGGCTGTGTGAGCTTTCAACTAGTTGCGGTGTGCGTAACCATTTACACCACCTAACCCAAACACCAAACAAACTCACTGCCATCCAGTCTGATTGATAGCGACCTGATAGCACAGGGTAGAACTGCCCCCGTGGGTTTCTGAGACGGAAACTCTTGACAGGCCCAGGCAGCCTCGCCTTTTTCTCGTGGAGTGGCTAGTAGATTTGAACGGCGGACCTCATGGTTAGTACAGATGGGTCACCCATGATACCACCAAGGCTTCCTTCCACCACACAGGAACTCCTACTTGTAACGTAAAGTAGGATATCGTGAATATTCACTCGACTTCTGGGTCTGGTAGCGGGTTTTGGGGGTCCTCTTGGAGAACTGGTACATCACAAGTCTCCTGGTGTATTTCCCCGTCGGCAGGGATGACTTCCGGAGGCAGACACTCCCGGTTTCAGCAGCGGAGTCTGCGCAGAGCAGCCGGAGGGGGCTGCCCCGAGGCGCGCGGTGGGGCCGCAAGGGCGGGGCTCACGCCAAATACGCCCCGCCCACGGATGCTAGCCAATAGACAGCGAGAACGTCCTGGGGGCGGGGCGGAACCGCGTCTTAAGGCCGGGCACGCCCTTGCCGCGGCTGAGTGGACGTCCCAGTTCGGTTTGCTGCTCTGCTGTCAGGTACCGGTGCTCTCGGGGTCACGGCCGGGCCGGGCGGCCTGCGCCGGGGTCGGGCTGCTCGGGGCGCGGCCTGGGGGCGCGTGGGGTGCGGCCAGCAGTCTCGGCCGCCTGGGTTCGGTTCGGTTCGGTTCGGCTCCGCGCGGGGCCCTCGGGCGCCGGCCCTGGACCGCCCGGGGGCGAGTCTGGGCTGCCGCGAGCACCTGGCCTTGTCGCCAGGCCCGAGCGGGCATCGTGTCGCGGGGCCTCGGCATCCCCAGCCCGGGGAGGAGGGCGAGGACGGGAGGAGAGGCTGTGGATGTGGCAGCTCGTGGTGCCAGGCCCCGCCTCTCGGCCCCAGGGCCAGGCCTCCGCCTGCCCGCGCCTCCCCAGGGCCGCGGGCCCGCGCATTAGTTCTTGCTTTGGGTTGTGGGGTGCTGAGGGCTACCAGAGAGAGGGGTCTGCACCTCCCGTGCCCGTGGTGTGACCACTCCCCACCCCCGCCCCCATTTCCTCCTCCCTATTTTCCCTCCAGTCTTTGACCCCAGATAGCTGTTAGGTCCATAGTAAATAGCCTGTTCCGACTCATAGCAGCCCTATAGGGCAGAGCAGACCGCCCCTGTGGGTTTCAGGCTGTAAACATCTGGTAGGAGGAGCCCTGGAGGTGTAGTGAGTATGCATTAGGCTGCAATTCACAAGGTAAGCAGTTTGAACCACTAGCGCTCCCAGGGAGGAAGACTTGGCCTTCTAACCCCCTAAAGCAGTGGCTCTCAACCTTCCTAATGCCGCGACCATTCATACAGTTCCTCATGTTGTGGTGACCCCCAAATAATAAAATTATTCTCGTTGCTGCTTCATAACTGTCATTTTGCTACTCTTAAGAATTGGATGACCCCTGTGAAAGGTCATTCAACCCCCAAAGGGTTCGAGACCCACAGGTTGAGAACTGCTGCCCTAAAGAGTTACAGGCTAGGAAACTCACAGGGGCAGTTCTACCCTGTCCTTCAGGGTCCCTGTGAGTCGTCATGACTTGATGGCAGTGACGAAGGCAGTGTGGAGCCTCATCTTTCTCCTTCTGAGTGACTGGTGGTTTCGAAATACTGACCTTGTGGTTAGCAGCTCAACTTGTAACTCACTATGCCACCAGCACTCCTTAAATAGTCAGTAAAACAAAAGAGCTCAAACCCAATGCCTTTGAGTCGATGCCAATTCCTAGAGACCTTATAAGGCAGGGTAGAACTGCCCCTGCAGGTTTCCGAGACTGACCCTTTATGGGAGTAGAAAGCATTCTTTTTCAGAGTGGCTGGGGGTGGTTTCGAACTTCTGACCTTGCTGTTAGCAGCCCAAGCACTATGTCACCAGGGCTTCTAGACTCTAAATAGTAAATCTTTTAAAGGTGTGTGTCTTCCCTGCATCCCATTCCTGTCTTGTAAGTACCCCTACCCCATTCTAAAACAAAACAAACCCACTGTGGGATGCGTTGATTTGGACTCCTGGACGCCCTACAGGAGAGAGAGGTAGGGCTCATAGGGTTTCCAGTCCCGTTATCATTATGGAAGCTGACTGCCTCACCTGTCACCTTCAGAGAGGCTGGCAGGTTCAAACTTTGGACCCCTTTGTCACCATCTGAACACCTAACTACCGAGCCAGAGGCCACATGTGCTAGTGTGCATATTTTACACTTTTGACTGAGTTCTGGAGGGTGGGCCAAATCTCATGTATGTAGAAAACAGGCTTCCAACCAGCCATGGGGTTCAGCCCCTGCTGAGAGGTGGCAACCTACCCCAGATGTACTGAATCAATATATCTACATTTTAACTTACCCATTGGTTCTTGGCTGTGTGGAAGATCTTGTGATAAACTGTAACCAAGTCAGAAGTCTAAAGAGGTATATGTTAAACTGTAGGCATGTTGAAATACACATTGGTTCAGTTTATATTTTATTTTATTTTTTTCAGTTTATATTTTAAAAAAGCTTCAAAAGCGGTCTTGTTAAAATGTAGATTCAGATCCAGTTTATCTGGGGTGGAAATGCAGATAGATCCTCAGCAGGAGGTTGCAGCAGAAGGCACCCTGTTTAAGCCCTGGGTTTAGATAATGATGAATGGACACTGAGGGAGGTGTGTGGAGGGTGTGGTCCAGTCCAACCAATCCCTGGCCAGTAGTAAGGCCCAGGGGTGCTTGCCTCTGACACACTTGAGTTGAATTTTAGCCCGAATTCGGATTATGTAAAAACAAAGACTTGTTGGCAGACCTTTCAAAAGAAGAGCCTGTATTTGTGAAAGGAGTCCTGGTGACGCTGTAGACTGGGCAATGGACTGGCAGCTGCAAAGTTGGCAGTTCAAACCCCCATAGCCCCTGGGAAGGAAAATGACCAGGCTGTCTGCTCCCTGTAAAGATTAACTGCTGGCCACAGAGACCCTGCTCAGGGTCTCTGTGAGACAGACTGGCCCAATGGTGGTGGGTTTGTGTTTGTGAATGGTTAAAGTAGTAATTTGAGTAGTATAATGAAACCAAATTTACTCAAACTGAGGATTTTGGAAGACCTGGAGCTGATTCTTCTTTTAAAGGGATATAAGGGCATAGTGTTAAGAGTAGGCTAAACTAATTTCAGAATGTAGCCTTTATGAAAATTCTGCTAAGGGTGATCCCCTGGAGAAAGAACTGATTGGCTAGGACGTGCCAGGGTCCCAGCAGCCTGGGGAAGGGCCGTGTGCTAGTGATTTGGCTTTCTCAGACATCCTGTGTGCACATTTTTGCTTCTCAATAGCAATTTATTCTCCTTTTAACCACTCCAGTCTCTGAAAACTCTTCTTGGCTCTTGAAGGCCGCTAAGTGCAATGAGGATTAGTTATCCCTGATGTCATCTAAGAGGGTGTTAGCAGCCTATGATAGGCTTATTGTGCCAACTTGGCCAATAGGAACATGGGGGATTAATAAGGACACCGTTTGATTGGAGGGCAAAGAGATAAATGGCTCTGCAAGGCCTGCCGGTCTCTCTTGCTCTGGTGATCAGACCAACGGGAGTCTGCTCTAGCTAGTTCTCTGCCTTGTGGGATAGCCAACCTGTGGATCGTGTCACTAGAGCTTGAGGACCTGTTTTGCCAAGCTGCTGGTGTGGACATCCCTTGAGCTTGAGGCTGGTGGATTCTGTTGTCTTGCATTGCTTGAGTTCGATATCCTGTCTGGGCCTGCTTCACTAAGCTGAGCTATTGACTGTTGGTGACCTTCCCTGCTGTTTGCTGCAATGGGCGGACTGCCTGCATTGCCTGAGGGAAGACTCAGCTCTCTACTTCCTTGATCTTGAACTGAGCTCAGCGCTCAGTACCTTGTGTGGACTAATTAGCTGTTATATTCCTTTGTGTCATGGTCTTGTTTCTCTAGAGAACCCTGTGTAACACGCAGCCTATTACAGTTAGGCTCTTCCCTGTTCAGGGATAGGTGATGTTATCATGTCATGTGATAGTCTTTCCCACTTCCTATTGCTCCCTTAGCCTAGGGTCCCAGGTGTGTCTCTGGGGGAATGATAGGCAAGGAATTTGACAAGCAAGCACTGCACTGAAGTGTGCTGGAAGCTGGGCTAGCTTCTGAGGATGCTGTGTGGACATGGCTTCTGCCCCACGCAACTCACAGTCCACACGCATGCATGCGTGCATGCATGTGTGCATGCGGGGAGGGTGGGGACAGGTCTGTAAACAAGGGCCCTGAAATGTTAGAACCTGTGATAGAAGTCTTTACAAGGGACCAGGGAGGGAGCCTTCAAGACCCGTTTGTACTACATTCAGTTGGGAGGTTGAAACTAGGCCAACACGTGTAGTACACGCACATAGGAAATAAGTTAATGTCTATCTCAGATGTGGAACCATGGGTAATTTTCTTGTCTTTTTTTTTTTAAAACAACATAACATTTCTTTTTAATAATTCAAGGTCTGTTTGTTGACCTTTAGGAGTGTGTCTGGTCCAGTCTGATGGGGTGCCACACCATGACCCCAAAGTCCATTTTTGGGATTCCCTGGAGACTGCGTTGCTCTGTTCCCCTTGCTGTTCTGTTGCACGCCCTTAGTGCTTTGCCTCAATTGGTGGGGTCAGATCGGGCACAGTTCCTGCACTGTGTCTCCAGTGTTGTTCCCTGCAGCGCTCTGGGTCAGTGAGCGATGTCGTGTCTCGTGGTGGGGCTGGCCCTGAGCGGGAATTTCGTCCTCAGGGCTTGGTGGGCCAGGATGTGTTCCACTCTCTTCCTCAACATTTCATGCTTTAAAACAGAGTACCCAGGTATAAGAAACCGCGAAACCTGCTGCCTTTTTGTGTGGCAGAAATTAGCTTTTAGAGTTAAGGGGGGAAGGGAACTAATGGGGTAACTAGTCTATGCGGGCTGGCGCTTTAACGAACTTACTCTCTTAGCTCAGCCACACTCTTGAAAGGGCCCTGGTGGCACAGCGGTTAAAGCGCACACCCGCCAACCAAGCACCAAGATCTGCGCTCTGCTCCAGCGGCTGTTTCTGCAAAGAGGACAGCCAGGAAGCCGGTGGGGGCAGGTTGGCGCTGCCCCTGAGGGCACTGGGTCTGGTTTGGGTTTTCAAAGCGCTTCACTGGCTTTCACAAATGGGGAAATTGAAAGGCAAGAAGATTGGCAAAATGACCCAGGACCCAGCCGGATCTTAAATCCTCTTGTGCAGGCTCCAGCGCCGGGATCCTGTAACAGTCCTGCATTTCAGGCCTTTCTGGCAGAGGCCCAGCGAGAGGGCGGGCTATTTTTAAACCAACCAAGAAACCAAGTGACCTGCGGTGAGCCTGAATCATGGCAACCCTTCATGTAGGACGGGGTTGAACTGCCCCAGGAGTTTTTGAGATGGTGGATCTCTCCTCGGAGTGGGCCGGAGGCTTGGACACAGCAGCCCATTCATTTAGCAGCTGGGCACTGCACCAGGGCTCCTTGGCGTTTTAAAACTTGATCCACGTGGGTCATCTGAGCACAGGAGGCCCCTTGTAGGAACATGTTTAGCATAATCCCGTTGGCCAGGACGCTTCCTGTGCAGAACCTGTCCTGGGTGAGCCCAAAGCCAAACAAACCCACACCAGACTCACGGCGACCCTGTAGGGCAGAGTGGAGCTGCCCCTTTGGGTTTCCAAGGCAGACTGTCTCGGAGTAGAAAGCCTCAACTTCCTCCTGAGGATTGATTGGCTTGTGGTTTTGAACGGCTGACCTGTGGTTTGCAGCCCACCACCTAGCTACTATTTGATGGTGGCTCCTAAGACAGTCAAAAACCTTAATAGGGAGTGCTAACGATGTCCTGAAATGTTAGGGTTTTGTCAGTCACTTAGTTTCTTTTTCCAGTAAAACTGCCAGAGCTCAGCAGATAACAGGAGATTGTTAGTGTGCAGAATTAGCTGAACAAGCAGTTTCCTAAAACCTGGCAAGAACGTGGCACGGTGCGGACTGCACGTTCCTTTCTCTGGCAACCTTGTACCAGCCTGATGGCTACTTCAAAGGTGCCGTTTAGAGAGTTTGGCGTTAAAACACCTTTCCCTGCCCTAATATTCCAGTGCTTCCTTGCCCCACTTGGTCAAGTCACTGAGCTGTAGACCTTGCGGGACGGTGCTCACAGTGGGTGCTCCGTAGTTTAGGGTGGCCCCTGGCTGTAGAGATGTCACCTTTCTCTCCACTAGGTCCGTTTTCTCAAAGCTTTAGCAAAAGTTCTTTCCTCTCCTCTTACTGTGTGGCTTGCCAGCTTTCTCCTCTTTGTCTAAAGATGACTGCCCAGACAGACAGCCATATCGTGGTTTTTTGGGTCTTTTCTCCCGTGACAAATGTCCGTGCAGAAAAGGCGAACAGTCCCCCCAGTACCTGGCCTTGTGGTTTTCCCTCTGGACCATGGTTTGAGTTTTGTGCAGTCGACCATTCTGCCGCCCGGGTTTATTTATTTTCTTCACTTAAACTGCCGCGCC
>NW_022103968.1:6364632-6365767 GCF_000313985.2 Echinops telfairi
CCCCTCCGCCCCCCCCATCCACACCATTAAAAAAACTCGAGGGATCTGAAGTGGTGGCTGCACATGATCATGCCTCTGACTGCGGTCAGCCACCTCGTTTCATGCCCCCCTTCTTTGACACCTGCCTGTCTTGAAAGTGGCCCTCCCCGGCTGACTGGCCACCTTTCTAAGGCCTTTATCAGGCCTCCGTGTCTTCCCAGGAAGGGGTTTGGGTTTGGAGTACCGCTGTGTCACGTGTGGGCCACGTCACTGCCGATCGCGCAGAGGAGTGCCTGGCTGCTTTCCTTCGTGAGCTGCTCGCAGGCCCGTTCATGCCTGTGGGGCAGGAGGCCAGGAAGTGAAGAGGAAACCCGCTTGAGGGGCCCTGCTGGGGTGTGTGTGTGTGTGTGCTCCTGGAACAGCCCAGGGGGCTGCAAAAGCAGTTACCTACGCTTGAACCTGGAGGATGAGCTAGAGGACTAATTTCAGGGTGGGGTAGGGTGAAGCAGTGGACTTTTCTTGAAAAAGGGGTGGGGTGGGCTACCTAAGTGGGCACTTATGCTTTAGACTTAGCAGTGGTATTTCTGCCAAGCTCTGTTAAGTAGACTTAAACATTGTTGCATTTCTTCCTAGTCTAATATTCTTCTTTTTTTAGAATTTTTCTTCCTTGATTTTATTATTATTATCTCTTCATCCCTCCCGTTACCACCTCTCCTGCTATAATCATTAATCCAGTTACTGTCTCTATAGATTTACCTATCTTGGATTTCATGTAGAGAGACACACACAAAAATAAAGAGCAAAACAAACAAATGAAAAACAATAACAAAAGAAAATAGAAAAATCTCAGCCATTCCATTTCATTTTGACAATTTCCAATATTCCCAGTTTTGTATTTTTTTAAAAAAAAATCATTTTATTAGGGGCTCATACAGCTCTTATCACAATCCATACATACATCAATCGTGTAAAGCACATTTGTGCATTCATTGCCCTCATCAGTCTCAAAACATTTGCTCTCCACTTAAGCCCCTGGCATTAGGTCCTCATTTTTCCCCTCCTTCCCCACTCCCCCATCCCTCATGAACCCTTGATGATTTATAAATTATTATTTTGTCATATCTTGTCCTGTCCGACATCTCCCTTCACCCACTTT
>NW_022103968.1:6366278-6383311 GCF_000313985.2 Echinops telfairi
TTTTTTTTTTTTTAACCTTAATATTCTTATGGAACTGGTGGTGGGGCACATTCACCCTCCCAAGGAATTGACCAGCTCCTTGGAAAAATGCACTTAGGCATGCAATCCTGCATCTCCTTTCAGGAGCCGCCCGACACTGGAACCTGCCTCAGGACTTCGAGTTGAAAGTCCCTGCTTCTTGCCCGCACCATGGGGAGAGAGGCTAGTGAGGGAGTGTTTGGCAGCAGAGGCTGCAGTTTGGTTAGGGGTCGGGCATTCCTGAACATGCTGGGTTTGCCTGGCAGCGGCAGGTTGGACGGGAAGTACGCCAAGTTCCCCGTGTTGTACTTGTAATTAGGCAGTTCAAACCAAGAGTGGAGATTATGCATGGCCTGGCTTGTCATGGATGGAGCCCTTATGAAACAATACCTTTTAAAAATAAGTATTGTCATTTTTGAGCAATTTCCTACTGATCTTGAGTTCATCTTTAATTCTTTCAAGACTGTTATTTTTTGCTTTGCTTTTTTGTTGTTGTTGAAGCCACGTGTTTTCAGTAATCGAAGGTATTTTGAATAGAAAAAATTCTTCTTTGAGACAATAGGGATTTTTAGATAATGAGTGAAACATATCCCGAGGGGCTTCTGGAGCTGGGGCTGGTGGGATGAGGACCTTTTCATTAGGTTTACGCAGTTGACAGGCCTCCACCAGATGGCAGCACACACTAAACATGGGACAACCGCTTCCCACTAAACCCCAGAGGTAGCAAATGCAAGTGGTCTATAGATCCCCTATGGCTTAGGAAGGGTTCACACATTCCCTGGACACCATCACTGTGCAAGTTAACGATTTCCTTTTTATTATTCTTACGTTCTTCCACAGCTCAGGCTTCATCTGATGGCTCAAGATGATAGGGGTCCAACGGGCTGCAGAACTGGGTGGGAGGCATTGTGATGGTGGCTGGGGATAAGGCTGGGTGCTGACTGGGAGGGAAAAAACCTGGCTTCCAATGTCACAAGCCATGTGCAATATAATGTATGAGGCAGATGAGATCTGGCCTCTGATGTCATATACGTATTTCATAAGGAAAAAGCCAAACTGGCTGCCATGGGGTTGATTCCCACCCTGAACAATGGTAGGAGGAGAGTGCCTGCTGGGACTCCTGGGCGGTCATCCTGGCAGAAGCCCACTGTCATCTCTCCTGCAGGGCGGCTGGCGGGGTGGTTTGAACCACCTTCCTTCTGGTTCTCGGCAGGGCGCTTTAACCACCACCCCACTGGCACTCCTAGAGAGGGGCTCACGAGGGAGTAAAGGCTTAGACGGTGGGCTTTGTCGCTGACAAGCATCTAGATTAGTAGTTTCTAAGTAGCCCTGGCGGCACCATGGGCTAAGCATTGGGCTGCCAACTGCAAGGTGGGTGGTTGAAGCCCACTTCCAGGAGAAAGAGGAGACGAGGCTGGCTGCTCCCCCGAGGATCGGCAGTCTCAGCACCCCTTGCCCCACGGGCCGCTGTGAGTCTGAACAGACTTGAGGGCAGGGCAGTAGGTTGGTTTGGCAGGTGTAGTTCCAGACCCACCTTTCTCTTCAAGCAGCTGCCCATTTCTGAGGGTGCATTTACAGAGACATGGGTGACCCAGCGGAAGAGGCCATTTTGTTTGTCTGACAAGTTCCTGTTCGTCGGCTGTGGGTTTTGTTTTGTTTTTGGTCTGATTATACTCACTGTAAACGGTTTTCAAAGGATGTTGTGAATGACAAGCATTTTTACCATAGCGCTTTTGCCTTTTGCCTTTTTAATGACACCATTGACCTATCGCTAGTTTAAGATAACTCACTGCCATCGATTTTTATCTCAAAGCAACTCTGTAAGGACAGAATAGAGCTGCCTCTGCAGGTTTCCGAGACTAACTCTTTATGAGAGTAGAAAGCCTGTCTATCTCCTGCAGAGCGGCTGGTGGTTTTGAACTGCTGACCTTGCGGTTAGCAACCCAGTCATAACCACTGCACCACTCGGACTCCATATATTTTGGGACAGTTGTGCTATATGATTTACATGAGATTTTTGTGGTATTTGGGTCACTGTAGTCTTAGTAAGCTTTTCCTGCCCTCGGTAAGCCACTCCCCCACACGCACGCCTGCCTGGAGGATGGCTCCTCTTGTTTGTGGGGCACACTGGCGGTTCTGTGGTAGAATTCTCGCCTTTCATGCAGGGGACCTGGGCTTGATTTCCAGCTTGCGTGTGGCTGTGAGATTGAACACGTTTCGGCAGAACTTCCAGTCTAAGACAGACTAGGAAGAAAGGCCTGGTGATCTACTGCTGAAGATCAGCTGATGCTGAGAACCTCATGGCTCCCCAGTGCCTGGGGCCCAACTTGCTGGAAGCAAACAGTTGTTTTTGTGGGAACCAAATTCTACCTTCTGTGCTATCACCCCTGCCAACAAGGAGAGTTGGCATGAAAGTGGTACCCAGTCTCCCGCCTCCTCTCCTGCAGTGCTTCTTGGCCCTGGCTCTCCCCCGTGCCCCGGACCCTGAAGAATCGGACAGTGTCCCACCCTGTCTGAGGGCCTGTGTCCTGCTTCTTCAGGCCAGGACACTGCCAGACTGACGCCCAGCCCGAGAAGGATGGGTGTGGACGCCGCTGCCCCACAGATGCCCAGGGGGCTCCTGCCCTCAGACGTTCCCGCAGACCCTCCACGGCCAAGGCATTGGCCACTGGGTTCCCTTCTCTGACTTGACCTCTCTTTCCTTCGGACAGATCTGCTTGCCTGCCACCAGACCCACAACGATGCTCTCCAAACTCGCGCACCTGCAGGCGGCCACCCTCCTTCGCCGGGGAATTCACTCTTCAGTGGCCTCTGGCGTGTCTGTGGCTACTAAGAAAACCGTCCAGGGCCCTCCGTCCTCCGAGTACATTTTTGAACGGGAATCTAAATACGGAGCACACAACTACCACCCGCTGCCGGTGGCCCTGGAGAAAGGCAAAGGTGCGTTTCAAGTGGCTGTTTCTTAGGTTGAACTCTAAATGAAACAACTCGTGCCATGAGCTTCATCTCAGAAGGAGATTGCTGTGAGGTTACGCGGCGAGGGGGAGTGCAGGGTCTGTCAGGAGTTGCTGACTCCCTCCCTGGATCGAGAAGGTGCAGACTAAGGATGCAGTGATGGGGGGGATCGTTAGATGCCAGGACACATGAGGTACCAAAGAGACAAGAACCTTCCTCCGGAGGGGACAGATAAAAAGCCTTCCCCCAGAGCTGGCGCTCTGAGTTCAGCACTTTAGCCTCCTAAATCCTGAGAAATTCGTTTCTGTTGCTAACGCCACCCTCTGGTGGTATTGTTGCTGTAGGAGCCCTAGATGACCAAGAAAATAAGTCAAAGATAACATAGTCTTGCTGTAATTTTCTCTCCCAATTTTGGCATAACTTCAGAGAAAGGTGCAGCTCCAAGCCCCTTGGCCATCAAGTTCATGCTGGCTCACAGTGAACCGGAAGGATCATAGGACTGCCCCGTAGCAAAGGGTTTCCAAGGCTGTCAATCTTTATGGCTGCACCCATGCACGGAAGCGTAAGAACAGCTGTGAGGCCGGCGCAGGACCGGGCAGTGTTTCCTGCAGTTGTACGCGGGGTTACCGTGAGTCAGAGTCCACTCACTGGGACCTAACATCAACAGTAGATCTCTAGGATGCAGACTGCCTCATCGTTCTCCGTAGAATGGCTGGCGGTTTTGAACTGTTGACCTTGCACTTAGCAACCCAATGGGTAACCACCACACCAGGGCTACTGACCTGATTCAGGATCAGTAGCTGCCTTTTATAGCCAAAGAAGCTTTATCATCTATGAGTAATTTTTAGCAAGGATACTTTGAGTATTGCCAAATGGCCCTTTGATCCAGATTTCGAGCCCACGCACAGCCAGGACCACACGGGACCAGCATGCGCTCATATAAACTTTGGGCTCGAAGGTGGAAGTATAAGCCGATTCAACAGCTTTGCCCCCGGCCTCACAAACCCTAAGTTTGTGTGTTGTACACTTGAACACCTTTTGATTCGCAAAAACACCCTGTCCTCCCAGTAGCGCAGTGTGAACTTGAACTTGCGCTTGCACTTGCCTGCGTCCCCTGAGTGCTCACTTGGCCTGGTTCTGAACCTTCATTTCCTTCTCTCTCGACAGCCCACAGCAGCAGCTTTCTGATGAAAGAATGAAGGGGAAGTGTCTAGCACCCTGCCCCCATGCTACAAGTGGGGACCTACTTCCCATCCACTTATGATCCACAGGCCATTTTTCATGGTTGTATCTGTTTTGTGTAGTAACCTCTCTTTAAATCCCAATTTTGGCAGCTGACTGAAGCAAGTCAAGGGTTCTCTTTCTCTGACACGGGCTTATCCCACGTCTGTTCTGAAGCCCAACAGGTAAAATGACATTTTTTAATAAAGCCAAGCACAGCCGGTTTGAACCAAAAAACCTGGAGCCACAGTTGGATGTCCGGGGCGGGACTATGGGCCTTTCAGAGGGCTGGCCAGCAGGTCCCTTTGTTGTTGTTGAGCAGTTTTATGGGGACATAGTCCACATGCCATACAGTTCACAATTCAGTCACATTAGGAAGACTTGTACAGTCATTACCACCATCAACTGTAGAGCATTTTCTTCTTTCTTTTTTTTAAATCGTTTTATTAGGGGCTCATAAAACTCTTATCACAATCCATATATACATCAATTGTGTAAAGCACATTTGTGCATTCATTGCCCTCCTCATTCTCAAAACATTTGCTCTCCACTTAAGCCCCTGGCATCAGATCCTCATTTTTTGCCTCCCTCCCTGCTCCCCGCTCTCTCATGAGCCCTTGATAATTTATAAATTATTATTTTGTCATATCTTGCCCTGTCCGATGTCTCCCTTCACCCACTTTTCTGTTGTCTGTCCCCTGGGAGGAGGGACATATGTAGATACTTGTAATTGGTTCCCTCTTTCCAACCCACTCTCCCTCTATCCTCCCAGTATCGCCACTCACACCACTGGTCCTAAAGGGATCATCCGCCCGGGTTCCCTATGTTTCCAGTTCCTGTCTGTACCAGTGTACATCCTCTGGTCTAGCCAGACTTGCCAGGTAGAATTCGGATCATGATAGTGGGGGCGGGAGCATTTTATTCTTTCATGGACTCCTTGTTATTAGCTCCTCATCCCCCCTCTCTCCCAACCTCCCTGGCATGTTCCCACAGAACCATCAATCCAGGCACTATCTCTATAGATTCACACAGGGCTCAGGCAGGTGTTACATAACCTGACAGCTTTCTGCAAGTCTTGTTTTCCAAATTTCAGGTGTTTATGTCTGGGACGTAGAAGGCAGGAAGTACTTTGACTTCCTGAGTGCCTACAGTGCTGTCAACCAGGGGCATTGTCACCCCAAGATCGTGGATGCCCTGAAAAGCCAGGCCGAGAAACTGACCCTGACCTCCAGGGCATTCTACAACACGGTGCTCGGCGAGTACGAAGAATACGTCACCAAGCTCTTCAACTACCACAAGCTCCTGCCTATGAACACAGGTAAGCGCCTCCCTTGTCTTGGGCCCAAGGCAGCGGCACACCTGCTGACAGCATTGAAAACATCTGTTGAAACTGAGTTTTCTCCTCCCCACCCCCTTTTGCTAGGCGTGGAGGCTGGGGAGACTGCCTGTAAGCTGGCCCGTAGGTGGGGCTACACCGTCAAGGGCATTCCGAAATACAAAGCAAAGATCATCTTCGCAGGTGAGGGGATTCAGGGGCCCGGGTGGCAGGGTGGGTTAAGCGTGGCGCTGGGGACAGAACGGTTGGCAGTTTGAGCCTGCCAGCCGCTCTGCGTGAGAGCGGCACTCTGCGGATGGAATTGGCATGATGGCAGTGGGTGGAGTTTGGTGTGTTCGGTGTTTTTTAGAAAATTGAACGTTAACTGTTGCAATTTCCACCAGTAATGGCATTTACGGTCCTAAGTTGCTGGCGCAGCACCTCTAACATGTCGCCGCATCGGTGGGACCTTACTTGTTGAACTTTCACTAAAAATGAGTGAAGCACCTGCTCATCTTGTGGTTATTTCTGAGTTACCTCTTCACATATGACCGTTTTCTCTCCTAATAGCACACTTCCCCTCCCCCATGGGCTAGTTTCTCCTGGCCCACCTCCCCTTGCTTTCCAGAAGCCTTCTCTGGTTAGATGGCCTAGGTTGCTGGGCTGGGTGATGTTGGGGCAGGGCGGACCATTTCCAGGGGGCTGAGGCTGAGTTTGATTCTAGTATTTGAGGCCCCCTCGGGAGGAGGAGGGCTGGCCGTTTTCTGGGTATAATTTCCGGCACGGTGGCTCAGCGGAGCGCAACAACTTGACAACTGGTTGGGGTGTAGGCATGGATGGGAACAGTGAAACCAAACCTCCGGAGTCTCTGGGGGTGACGTCTGACCTTGGCTTTCAAACCTGGCTCTGACTGTTCGAGACACACAGCACATGGGGGCTGGTCACTGTCACCATCGCTGCCACAGAGCGATGACCCACAGCAACCTGTAGGACAGGCTAGAGCTGTCCCTGTGGTCTTCCGAGACTCACTCTTCACGGAAGTAGGAAGCCTCATGTCTGCCCTGGGTTTGTCACCACGTGGTCACAATGCAGGTTTGTGACCAAGAAAATTCTTCAATAATTTGCCTTGTGAACACGTGCCCTCAAATGATGACCCATAAGCCATGTAAGAGAAGCACCCTCATTGGGGCGGGGGCGGTCACTGGAAGGTTGGTGGCTCGGCCCATCCAGAGGTGCCTTGGAAGAAAGGCCTGGTGATTTACCTGAGAAACCCCGTAGAGCTCAGCTTGCCTCTGACACCCGCTGGCACGCTGCGAGTCAGGTGGGCCCTGTTTCCGTTGCTCACATGCATTTTCTGCACGTGAATTTTTTTTTCCTGCACGTGAAATTTAAACACCTTCTGGAGACTCCCTAGCCTGCGGTGGGGTACGGTTTTAAAAAGGAAGCTATTTGCTGTTAGTTCTCTACGAAGAAGGTTGTCTTTCTTCCTACATCGCTCTTGCTGAGGTACCGGGTCAAGATAAAGCCTCGGTTGTCAGGGTTTGTTCCTGGCTTGGGATGACTGAGAGAAGGGGCCACCACCCAGAGGCTCAGGGCTCAGTGAACACACAGGGGAAGCGGCAGAGATTGGCTTTGCATCTTAGGAACCAGGACACCAGGGCGCTCACGGCTGCTGCGTGTGCCGGGAGGAAATGTAAGAGCAGGCCCTTGCTGCCGAGTTCCCTGCCACACCCCCAGTGTTTTCTGGGACAGAGCTGTTCAGGCAGGTGGGTTGTCTGTAACCTGCGCATCTCTCTTCTCCAGCCGGCAACTTTTGGGGTAGAACGTTGTCTGCCATCTCCAGTTCCACAGACCCGAGCAGCTATGATGGCTTTGGGCCATTCATGCCAGGTTTTGAAATCATTCCCTACAACGACCTGCCAGCTCTGGAGGTATGTCACATCACGTCATGCCATGCACGCCACTCTGCTCGAGGTATTTGCACACTTGCCATTGTGTCCCACTGAGGTGATTGGTGGAGCTGCCCCTGTCCCGGGCTTCCTGGATGGTGAGCTTCGTGGGAGCAGGTGGGGCCGCGGGGCAGGCGGCTTGAACTGAGGCCGCCCTGGTTAGCAGCCTGGGCTTACCCATTGTGCCTCCAGGGCGAGTTGGCTCTGGGAGCTCAAGGTACACGATGGGTTGTAGTGAAACTTCTACCGTCTTTAAGGTTGACCAAGGCCTTGAGTCTGTCATGCCTGATTTGTGTTTACTCCAAAGTCTGATCCTTAACAATCCACCAGCCGCTTGGTGTGTCACCTTCCTGACAGACAGCTGACCTGGATGTTGCCCGTCTCACTGCGGGGCAACCGGGCAACCAGACATGGAAATGACCGTCCCGGGACCCTGGCCAGAGATGGGACGCGTGCGGAGTTGGCAGCTCAGCCAGTGGGAGACGGGGGTCCTCAGACCTCTTTCCCAGCATGACCTGCCGGCGGGGTCGGCATGGAAACTCACCCCGTCTCCCCCTTTGTTCATTCGTCTGTCTTGTAGCGTGCCCTTCAGGACCCCAACGTCGCTGCGTTCATGGTGGAGCCCATCCAGGGGGAAGCAGGGGTGATCATCCCCGAGCAGGGCTACCTCACGGGCGTGCGCCAACTCTGCACCCAGCACCAGGTCCGTCCTCGACGTGCCCCCTCCTCACCGTCTGCTCCTGCCTAGCCGCTGAAGTGCCCTTGACACCCCCCCTTCCCCCAAGTCCTCACAGAGTCCTTCATGACAGCCCCTGCACCACCTCCTTCCCCTGCCTCATTGGGCTCCCCCAGGCTCCTGAAGGCGGGCGGCAGGAGTGTTTTATGTTCCATTGGGCCATCTTTCTCACACGAACTGAATCCCTGCTCTCCCGCCCCCTGTGCCTCGCCCGCTGCGCAGAGCAGCAGGTGACCCCTGAGAGACAACACCCTTCCCGTCATCCAGTGCTATAGAAAGCCTGTGGGTGGCTGATGCAAGTCTCAGAATGGCAGGATGGGTGGGGAGGAAAGAGCAGGGGTGCAGTCTGTGAGCTGCGGAGGATAATGGTGTGTGGTGTCATCTGCCCACAGGTTCTGTTCATTGCTGACGAAATACAGACGGGCCTGGCCCGGACTGGCCGGTGGCTGGCGGTTGACCACGAACACGTGAGGCCAGACATGGTGCTTCTGGGCAAGGCCCTCTCCGGGGGCCTGTACCCTGTAAGTGAGACAAACACCGTCCGTGCCCGCTCCCTCCCGGAAACACCCTCAGATGCTTCTCTGGCACCTCCCGTGTTGTAGGCCAGCTGGATTTCCCTTCCAGTGGGTGACCCAGGTTTTTGGGATGGCAGTGGATTTGGGTGGGAACACCTAACCCCACAGTACTCTCCAGATTTAGCCCCCAGTGGTCAGAAACCCAGTGCTACCAGCCGAGCCTTTAAAGCCATGGCAGAGCAGGCGCACAGGGGAGTGCCGCCTCGTCTGCTGCTGCTGGGCCGGCTGCTCCGAGCTCACTGGCAGTGGGTTGAAGGCCTCCCAGGCACCGTCCTTTCTGGGAAGACTGACAGTTTTACTGAAGGGCGCGCTTAGCATTGCTCTCTGCGCAGTTAGGCAGAGCCTTCCGCCGCAGCCTGGGGAAGAACTGGTGCCTTCATCTCTCAGGCCCGAGGTTCGTTCTCGGTTATCTGTGCCATTGAAGCCTGTGTGCTCACATACGAGGGGCCTTCACAACAGTGGTGGAAAAATTCACCACCTGGACTCTGTTTTCCCACCACTTTTGAAGCCTCCTGTATTTTTGAGGCGTGGGGGCAGTCAGATGGCAGGCGGGCACACAGTGCTTCTGTGGTGACAGGTCTGTTCTGTTCAACATCCGCTTTGTGAGCATCTGTGTGGTGGCTCGGAGCCACGTGGCAGGGCCCGGCTCTGAGCTCTGCCTGGTCTGTCTGTCTGCCAGGTCTCCGCGGTGCTGTGTGATGACGAGGTGATGCTCACCATCAGGCCCGGGGAGCATGGCTCCACCTACGGCGGGAACCCGCTGGGCTGCCGAGTGGCCATCACCGCCCTGGAGGTAACGACCTGTGTGTCCTTAATGCCGGCGTGACCTCTACCCTTGAACCCGTGGGTGCGGTTAGAAAGACACCACCATGAGACACAGAGGAGCTGTTGTCGGGGACGGGGGAGACCAGGGCCTGGTGTTGGGGCTGTCGGGCTAATTCGGACTCATAGTGACCCCGTGATAGATTACAACCAAGGGAACCCAACAGGGTCGCTCTGACCCTCAGGGGAATGCAGCGATTGCCAGTCTTTCTCCTGGGGAGCCACCAGGTGGGCTTTGTCTCCGAGCACCTGCCCAGGTGTGCCGCTGGGTCTCTTTGACCCCGAGCTGTCCTCCAAGGCTCCTCCGAGTTTGAAGTGGGGGGAAGGGGGGCCCGGCAAAAGGCCTACCTTGGTCTCACTGGGCCTCAGCAAGCCTGGCAGTGTCATCCATCCCAGGGGAGGATCTTCAGTGCTTCCGTCCTAGGCTGGGCTCTAGGAAAGAACAATGGGAGGGAATTCTCGTCCTCTTCCATCGTTTCATTCACAGATTTACCCAACTACTGTAGCCATTGCACTGAACACACTGGAGCGCTCTTATTTTGCCCGGACATTGGCTTTATCATGGACTGTGATTAAGTCAGGCTCTGTATGTATGTTTACCCACACATCAAGCTCGTGCAGACACTGAGGAAACTGGTACCCACAGTGGAGCCCTACACAACATTCAGGAGTAGCCATGAGTCTGTGAACCAGCTCGTATGGAGGGACCTGGAGGAAGTTCCGCTGAGGGAAGTGAGAGCCAGGAGGACACACTGTGTGAGACCACTCCTGTCAAAAGTCAGGAGAAGGTTTCCACTTAAGAACCGTATGCCAACAGTTACGAGGGGTGGGGAGGCATCAACAGTAGGAATGAAGGTGACTCCAGGCTGTACTGGGTGATGGTCTTCTGATTCTAGAAACCAACAGAAAAAAGGCTACTCTTAAAGTCTGTGTACTTTCTATTTAAAAACAGGTTTTGGAAGAAGAAAACCTGGTGGAAAATGCTGAGAAAATGGGTGCTCTCTTGAGACGTGAGCTCATGAAGCTGCCTTCTGATATTGTGACGGCTGTCAGAGGGAAAGGGTTATTGAATGCGGTCGTTATCAAAGAGACCAAAGGTACGGAAAGAGACCATTAGCCCGAGGGACTATTTTTATAGCCAGAGCTAAAATAGACTTGGTAGACTTTAATTGGTTGTCAGGTTGCCCTGTTTGAAACTATTGACTGACCTCCTACTGTCCAGCCTTTTTGGCAGAGTCTGATCTGATTTGTAATTGCATGAGTAGTCTGGAAAGTAGAGCTCTTTCCCAAGCAGAGGCACGGGAGATGGTGTGGCTCTGTCCGCTAGCCTTGGGATCAGAAGCTCAAGGTTGAGGCCGATAAGGTGGGGGGTGGAGGGAAGGCATGCCAATTCTGACAGCAGCGCCGCCTCCCCACCCGCTTCTGGCTTGTTAACTTGTCGGACTGGGCCACACGCAGTCACAGATAGTACTTAACAACGAGGGGACTTATTAGAGGTCTTTTGGCGCGATCCTGTCCTTGACCTCTAGGTGTCTTGGCCTTTTTGGGTCTCCTGGGCCAGCCTGGGCTGTGCCCTCCTCAGACAAAGTGCTACACAGCCCTCTGGATGGCCCCCTACTGCACCAGCAAGCACTCTTGCTCTGCGATGCTCCTGCTATCTTTGCTATCACAGCTCGCTCTGCCTCTGCCTCCTGGATTTGGAAGGTTCTCATCACAGGACTCTGACCCAGAGGACATGGGTCTCTTCCGCCTCTTCTTTTTGGTCATAGTGAGGCTCCCCATTTCTGCCTCCAGGCGGCGCATTTTAAGCCTAGCGGATGGCAAAACGGGCCAATCCCCTCATTGGGATTCCATACAATTTATGTGCATTATTAGCAAGCTGCCCAATTGCCTTGGTCATCACAGGCACCTTATTTGCCTAGTCCCACCCAATCCTTTTGTGAGGTCAGAAGACCACACACCAGGTTGGTCATGTCCCACGGGGCCGTTGAGCTCTTAGGATCAGATTTGGTCCTTCTGAGTTGTTGCGGCCCTGCCTTATTCGGGTTGTGGTGCTTGGAGAGTGGGGTCCTTCCTGCGGGTCTGGATGGAGGGCTGTGAAGGGCTGGCTCTGCACAGCAGCCAGGGTGCAGGGGCAGGAACAGCGGTCCAATGAGTCCCAGCCTTTAGTGCGGCTGTGCCCTTTAAGGACGAGTCCTTCCTGGGTGTCCCTGCAGAGTGGTGGCTTTAACCTTGGCTGCACTTTGGAATCCCCAGGGGAGCTTTGGAAGCATGAATCGGCTTGTCCCCAGAGGCTCTGAGTTACTGGGTCTGGGTGAGGCACTGGCATTGGCCAGCCCAGCAGCTCTTGGGGGAGGGGCTGTGTGTGTGTGGGGCAGCCAGGGTTGAGAACCCTGAACCCGTAGCTGCTCAAGCTCAGGCAGCAGTCACCTGTAGGTACACGTCGGGGCCATCTTGGGCTGAGGAGGGCTCTCTCTGGCCGTCATTAGTGCCTGCATCACCCCCAAGCCCTTTTTGCATCGTGGTGTGATGAATTCGGCATCCATGAACAACGCCGCTCCGCACCGAGACCTGGGGAACCAGGCCATTCAAACACCGGTGAGGCGCTTGCTGAAGCTCTGGGGCTGACTTCACTCTGTGTGGGACGCTGGTTCCCGGGGCAGAGAACGAGGCGCCCTTGTGCCCGCTGCGCGCTGGCCCTGCACCCTGGTCGCCGGGGCATGTTTGGACGGCCTCCTCCAGCCACAGGTTCACGTCTGACCTCCTCTGCCTAGATTACGACGCCTGGCAGGTCTGCCTCCGACTTCGAGACAACGGGCTCCTGGCCAAGCCGACCCACGGCGACATCATCCGACTCGCGCCACCGCTGGTGATCAAGGAGGACGAGATCCAGGAGTCTGTGGAGATCATTCACAAGACCATCCTGTCTTTCTGAGGCGGTCCCCGCCACCGGGGCCGCTGGGAGCCAGCCGAGGGTCTGCTGTGCACCTGTCCTTCCACTCCCACTGTCCCGGGGGACTGCTTTCCTTGCTGTGTGTAGCTCTCAGAGCGGGTGGATCTCGGCCTGCACTGGGCTGTGTAGCGGAACCAGGACCTACTGGCACCTGCATCCAGTTCAGTGTCTTCTCCCCTGTGTGTGCTTCCTGAAAGGAAAGGTAGCCACCAGCCTTCTCTAATCAATCCCTTTACGGATAATTTCTGTGTGATTGCTAGAACTCCTTTGCTGGGATGAGTGTCTTGTGTTTGGAAACGGCTTCAGAGCTGAGGCAGGGTGAGTGGTTAAGGTTAAGGTGACCAGATTTTAACTTGGTAAAGCGGGACACCATTGATAAAACTCATATCTTGGTGAAATAGCCACATGGCAGTCGAAAACTGTATACCCTAGCTTGTCGTGCATTCTTTCCAAAAATTGTGACTTTTTAAAAACTCCGCAGGATGCGGGAAAAATTATTAAAAATCGGGACTGTCCCGCCAAAAGCGGGATGGACGTCTGGTCACCTTAGTTAAGGTACACTTAAGAGGGTGGGTGTCGGTGCATGTAGGTACCAGGGTGCTGTTTGTGGTTGTTAGTATTTGGAATCAAAATGTTTAATATTTCCAAATTAAGTGTTTGATTAATTTGCTCAAAACAATAAATGTATTTCCAAAGTGTCTTTACCTTTAACATAAAACTTCTATCGAAAATGCCTATCTTGTGATCCGGATGTTGTTACTGCATGACCTTCACAGCCCTGACAGCTCAGTGGGTTCCGGGTGAGCTTCCAACTGCCAAGTCACCAGCCCCTCCAAGGACAAAGACGGACAACCCTGGGGACCCCCAGGGGCAGCACTGCTCTGTCCTATAGGTTCACTGTGCGTTGGCACAGACTTGGTGGCTGTGGAAATAGAACTTCTGAAGCTCACTGGGAAATCTCAGGACTTTGTTTTATTTCGGATGTCTTTTTTCCCCAAACCATTTTATTGGGAGTTAACTCAGATATCATCCTGTAGTTGAGTCACATCAAGCAGTATTGTACAATTGCTACCATGGTTTCTTCATCTGTTTTTTTTAAGAGTGTGTTAGTCTGGGTAGACTAGAGAAACAAATCCACAGAAACTCATATGTATATAAGAGAGAGTTTTATATATAAAGGGTAATTGTACATTAAACATCCCAACCCAGTCCAGTCCAAGCCCATAAGGCCAACATTAGCCCAAATGTCTGACACCGATCTACAAAGTCCTCCTCAGCCTCACAAAACATATGCAAGGACAGCCGACTGCAGGAGGAAAGCCGAATGAGTAAGCGTGTAAGTATCTCAGCGCTGGCAGGGGTCTCCACACGGCTACTCCAGCACCCAGGGCTGCATTGGGGTAGGTCTATGCGGCTTCTCAGGGATGTCTCCCCGGAAGCTGAAATGTCTTGCTAACTGAGGCAGAGAACTAGTAAGGCAGTCACACTGGTCCGACCATCAAGAGACCAAAAAGGCGAGGATCGCCATTTATTTCTCCACCCTTCAATTAATCCCACATTGTTTATTAGCCAGGTTGGCACAATAAACATTAACACAAGGAGTATTTTTATTTTGTAACTTGTAGACAAAACAAACCCACTACACGAGTTAATTTTGACTCCATCCCTATATAGGGTTAGCATAGTGGGTTACACTCAGGCTGCTAACCGCAAGGTCAGCAGTTTGAATCCACCAGCCACTCCACAGGAGGAAGATAAGGCTTTCTTTTACAGGGGCAGTTCTCTGCCCCATAGGGTTGCTGGGAGTTGCAATGGGTTTTTGGTTGGGGCCAGAACTTCTTTACAGACGAATAGAACTATGAAAGGAAAATGAAGCTAGAGAAGGAACCTTACAGTCCACCCCCGTCCATCCCTGCCTTGTCTTTGAACACAACCTTAATCTCATGAGCCTGCTGGTCTGCTGCTCTTCTCTGCTTGAGCCAGCCTCATTCTCAGATGCCTCTCCATCCCAGAGGGGGCCGGGCCCCTTTGCCACCTGGTTCTGGGAACGCAATCTGGACGGAACTTTTGATAATCGCTTTTGAAAAAATCTAACATTACATCGTCAGTAACAGTTGCCAATACAGCCTCAACATCTTACCACGGAGTCTCCCACTGCCCCCAGGTTGGGAGAGGGACTGTCTGCCCCAGCAGTGTGGGAGTTGGGACTTGGGGACCCTGAGTGGTTTTCTGCCCCTGGGAGAGCCGATCAGCCCCAGTGGGTGGGTGTGTAGGGAGCGAGGAGTGCAGGCAGGCGGTCCCTAACAGGCTGGAGATGGGCTTGCGTTTAGAGATGATTGCCCCCACCCTCTCCACAAGGTCTTCCTCATACCTTGCCTGGAATCAATCGGAGACAAGTCTTCAGCTGTTCCTGCTGCAAAGTCGGCCCAACCATGACCTTGGTTCTGCACCTGGCGAGTCTTCTTGCCCTGGGAACTGTTCTCTTCAGGAATGCTGGTTCCCAACATCCTCCCTGCTGCCCAGGCCTCTGAGGGAGACAGCCCAGCTGGAGTCTGCTGGGGCTTCAGTTCCCTGGTCTTCAATGTAGCCTGCCATAGGAGCCCTGGGGTGGGTGGACACTGCCTGCTAGCCGAGGCCTGGGCATCTGGGTAGGGTTGACAGCCGGTGCAGAGGGGGGTGAAGCCAGAGTGGAGCCCCGTTCACCCACCACCATCAGAGGTGTGTTTGGGAAACGGCATCCGTGGCAGTCGTGATTTGCCGAATGATCTCTCCTAGCTGACAGTGGGAACTGCGATAGCCAATAGGAACTGCTCCCCTTGCAAGCATAGCCCAGGGTGCCTGACCTGCTGCACCCCGCATCCCCCTCTGACCACCCATGGGCCCGAATGAATGGGGCTTTTGATTCCCTGCATTTATTTGGAAACTTTGAATGCCAGCTATATGCCAGCCACTTGGCTAGCCCCAAAAGAGAGGCAGTGGCTCAAAGGAGACATTAGGCACCTCTGAGTCACCTGACTCCATCGCACAGCAGAGGCAGCACTGCCTGTCCGGCGCCGTCCTCACAATCGCTGCTTGAGCCCATTGTTACAGCTCCCGTGTTCATCTGGCTGAGGCTCTTCCTCCTTGTCACTGACCCTCTCCCAAGCACGAAGTGCTTTACCAGGGGCTGGTCCTGACCGGTGTATTTATTCAGCATTTATGTATTCAACAGATGTGCCGGCCACTGTTCTCAATGCGTTCAGTGTCCAGGACTATGATAAGATCCCATTTTACAGATAAGAAGATCCCAGCCTGTGGAGGCAAAGTAGCTTGCTTAAGGTGATAGCAGCAGTAAGTAGCAGAGGCCAGAAGACGTTGGGGGCAGTCCTATGTGCCGGGGCTGAGGCTTCTGTCTTGCAGGCTGGCTGGGAGGCAGGCGGGGGCCTGCACAAGCATTTCCATTTATTTCTAACAGGGCACGGACGCTTAATAATACCAGCAGGAGCCATTCCAATGAATAAAATATGCCGAGTGGCTCAGCCTGTTTAGGAAGCAGGATTTAAAACACATTTCAGGAGTTACTGTAAAGCATGCCTAATGACTTCGAGGAGTTTTATTAACTCCAAAGCCTTTATTTTGGTTAACTTGCAAATGAGATCCCCCCCCACCCCCAACCCTTTTTGGTGTTCCTTAGCCCAGTCCCTCAAATCATTAATGAGATGGCTGAGCAAATAATGGCTTTTATTGTGTGCATCACAATAGTTCACCGAAAAGCAGATGCAAGCTAAAGATACCACAGAGGTGGAGGGCAGAACCTGGCTCAAAGCAATGAATGGCTCAGTGAGCTTATTGAGAAGTCAGGCTGTCAGGTGTGGGGCTGTGGAAGACCTGGGTGTCTACTGAGCCTGGTGGTCCACCCCAGCCAACTGGGTGGGCCCCTCTCCCTAATGTGGGGGTAAAGCTGCCCTGGACTCTGATCTCTCTTGCTTTACACCATCAAGTAATTTTAAACCTCACATCAACAGTGGAAGCTGCAGACCCCATTGGTGCAGCTTGGGAACTGGCGAGGGTTAGGGTCAGCACTGCCAATCAGTCTGTGTTGGATCAGAACTTGGGAGGCCCAGAGAGGGAGGCTCACACAACCAGCCTTCCAGACTGGGACAATCCCAATTTAATGGTGGGTCAGTTGCTGGCTCTGGCGGGCACAGAGACCAGCCTCTGTCCCCAAGGGTGTGTAAACTACACCCCTGCTGAACCAAGTTCTGGAGGGGTCCAGGCAAACAGCTGGACTACACCTTGAGACCCCAGATACGGCACCCGAGAATCCGCAGCCTTCGGGTGGTGCGGGGCCCTGCCGACAAAACCCAGCTCAGGCTCGGTTGGGTTGGGCCGGAGCGGCTCGCAGGCGCGGGGTCCGAGCAGGGGCGGCAGAGGGCACTGTTGGCTAAGCTTTGCCCGCGGATCCCCGCCGAAGGCGGCGCGTGCGCTCTGGGTGGCTACTGAGGCTGGA
>NW_022103968.1:6383805-6389957 GCF_000313985.2 Echinops telfairi
GAGGGATCTCCCATCCCGGGGGTACCCGCTGGCCCCGGGCGGAACTGCACTCTGGCCAGCCGCCGGCAGGGGGAACTCCGCCGCGTGGCAGGCAGATGTAGGGGTGAAGTGGTGGCCAGAGCTTGGAGGAGGGCCACGGCCTGAGGGGTTCGCTGCCTGAGACCCCTACAAGACCAATGGAAGCCCTGTGGCCCCCAGGCCCCAGCCGGGGCCACACTGCTGTCTCAGCAGACAGGCTTGCTTCAGAACCTCGGCCAGGGACCTGCAGCGCTCAGTGTCCTGGCCCCACCCAGGTACAGGCCAGGGGCTGGGTGGGACTGGCTATGGCCCTTAGTCTCACCTCTGGGGACTCTCAGGCTCCCAGTTGATGAGCACAGGTCCTGGCCCTGGCCCTACACCTGGGGCCCGTGGGAACCTGCCGGGCACAACCCTCCTGGGCTCCCGTAGACCCCACGAGGTGGAGAAGTGGCAGGCCTGTGGGGCTGGGGGAGGAGTCGAGGGAAGGTGGTCACCTACCCTCAGAGGAACCTGGGCTAGAGGAAAGGGCTTTAGCCGTCTGACTGGGCACCTTTGGGCAGGGCCCCAGGGGCCTTTACCTTAGAAAGACTGTTGCCTCTAGAGGAGAAAGGCTGGCCTGGGGGCTCCATTCTCAGGCCGGCGTGACTAGCCCTGAGGCCTGACCCCTTCCTGGCTCCAGGCCCAGTGTGTGGCCTTGTTCCAGCCTGGTGTCCCAGCCGAGCAACAGAGACCACAGCTTGGCTTCCGTTTGAGGCCTGGGTCACAAGTAGCTTCTTCATTCCCAGACCCACTCTGCCAAGCTGGTGGGTCTCAGGCCCCAGGCGGGGGGCCCAGCGGACTCTTACCAGCTCCTACCCCTCTGCTTCTACCCAGAGCCTGGCACCCTGACTGTCCGGTAGGTACTGGGGGGTAAGTTAACCTTCAACCCCATGCTCTTGGCACCAAGGATCCCAGGTTCTCCAGCCCAAGAGTGGTCAAGGCCATCTGGTGAGCACAGTCTGGGGCAGGGGCCACCTGGGAGCCCAGCTGAGCTGTGACCAGAGTTGTGCTTGGGGTGGGGGGTGTAGGAGCGTGTGGGGGAACTGAGTGTGTACAGATCAGTTGGGGGCATGTGGGTGAGGATGGGTGTGTGTGTGGGGGGGGGATGGGATGTGTATGGGGGTTGGGTGTGTGGGGAATGGATATGTGTGTGTGTGCAGATAGGGTGTGTGTGGGAATCGGATGTATGAAGATCGGGTGTGCGTGTATGAGGGATGGGCGGCGTGTGTGGGAGTGGCTAGGGTGTGTGTGTGTGTGGACCAGGCATATATGACGATCAGGCATGTGTGTGGGATGGGGGTGTGGGTGTGAACATGTGTTAGGTCAGAGGGGGCATGTGTGGGGTGTGCTTGACCCTCCAACCTGGCCCCTGGCCATACTCTGTGCCTGTCTCCTCCAGCATGGGTGTGTTTGGGTCACCACAGCCTTGCATGCAGCTGGTCCAGGCCTGACCAGCCTCGGTCCCGCCCTGCTGGTAGGCGACCACCTTTCCGGAGGGAAAGGCAGCCCTCAGGAGCCCCCACTGCCTGCTGGAAGCTTTGCAGGTGGAGCCAGAGGTAAAGTCAAGCTGGGCTGAGCATAAACAGCGAGGGCTGGTGGCCGGCCTGGCCTCCTGCAGCCACAAAGGGACCCTGTCTGGGATGCCCTGGAGCAGAAGGGGCCCATTCAGTTCGCTGAACCGGGTGCGCCTGCTAATTAGGAGGGAGGCCCCCGGTGGTGTGTGGGCTGCAGAAAGGGGTGGGTGTGGGGACAGTGACCCAAGTGAGGGACAGCCTGCTGACTCCAGAGCTCACAGCCTCATTGCAGCGGTGATGGGCCAGCCCTGGTCCAGGCCCAGGCCCAGGGGGACCTGGAGCCAGAGCTCTGTAGCCTCTCAGCAGCGCTCTGTCTGTGCCTGGGCTATGGGGCTGAGCTGGGGACCCTCTGGCCTTGGGGGAGCCCTGGGGCACTAGGGGTAGTCCTGTCAATATTTTCACGGCCTCCCATTACTGTGAAGCACCCAGCCTCTCATCAGTTCTCCCAGGAAGGATGGTACTAGTACATCCCCATTCCACAGTTGAGAAAACTGAGGTTGCATGAGGTTACCGCACCCAAGGGCACACGGTGCTTCCTGGGAGAGGGACCTACTTCTGTGCAGAGACCTCAACCCCAGTGGCCAGGAGAAGCAGGCCCAGGCAGGACTCATGGTGACGCTGACGTAGCAGTAGTGGCAGCTGAGATGCATTTCAAGACCCTCTGGGTCTGCTGCTCCTCCTGCACCTCACTCACTCAGTGTTATCGAGTCGTTTCTGGCTCTTAGTGACTTTATAGGACAGGGTAGAACTGCCCCTGTGGGTTTCCCAGAGACCATCAGGCTCTATGGGTTTAGATAGCCTCCTCTTTCTCCAGAGGGGCGGCGGGTGGTTTTGAACTGCTGACTTTGTGTATCATGGCCCAACTCGTAATCACTATGCCACCAGGGCTGCAGCTTATTTGCTTAAAGCCAGTCTGGATACGTCTTGGCAGCATCTGGCCAGCTACCTGACTTTGTGCCACCCCCTCCCCAGGGCTCAGCACAGAGTCTCAAACCCAGAAGGTGAGTTTGAAGGGAGGTGAGTACATTCCCAGAGCTGGGGCCCAATGTGGAGCTGGGGTCCAGGCTGGCAGGCTCCTGAGTGGTCAGGAAGAGAATAGGGGGTCCTGGGGGACTCCCGCCAATGTATCTGGGAGGAGGGGCAGCAGCTCCGGCTTCCTGGTGGAGAAGTGTTAGGCAGCAGGGCACTGGTCCAAAGACGGAACCCTGAGTTCTCTACTGGGGCCACTGGGACGCACTTGGTCCACACAGCACCCTGAGGGCAGTACACTGGACCTTGACCTTCACCTTAGCCTGTCCCGCTGTGGGAAAACTTAGCTCCTTTTGCCTTGTTGGGGTGGGGACTCCCCCCTGCAAGTTCTCTCACCCCCTCGGGTGGAGGCACATAGCCACAGGTGCCTGCCAGGACCTGCGTGGATGGATGCTCTGTGAAGCAGGAGATGTGGCCCATTGTTGTGGCCCATTGTTCCTCTCCCCAGGGCTCTGAAGAATGCGCTCAGACAGGTGACAAATGGAAAAGGTGTGCTTGGCTACAGATGATCCCCAGGTCATTCCCTGAGTCAATGGAAAAACACGTTGCCGGATCATAGGCTGTCTCTGAGGAGCCGGTCCTCTGAGGCTGGGGTGGGACAGTGGCAGGACTGAGGCAGCCTGAGGGCCCCCAGGGCATCCTCACAGTGTTGGCTCCTGGCCTGGCTGTGGTCTGAATGAGAGATGAGTGAGCAGGGAGGAGGGGGAGCGAGGGGACGTGAAAGGAAATGTGAGTTCTGTGACCCCGCGGAGCTGAGAGCCTCAGTGTTTCAGGCCAGACACCGGCACGCTGAGCCTGCCAGCCTTGCTCAGGGACACAGGGCAGTTGAGTTGCAGAAGCTGAACCCGAACCCAGTGTTCTTGCTGGAGCTGGAATCACAGGGAAGGGGCCGTGTCAGTCTGGGTTAACTAGAGAATCAAATCCATAGACTCAATTGAACATTGAGAAAGCATCCCAGCCCAGTCCAGATCAAGTCCGTAAGTCTGAGGTTAGCCCATATGTCCAATAGCGTCTATAAAGTCCTCTTCAGACTCATGAAGCACATGCAATGACACCGAATGCAGGAAGATCACAGGCCAGTGGGTGGGAAGTCTGTGGATCCAGTGGCCTTGCAAACATCTCAGCACTGGCAGGGGCTCCAGTGGCTCCTTCAGCTCTTGGGCTCTAGCGTAGCTTCATGTCTTCTTGACAGGGATGTCTCGCAGGGAGTGTGTCTCTGTCCCACCTCTCGTTTATCTCCTTAGCACCTCCAAATGAGGTCATCAAGCTGCGACCTGATTGACAGGCTAAACTCCACCCCTTCACTCTTAAGTCTCTTGACAACAGAGGATGTAACTACCACAGGGCTGAATTCCGTCAGCTTTCTTTTGACCTGGTCCCCACGGGGCAGCTCAGCGTGAGGAGAGAGGAGAGGCCTGTGGTCGGACCCCGGCGGCTCTGTTGTACAGGAGCACACAATAGAGATGTAAAAACCACCCCTAGTTATTATTTCCCAGTATCGGTGGGTCCGAAGTCTGGGCATGGTGCAGTTCAGGCATCTCACGAGGCTGGGGCCAAGGGGTCCTTTTCTGGATTTGGGGCTCTGTCCAGGCTCACATGGTGGTTGACAGAATCTAGTCCTTACGGTTGTAGATTGAAGGTACTTGTTTTCTGACTGGGGCTTAGGACCCAGTCTCGGCTCCCCATCACCTCCCCCAGTTCCCAGTAACAGCCCCACCCCCTTGTGGCCTTCTCCCAACTCGGCAGCCAAGAATCGAGTCTTAAACAACCCAATACAGTCAAGAGAGCGACCAGGCCTTTGTATCATTTTGTAATGATTTTTAAATGTGCGTCAGCCAAGAGATTAAACAATGCACTGCGTTAGGTCAATCTGATGCACAAGGCTTCTTTTGAAGATTGAAGAGCAAGGATGTTACTCTGAGGACTGGGGTGCGCCTGACCCAAGCCGTGGCTCATTCTCCATGGCTTCAGATGCTTGTGAAAGTTGGCCCGTGAATAAGGAAGCGTGAAGAAGAATCGGTGCGTTTGAATTGTGGTGCCGGAGAAGAGTGCTGAAAGTACCATGGACTGCTAAAAGGACAAACCAAACTGTAGTGGAAGAAGTAAGGCCCGGGTGCTTCTTAGAGGCCAGGATGGCAAGACTTTGTCTTACCTACTTTGGGGAGCTTGTCAGAAGAGACCAGTCTCTGGAGAAGGACATCATGTTTGATGAAGTGGAGGGGCAGGGTCAACAGGAGGAAGGACACGACAGCCTCAGGCACAGGGGCAGTTGTGAGGAGGGCCTTGCCAGCACCCTGCAGGGTGTCCTTTTGTTGGGCATCTGGTCCCTATGGGTCGGAGAGGGGTGGTTTCATGCCGTGCTTATCCTTTGGTGACAACTGACTTCACTCCGCCCAGTGTTCTCCAGGTCCACCCAGGTCATGGGGTGCTTTGTGGGTTTGTCATAATGTTTTCCCGATGCCCAGTATTCCACTGTGGGCATGTACCAAGGCTTCCTTATCTCCTTCTACCGACGGGCCCATGGGCGGTTTCCAGCTTCTTGCTGTGGTCACCGTGAGTCCAATTTGAACATGGGAGTGTCCGGGTCTGCTCAAGCTGAGGCTCTTATTCCTTAGTAGAGACCCCGCAGGGGTCTTGTGGATCTTAGGGGCTTGCTATTCCTGGTTGTTTGAGGGAGTGCCATGGCGCTGTCCACAGTGGTTGTACGTATCACAGGCCCACCAGCACTGGATGGCAGTTCCACTCTCTGCAGACTTTTCTGTCTTTTTGCATCCAGCATTTTCTGTTTTTTAAAAAATTTTTTATATTAGCCCATCATTTTTTGTGTGTGCCACATTCTCTAGGCTACAAGCAAGCTATAGGCCCACTGCATCCGAGGGGAGGGGCTGGGCAAAGATGTGACTCAGTGGGGACAATTAAGGGTGTCCTCCCTAGAAGTGGAGGTTTCCACCAAGTACTCATAGCGGAGGGAAGAGAGTGTAGTAGATAGATAGAGAGATAGATACATAGATAGATAGATAGATAGATAGATAACTATTTCCTTCGAAATTCTTTTGTGGAGAAAATCCACCACAGAACAGACACTAGTGTACAAGTCAGTGTCAAGAATGCCCTCCACCCTCCTCATCCACACCCTCTTCTTTTGACTGGTTGTTTCCCCATGACATCATCGCATTGTCTCCTGAGGGTCCTACCTACTCTTTTGGGTTGTTGTCGTCAATTTGATCCCACAGAGAGAGATCTGGAAAGTGTGTCATGCTGTGGCAGTTACATAATCTGTTGTCAATTTGAGACTATTAAGAGTGAAGGGTGGAGTTTAGACTGTCAATCAGGTCACAGCTTGATGACCTCATTTTGGAGGCACTAAGGAGAGAAATAGCTCGCTGGAGGCAGGACACAAACTCACTCCCTGGGAGACATTCCTGCTGACAAGACACATGGAGCTATGCTAGATCCCTGGAGCTGGAGGAGCCATGTGGACACCCCTGCCAG
>NW_022103968.1:6391264-6395428 GCF_000313985.2 Echinops telfairi
TTATTTAATTTGTCAAGCCATTTTATGGACATATAATTCATGTACCATCCAATTCAGTGGGTTAAGGATATTTAAAAACAGTTGTGCAATGATCATCACAATCCATTTAGCGTGTTTTCGTCATGCTTGTACCCATTATTATTAGCTGCTCCCCACTGCCCCCAGCCTCCCCAGCATCGCCCAAGGCACTATTAATCCAGTCACCGCCTTTGGAGATGGACTTCTCCTGGGTTTCATGTGGAGAAAATTGTACCAAAATGCCCAACAATGATGGGAACTGAAACTCAGAAACCCTCAATCCAAGTGGAAGCAGAAGAAAATAGAAGCGAGAACAAATTACGACTGGGTCTAGGGGGCAACAAAGGATAAACTGTTCAGTTTCAACCGAGCCCCGTCTCCGGTGAGCCACTTTCCAGGGCACGCTGCCCCAGGGCAAGACCATTCACATCCCTGGTCGATGGCCCGAGGGACTTCGATGGAGACTTAATGCATGTGAGGTCCCTGCGGATGGGTTTGGGCCTTCCACTGTCATCTCACCCACTGCCATGGAGTTGATGCAGACGCACAGCGAGAGCTGCCCCTGTGAGTTTCTGAGACCAGCTCTTTACAGGAGTAGAAAGTCCTGTCTTTCTCTCTCAGAGCGGCCGGTGGTTTCAAACTGCTGGCCTTGCAGTTAGCAGCCAAATTCATAACCTCTAAGCCACCAGGGTTCCTTTAATGGGCTACAAGGAGCCGCATATTTATTCAGGCTCAGGACTGTGTGCTGCAAACAAACGCACGCAGAACTAACAGAGGCCAGGCCTCCTGAGGCAGCAAGAGAAAGGGGGGATCTTCCTCATGGCCCCCCACGAATGCCCGGCCCTGCTCCATCAGGCAGCGCAGCTTGAAGCAATTACACACAACTGCCAAGAAAAGCTTCAGGTGGATTAGTTTCTGAAACCGGCAGCAATTTCAATTTCACCCTGAGTTTGTGGGCTGCTGACGGTGCGAGGAACGGTGCCAGGGGCCAATGGGCCCAAACTATGTGGAGTCTGGTGGCGGGGAGCCCTAGGAGTCAGGGTGGGAGAGGAGGCGGGCAGGGTGGGTGTGTGCACAAAGGAGGGACCACAGGGATGTGGAGGCAGTGGCAGGCAGTGCTCTGATGAAGGCTGCCTGTCTGCCTGCCAGCTCCCTGCCCTGCCATCTTTGCTGATGGTCAGCAGCCTGTCAGGGGAGAGCAGAGATGGATGAGTACACTGTTTGGAAGTCCTCCTGCATCAGATACTCCCTCTGAATCCCTGTGGCCTCCTCCCGGCTCGTCTCCAGGAGCATTCTGGGATGCCTGGGTAAGCCTCAGCTCCACTCACCCCTTGCTCTGCCTGGCAAAGAGATATGATCTGAATGCCTTTGCCACCTTCTCCTTTCCTGGCTATCAAAGTGATTGTGCCTATCGAAGAACACTGACTGGGGCAGCACATCGAATGCACGTACCATACAGTTCAATGACTTAAATATATTAAAAGGGGCAATCAGCACCACAATCAATTGCAGAACGTCCTCTCTCATTATGACGACCTCCAAAGACCGAAGAAGAACCGATGCGTTTGAGTTATGGTGCTAGCAAAGAATATGACTAGCACCACGACTTGCCAAAGGACAGCCAGATCTTTCTTGGAAGACATAGAACCAGAATGCTCCTGAGAGGCACGGCTGGAGAGACTTCATCTCATGTGGCCAGGAGAGGCCGTCCCTGCAGCAGGGCAGCATGCTGCCTAAAGTGGCAGGGCCGTGAAGAAGAGGCAGGCCTTCGATGAGATGGATGGACACAGGAACACGGTGAGGCTGGCGCAGGGCCCGGCAGTGCTTCGGCTGTCGTGCCTGGGGTCCCTGTGGGTCAGAACGGACTTGATGGCATCTCACCACAGCGACAGCGTCCTCCCACGTCCCCCCAACCTGTTCTCCCAGAAGCCTGAGAAACCATTAACCTGGCTTCTATCTCTGTAGCTTTGCCTGTCCTGGATTTCGTATGGAGAAAATCATATTAAAAAAACCACCGCCTCCATCAACAACAAACTAAAGCAGGGTAACCTCAATCCCAAAAGAAAGCAGAAAATAGCAAAAACCAGAGCCAATTAAGAAAAATGGGTCACAAGGGAAAGGCAACGATGAGATGTCAAGTTGTGTCTGCCTGAATTCACTTCCCCGTGCATGCTGACGGAAGGGAAGGCTGTCCGCGCGGCGTCCCCGGTCAGGGGTCTGAGGTTTCAATGGAGGCTTCATCGGCGTGGGGTCTCTGCGGATGGACTTTGAGCGTTCGCAGTAGGCTAGAGCTTCACAGAGGAGAGCGCGAACCCACCCACAACCCTGCTCACAGCCACCTGCTGCCGGGGTCAGCTGCCCCAGGGGACTCCAGCTCCTGGTGAGCTTGTGTGACACGGAATGAGATGCCGTCTGGATGTCAGGGTGTCCTCCGGAAGGCTGTCGAGTCAGTCTCCCCCTTTTCTCCACTGGCCCCGCAAACACAATGGCCTTGTCCAGCGAGTGGCCTTTCCGAATGGCGTGTCCAAGCTGAGCGGGCCAGAGTCGTTCCTTCTTCCACGGAGCGTTCTGATTCCATTTCTCTGACGATGGCTGTGGTTTTTCTTGCGGCCCTCACACAGAGGGTGGCATGGGTCAGGGAAGGCTAAAGGTAGTTTACCTCCTGGGCTTAGTCTGAGGGCCTGTGAGTCCGGAGGCCGAGAAGGTGGGCACCAGTTCCCAACCTACGCTGCCCACATAAGCCATATCCTGGGACCCAAACCTTCAGGGACCAGCTCCGAGCAGCACTGGCCAGTGTCCCACACGAGGCGGAGGGGACCATCAGTACTCCTGGAAGTGTCCGTGCCCACTGGGGTCTCAGGCTGTCCCTCGCTCTCCAGGGCATGTCTGTGGAGTGGTTCAGGCACTGCTCCTGGCCCGTGGCCTGCAAACCTCACTGTCCTAGCCTGCAGGGGTCTGCTCAGTGGCATTTCATGTCTCATATTGCGCTAATGGGACTTGCCTTCAGCTGCTTGCCCAATGAGAAGCCTCCAGAAGTTCACCTCTCCGCACATAATCCTGCTCTGCTTGCAGCCCCTCTGGCTCTTGGCTTCTGCTGGGAGGCTTTGGGGAGAGGGCCAGGCAGTATTCAATTACCCTGTAAGCAAGATAAGCGTGAACTTACTTGTGCTTACTTATTAATCTAGTGAACCACTCTGCCACATCAGAGATTCTGTTTCAAGGCCTGGCGGCAACGCTTTCTCTCCCAATCTCCCCCACTCCCTGCCCAGCAATCCCCCCAGCCCCCTTCCTATGGAATCCGAGTCTCCTTTCACAGCCAGGTGGGCGTGGGCAGAAATCCAGGTGTTAACGCTTCACCACAGGTCGTTTAGTAAGCACAAGTAAGCCTGTGCTTTCCTTGCTTCTTGGGTCATCAGCCCTTGACGCTGACCCCTGTGGCCATGTGGCTTCTTCACCTTGGAGGCTGGGGGTCCGCTCCACTTTTTCTGGTGAGCAATTCACAGGACAGTTCAGGGCACGGCCCTGGGGGCAGCAGAGCTCGATAAGATCCTGGCTCCTCAGTGGCTGTGCGTCCTTGGGTGAGTTACTTAGCTCCTCTGAGCCTTGGCCCCCCTGAGGATCCGTCATAGACATCTGGAGTTTCTTATCGCTCCAGCAGCATTCTCTCACTCCTCTCCCAGGTGATAAAGCCCCTCTTTGGAGGGTCAGCTCATTCATGACCTATTGAGGGCTAGACCCGGGCATCCTGGGGGCTCATCATAGTTTCCGCAGGAATGTTCTGGTTAGAAAGGACTGTTTGCTGGTGGTGGTGGTGCTGTGTGGGGTCAAGCTGTCTTGTCCACAATGCCAGAGTGGCTCTTGGGGAGATGAAGAAGGGGGCTCAGCCTCCAGCAACCCAGGGGAGGAGAGGGCGCAGCAGGGGGGACAGAAGGGACACTGGAGACAGTCCAGCTGCTGCAGGGACAGCTGCCTAGGCTTCCAGTTATGCACGGATTCTACTGCCCCAGAAATGTTTGCCGTCCCGGGTGGATTTCTGGAAGTGGACTGATAAGATCATGGGCATTTCAGAACTCTTGCTCAGTTTCAAAACAGCATTGTCCCCTCTTTCTTACCCTACCACGTTTTATTATGGAAACTTGACAACTT
>NW_022103968.1:6395618-6396723 GCF_000313985.2 Echinops telfairi
GCCCGCCGGGTGTTTTTGCCCCGTTTAGTTTTTTACTTAAAAATATGTGCAGTGAAAAAAAAAAGTGCAGTGTGCATAGGAATTTGTTCATAGTTTTTTCTTTTAACTATAGTCTGGCCCTCCAACGGTCTGAGGGACAGTGAACTGGCCCCCTGTTTAAAAAGTTTGAGGACCCCTGCTGTGGAGGGCAGAAAGAAGCCCTGCCCGGTCCTGCACCATCCTTGCCACTGTTTGATCCCATGTGGCAGCCACTGGGTCAATCCATCTCACCGAGGGTCTTCCTCTTTTTTTCTGACCCACCATTGTACAAGACTTGTCATCTTACACCTCTTTCCTCCCCTCCCCTCATGATCAATTGATCTTTTTTCCTTTATTGTGGTGAAGTATAGTAACATAAGATTTTTGTGGTTTAAATGTGTTCAAATGTGCAACCCAGTGGCATTAATCACCCAGAGTCATTACCACTGCTTGTTCCCCAAATCTTTCATTTCCCCAAACAGAAAGGGTACCCACTAAGCAATGACGCCTCATCTCTCCCTCCCCCAGCTCTTGTGTGTTAGTCCGGGTGGACTAGAGAAACAAATTCATAGACACTCATACGTGTGTAAGAGAGAACTTTATGTCAAAGAGCAATTGTATATTAAGAAACTGTCCCGGCCCAATCCAGATCAAGTCCATAAGTCCGATATTATCCCATATGTCTGATACCAGTCTGTAAATTCCTCTTCATATTCACACAACAAATGAAATGATGCTGAATGCTGGAAGATCATAGGCCAGTGGGTAGAAAGTCTTGTGGATCCGGTGGTGGTGAAGCATCTTAGTGCTGGTGTGGGTCTCGATGTGGCTCCTCCAGCTCCAAGGCTCTGGCTCCATCAGCATAGTTCCATGTGGCTTTTCAACAGGAATGTCTCACAGGGAGCTGAAGCAGAGAGAATGTGTGTCCCACCTCCAGAGAGATATTTATCTCAGTAGCACTTCCTAAAGAGATCATCAAGCTGCGACCTAATTGACAGGCTAAACTCCACCCCTTCACTCTTAATAGTCTCAACTTGACAACAGATTTTGTAACAACCACATCCTGGTAATCCCTAGTCATTTTTTT
>NW_022103968.1:6401033-6401783 GCF_000313985.2 Echinops telfairi
CCCCTTGGAGCAGCTGATAGATTTGAACAGCCAACCTGAAGTTAGTAGTCCAACAATTACTGGAGCAGCACCACAGTGAAAAAACCCCCAAACCCAATTCACTGCCCTGGAGTCAATTCTGACCCATAGCCACCCTCTGGGCCAGGGCAGAACTGGCCCTTTGAGTTTCTGAGACCGCAACTGTTTACGGGAGCAGAAAGCCTCCTCTTTCTCCTGTGGAGAGGCTGGTGGTTTCAAACTGCTGACCTTGCCGTGAACAGCCCAACATGTCACCACGATGATCCATCATGAAAGGTAGGTTGAAATAAACGAGTGCTTTCGGGACAATACGGATTTTTATATAATTATGTGGGATCCATATATCCCAAGTGGATCTGGTGATGAGGTTGGTGAGGGCGGGGTCTGTTTGTTCAGAGTCACGCAGTTATATAGACCTCCACTAGGTGGCAGCCTGTCCTACAACTGGGATACCTACAGCCCAAGAAACCTGCGTGGCTGAAAATGTTGGTGGGTGATACATATCCCTTGGGTCATGAATGAGTTAACACCTGGCTCCACTGTCAGCCCATCTTTTTTGACGGACGTCCTTCCAAAGCTACCGTTCACTCAGTACTGTGTGGCTAGGATTTTACGTGCCTTTCTTATCTATCAGTAGCAACCCCAATACATGGACACGATTATTGCCAAGCGGTACAGAGGAAGTTTGCAATTCACCTAAGGCTACGCAGCTAGAAGGAGTGATGTGCCCTG
>NW_022103968.1:6403903-6405337 GCF_000313985.2 Echinops telfairi
GAACACCGAGCCAGCAAGGTAGCACAGGCTCACTTGTGCTTATTCACGAATCGGGAGCCAGCACTTCCTCATCTTTTCACTCTGTCTGCTTCTCCCTCCCACCCCCCAGCCCCTTCCTTGGAATCCAAGTCTCTTCACCTTTTAAGGAGACCTGGTAGTGTTGTGGGTTACACACACACACACACACACACACACACACACACACACACGCCAAACACTGCCACCGAGTCAATCCTGATGGAAAGCACCCCCACAGGACAGGGTAGAACGGCTGCCTGTGGGTTTCCAAGTTCTGTAACTCTCTAGAGGAGTAGACGGCCTCATCTCTCTCCCACAGAGCGTTGGAGGTTTCAAACCTCTGACCTTGTGGTGAGCAACCTGATTGATAGCCGCTCTGCCCCTGGGTCACACATTGAGCTGCCAAATAGAAGGTCCGCTTGGCTCAGAAGAGGGGCAGCAGAACAGAGGGATCCCTTGGCGAGATGAACTGTCAGTGGCCACCAGCCGCCCTGCAGGAGAGAGATGGAAACCCACAGGCAGTCCTATGGGATCTCTATGGGTTGGAACGGACTTGATTGCGGCAAGGACTTCTGTACTGTTTTGGGTTTTTTGGGTCCATATTTGCAGTCCTTGGCAAGGGCAGAGTACTCAATAAACAAGGTAGGCACAGTCGGATTTGTGCTTACTTACTTACTAGTTTGTAGTGACAGTTCCATATATATAGTTTAACCACACCACAGATCAAAGATGTGGTGAAACTCATGTGAAACTGCACTACAGATGAGGAAGTAAGCACAAGGAACCTCGTGCTTACCTTGTTTGTTAGGGATCCTGACCTCGGCTGGGGGAAGGAGAGGTCCGTTCTCTGGGTCTAGGCAGAGAAGAAGACGGCAGGTGTGGTCTGCAGAGCCCACCCGAGCTCCCAGGCCTGGTGGAGGGCAGTTCCCCTCGTACCTGCCCAGCCCATACTGGTCTCTCTGTGTCCCTCACCCTGCCCTTTCTTGGACGCCAGCAGCACTGTTCCTCCATAAATCCAGGAGCATCCTGGGTGTGCGAGGGAATTTCCCATCAGTCACTGGGTGGATCAGGCCCTGGTCTCCATGGTCTGATGTCAGTGGCATGTCTGAGGCCTCCTGGGGGCTGAGCCCAGCTGCCCACAGCAGTGACTTCTCGTTAACACTCACTTTACTGGCCTGTCCCTTCCCCTCGTGTTTCCCCTGAGATTCCTCAAACACTCCCAATGAAGCAACTGCCCACATCCTGGTCTCTGCTCTGTGTTCTGGGAACAGAAGCTAAGAGAGAGGGCAAAGATCCTGATGGAACAAGAGGCCAGGGAACAAAGCCTTGGGGGTTGAGAGGGTTCGGAATGAAGCACCCATGGCCCCTAGTTGGGAGCCCTGGTGGTATTGTGGGGTATGCACTGGAATTCTGACC
>NW_022103968.1:6406469-6407923 GCF_000313985.2 Echinops telfairi
ATTTGGGGGTAGCAGGAAATGTCTGGTGCTGTTTAAAGCAAGCTCCTCTCTTGTTTTTGAACCCTGCACAGGAAATAGAGCAGAATGATCCAGAACCTGTTTTCCCAATGTGTGTGCAAGGAGCACCCCTCAGAGCCATTTTTTCCTGAACAAAGCAGGCCCACCCCCCACCCCCCCCCACCCCCCGGTCAATTTCACAAGCTTGTGAATGGCAGCTGGAACTGTTCCCAGAGGGGGTGGGGGGAGGGCCTGTGGGCTGTGACAAAGGCCTCAGACATAGCACACACCTGTCAGCTCACAGCTGTGGCCAGGGTGCTGCTGGGCCGGGGATGGAATGCACACCTTCCATGCAGGAAACCCAAGTTGGGTCCCAGTCAAGGCATCCCCTGCCCACACCCCTCACTGTGGTGGTGAGTGGGCTTCAGCCGAGCTTCCAGGCTCAGAAAGCCTGGGAAGAAAGGCCGGGTGGCTGACAGCTGAAAACCCATCAACGAACCCCCCCTGCATCGCGACAGTGTGATTCCCGGTGGACTCTGGGCCTGGCCTGGACGAGGCGCCGTGTTGTCCTGTGTGGGGGATCGTCACCAGTTGCCGGCTGACTGGCCGGCCGGATGAAAGACCAAACTCGACTCCTAACGACCCTGCAGGACAGGACAGAACTACCCTTGTGGATTTCCGGGATTGTAACTACAACGGGACTAGAAAGCCTCATCTTTCTCCCTTGAACCGGCTGGTGGTTTCAAACTGTTGACCTTGTGGTTAGAGGCCCAAAGGGTAACAATAACCACAAAGCTTTAGGTGAGGAGTAGATGTTACTATTATTTTTAAATGTTTTTTATTTTAGTTTTAAAAATCATTTTATTGAGGGCTCTTATAGGTCTTATCACAATCCATATATACATCTATTGTGTCAAGCACATTTGTACATATGTTGCCACCATCATTTTTAAAACATTTTCTTTCTACTTGAGCCCTTGGTATTATTATTAACCACCACGGGGGAGCCCCCAAGTCTCGGCATCTCCTGGATGTACATGGGGGTGCCGGTGACCCTCATTCCTGTGGTCGCTCTCAGGCCCCCAGGACATGCCCTGTCTCCTCACCACCTGTGTGAGGTGTGCCTGAGTCCTCACCACCTGAAGAGCTTTGGACCCTCGGCTCCGTAAGCACCACGGTAAACAAGGGCCGCTTATGCTGCCCCCAGCAACCACATCTGCTCACAGTGCGACCGTGACCCAAGCAGGAAACAGCAGCCGGCAGTCCCCTGCTCCAAGATGGGGGGCACCAGGAGGCTGTCAGTGTGTGCTGCTCTCCACACTCCGGCCACAGAGGGGGTGCCCCACAGCCCTTCCTCATGGGGAGATCAGATCCCTGACCGGACCCTGCAGAGCAACACGCAGTCAAAGCAGCATGCTCGGCGCTGTCTCGGATGGAGGCCAGCAGTTTGCTTCTTA
>NW_022103968.1:6409198-6410935 GCF_000313985.2 Echinops telfairi
AGAACCCTGGCCACCTTTGATTGAACAAGGCTGCTAATCGACCGCTGTGCCACGGAGCTCCAAGGAGCCCTGTTGTGCCATGGTGAAGCGCTCGGTGGCTAATCCAAAGGCTGGTTCAAACCCACCAGCGCTGCGTGTGAGCACTGGGTAGCCTGCTCCTGGGAGGGTGGCCACCTATGGAACCCCATGGGGAGGAGGTCCTCCACTGTCCTGTAGAGTCGCCGTGAGCCGGAACCGGCCTGATGGCAGTGGGTTTGTGTGGTTTTCAGTCTGCATGAAGCCCCGGGACTGGTTTGGGAGCAAAAGGCCTCTGAGCCGGGCGGTCTAGTGGAACCTGAGGTGGTCTCCAGCTCCTTCCACGTGAAACTCGGGGCTTTGTGTCTACTGGAGGGTGCTATAAACCGATGGTGGCCTCCCAGGCCCTGGGATCTGGTTCTGACGCCTCCCCTCCCCTCCCCTCCAGACCGGCACAGCTCAAGGCACCTCTCAGCAGAGTCCCTGGGCCCCACCGTAACACGGGTGAAGGGGTGGGAGTGGGGGGCTGCTCTGAATGGTCCTCAGTTCTCCAGGCCTTTATGACCTTTGTCACATGGCCCTTGTCCTGACCCGACTCTTTGCCCCCATTGTCTGGGCCACCCGTCCCTTCAGCCCAGTGGTGTCCCGGGGTCTTGGTGAAGCCTATAAATACCTTGTTAAATCACTGGGAACAAGAATACTTTATGTTGGTGGCGACTCCAGCCCAGTCCATGAAGTCTGTCCCAACACAGGGTGGGGCCTGTGGCGGCCCAGCTCACGAGCTGTGTGTAATCCTGGGGTTAAGCCTTTGTAAGCAATCACAGGGCTCTGGGCTCCCCAGCCTGGAGCTGTGGCCCCGCCCTGGACTCCCTGTCTCAATTGTGGTCTCATAGCCACGCAGGGCCGGGCGTGGGGTGAGGGGGTGGCTTTTTAATGCCTGCCACTTCTGCATGTGGGACCCCGGACAGCCCTGTGTCCTGCTCCCTGGCCCTTGGAAGGACACGGCTTCCTCAGATCCACTTCTCTGTTTCCCACCTGCCCTGACCTCTCTCTGTCCAGCTCCAGGCCCTCATTTTCTGGGAGAGGGGCTGGAGACCCCGGGAACGTGCTGGGTGGGGCTGGGCTTGGGTATTATTTTATTTGTAGTAAGATACATATACAACTTACAATGAGTCAAGTTTGGGACCATCACGATGCTGCATAGCCACCACCTCTGTTTAGTTCCAGACCAGATGTGGTCCCATGGAAACCATGCATCCTCACACAGTCACCTCCCCGCCCCCACCATCCGGCCTCCCAAACCCAAGCAGAACCCATGGCCAGCAAGTCCATTCAGATTCACAGCAACCCTACTGGACAGAGTAGAACTGCCCCTGTGGGTTCCGAGGTTGTAACTCTTTACAGTCAGTAAATTAATGTTACAGTGAGCAGTATAAAGTCTCATCTTTCTGTCAAGGAGCGGCTGGTGGTGTTGAACTGCTGACTTTGTGGACTGTAGCCCAATTGTAACCACGACACCACCAAGGCTCCTCATATATAATTATATGTATTTTAGAATATATATTATATACTATTATCTATGATCATATACTATATAAAATATAATTTTATGTATTTATAGCTCCGATGCGTGGGGTTGATGTGTGAGCCTGGGGGGGTGTAGGGGTTCCGCATTGGGCCGCTAATCCCAAGACGAAGAGTTTGAAACCACCAGCCTCTCGC
>NW_022103968.1:6412094-6413893 GCF_000313985.2 Echinops telfairi
ATGGGGACTCCATGGCAGAAAGGAGATGCTTCACAGACCCGGGAGCCGATGGCAGCTGTCCTTTGTGACTTATTTTGGTCAGTAGCCTGTTTTCAAGGTTCAGCCACGTGGAGACAGGTAACGAGCTTCATCTTCCTTTCTGCCTGAGTGGCATCTCATTGAGCGGGGAGACTGTGTTTTGCTTCTCCGTTTGTCCGTTGATGGCACTCGAGTGGCTTCCACCTTTTGGCTGACGTGAGTGACGTCACAATGGCCGTTTGTGTACCCACATCTATTAGAGTCCCTGCTTTCCGTTGCTTTGGGTGCAAACCGACTGAGCAAGGAGTGGCTTTCTTTTTCCCAGGGGTTCTCAGGTCCACACAGCGACACTGCCCACCAGCCCAGTCTCCCACTCACCTCACCGCGGGGGTGGGGGGTGGGGTTCCTGGCTCCTCTTCACTTTTATTCACTTTATTGTTTTCTCCTCTCCTTCCCATTCCCTCCTATGTGTGTCCTTTCAATACATTATACTTGCGTTCAAATATAAGGGACTCCTTGAAAAATGTGTCGTGCTGTTTTGTGTGTGTTAAAAAATCTACATAAATAGTATTGGCCCATAAATCTCATTCGACTCCTTTTTTTGGGTCGCTCATGCATTTGTTTGACATCCTATTTTTCAGATCCATTCTTGCTGCTATCTTAAATCTAGTTGAAGAGGGCTGTATGCAGTGTTCAATGTGTATCTTTCTTTCTCTTACACACACACACACACACACACACACACACACACACACACACACCCCTTTCCCATCAGTTCCTGAATCAGGCACTCCTAGCTTGCCTCCCCACCCCTCCACCCTCCACCCCCATTGTTCCAGGGCTTTGCTGGGCTGGGCACCCCTTTATGCAGCACCTGCAGGCCTGTGCAATGGGGAGGCGGATTTGGATTAGCCTCAACCTGCTCTCCTCCCAGCAGGACAGGAGGGAGCCTGTTTCTGCAAACTCACAGCTGCCCTTGCTATGATGCGACCTTCTCCTTTCTGCCGCTCACATGACTGTGACGTGTCTCGTAGGTCATTAGGGAAGGGGACATCTCTTCCTTTGCTTTGGGCTCTCCCATGCTGGACTGCTCTTAGCCTCTGTCCATTTTCCTTGGGGTTCCCTGCCTTTATTTAGCCTGCTGGTCAGTAGGAGTTGTCCTCCAATCAGGCTGATGGGTTCTCATCCTTTTCCGGCGCTGGAGGGGGGTTACCTCAGGCTGCTCACCTTTCACTTTGTCCACGGTCATGGCCATTCGCTTCTATGGAGTCGAACCTAGCATTTTCCTTCTAGAAGTCTGCTCCTTTTGGCCCCTGGTTTAAGAAACTTGTCCTGATGTGGAGACCTTAAAGCGCTTTCTCTTTTATTAGCAGTATTGTTTAACTTTGTTACACATAGTCCTGAGACTAGTTATGTGTGTTTGTTTTGCACTAGATCCGCTGAGTTAAACTCTGATTGGATGACGACATACAGCGTTCCATAAAGACAGACAGCCTTGGAGACCGGCTGGGGTAGTCCTACCCGGGCCGGACAGGGCCATTGTGAGCTGGGTTTGGGTTTGGTTGGTTGGTTGGTTTGCAGCCTGGCTGAGAAGGGCTGGGCAGGTCATGTTGGCATTTCACAGGTGACGTCCAGCTTATATTTCATCTGATGGCAAATCGACCACTCTTCTCCCTCAAAGCAGCAGCAGCCACAGTCACTGCTGGAAACTGGAGCCTGCTGGGCCCAGGAGGAAGGACAGTCCAGGTCTTGTCTCCCCACTCAGCGAGACACGGCCCCCC
>NW_022103968.1:6415454-6417134 GCF_000313985.2 Echinops telfairi
CTCTACTCCTGTCGTGGTTCAGTGAGGGCAACTAAGAGCCTGGCAAAGGGGGTAGCTGGAGCTGGGCTGGGGTGACTCAAGGAGGTGGGAGAACATCCCCCTCCGCCCTCAGCATCGCTGAGAAGTCACTTGTCCCCGCTGCTCCTGGGGCTGTGGGAGTGGGCAGAACAGTGAGCTGGGACTCCCAGTGGGTCATAGCGGGGTCTGGGGACATGGGTCATCCACGGGTGAGCCTCTTTGCCTGCTGACACTCAGTCTTAGACGATGGATGTTGGCTGTGACTGGGTTTTAGGGGCTGTGTGGTTTGAAGCCCTGTGGTCTGAGTGCTGGGGGCTCCCTGGAAGCCCTAAAACCCACACAGGTGGTGGGAGGCTGTGGTGAGGGTGGCACCGGGAGCAGCAGGGTGGAGGAGCCCACCCTGGGAGGGATGGCTGCAGCTGGGCTAGTGTGATCAGCACTTCTGGGTACCAGGCACCGAGGACTGCCCATAGCAGGCTAGACCAGGTAGGCCCTGCTTGTCTCGGATGCAGAGGGCAGAATCTCCTGTCTAGGGCCCAGCCTCAGACCCACCCTGGAGCCAAGACTGCGCCCCACCCCCCTTGCTGGGGCCTTGTGGTGAGAGGAGAATTAGGGCAGAAGGGCAGCTGGCAGGGTCTGGGGGAAGCTCTTGGGCAGAACTCAGGTGTGCAGAGGTGGGGAACAGACTCCCCTGGCTGAGGGAGTTGCTTGAAGGGAGACTGAAGGCGGACAGGGAGGTCCTGTGGGTGGCAGTGAGGTGTCAGTGCGTGGGGCCTGTCCCGGGCCTGTCTTGGGTGTCAGGGGCATAAAGGAGGCCCGACAGTCTGGGGCGGTCCTGGGGAACTTGGAAGCCGGGCAAAGACACAGAATCTTCTTCAAGAGGCATGAGGACCACAAGAGAATTGAAAAAGAATGACTTGATTTTGTTAGAGTCTATTTAGGTTGACCGAAAAAACATGCAGAAAAATACCTGCATTTCCCATGAACCCTCCTTCCCCTGCAAACCCGGGCCCACAGCTGGCGAGCCAATTCCCACTCCTGGGGAGCCTCTGGACGGAGCAGGACAGTCCCTGTGGGTTTCCAGGAAGGTCATCTTCAGCGAAGCCCATGGAACTGCTGGTGGCTTCAAACCACCAACCTTCTGCTCAACAGCCAAGCTCTTGGAGACCCTACGCTGTCCCCTAGGGTCCATGAGAGTCGTGGGCATCCATCCATCCTTAGAACTGCAGCAGGCGAATGGATGCAAGCGGCTAATAAAAGCTCGAGTTGCTATTCGTGTGCAGGGTAGACTCCTGGTGGTGCAATGATTGAATCATGATGGGCAGCAGGCTGCCAGATCTTTCTCCCGCAAAGCGGGTTCAAACCGCTGACCTTTCGGGGTGTTGAACCACACTGCCTCCTTGGATGAGCTGATGTTGGAGGGTCACTGTGAACTGCGCCCACAGCTGTGTCAGGGCCCAGGCTGGTGGCTGTGGCATGGCAGGGTGGAACGAGGGCGGTCTCACCAGCAGAACCATGTGCTCAGCCATCCAGCCATGCTGCGGCGGGGCGCCCCCAGTCCTGCGTGCAGGCATGAATAGTGGACCCACATGATTCTATCTATGTCGCCACCAGTGGATCCCAGAGGGCATTTGAGGGAGGTAAAGGCACAGAGTATGTGGC
>NW_022103968.1:6418507-6419951 GCF_000313985.2 Echinops telfairi
GTGGGGCTATGGCAGTGAGTGTCCTGGGGGCCCCTGGGGAATGTGTGCTTTTTAAACAATAGAATTTACTGGTTTTGCTGTCACTGAGAAAACACACGGCGGGACATACCCTTGTCTAGGCTTCTCCAAGAAGAACCCCGTGAGGCCCACAGCACTCTGCGAGGAGGAGTGTCAGCCCTGAGCTGCTGAGCTGGGAGTTGGGCCCTGCTCTCCGGCCGGCCGTCAGCTCCTGATTGGGGTGTCAGCTCTTCCCCTCAGGAGACACGGGGTGATCTGTGTCGTTGGAGATCGCTGGGGCTGGCAGGGATCCCTACTCTCAGCCCCAGGGAATCTTTCAAACCTGGGCAGAAACTGGCCCTCCTAGCGCCACGTTTTCTTAATATGTTTAATTAACTCGAGACAACACCTGTCAACCTCCCTGCCAAACTGGGGGCATGGCGTGCAGCAGGCAGGCATGCCCTGGCCTCAGGCGACTCTCCCAGTTGGCTTTGCATAGCCGGAAGTGGGAAGAGTCTACCTCTCTCCAACGCGGGAGCTTACGGGCTCCCTCTCCGCGCCTCCCAGGAGAGATCTGAGCCTGGACTTTGCCTGCCCGTGTTGCTGTGGGAAACTCACAGGGAGGGAAATAGGACGAGGACTCTACTCCCTAACTCAGCACAGACGGAATCTGGAAAGCTGGTCTTCCACGGTGTGAAAGCCGCCACTTTGGCAAGTTAGAGGTAAGGTCCAGGTACACAGTCCTGCTTTAAATATCATTCCCACAGATTCTCCCCTAACAGCTGTGCTGCCTTAGAGCACATGGTTCATTATCTCTCCCTGTAGAAGCAGACATGGTCATTTTGCTCTCTCTTCCCACCACGACACCCACCTCCCCTTGTATCTTCCCCCAATGCAGGTATTAGGTTTCCTCTCCTGTGAGCTCCGGGACCTTAATGCAGGTAACACCCACCTTGTGATACATGTAACTACTGAAAGTGCATGTCGTAAGGCTATCTATAAATGTCTCAAGATAGTAAAGGCTCTCTCACTTCTCCCTGTTCCCCGTGGTCCATTAAGAGGGGCTGCGGTGAGCCTGCTACCATACAATGTGTCTGACTCCTTTATTTCATTCTCTATCCTATCTTTCTTATCCTTTATGACTTTACTATAATCTCTGTGTATTATCGGCATCCATTTGCACCTTCTGGCCTTTCGGTTGTTGGAGGTTGGTTTCCTCTGGCAAGTGGCCACAAGGTCCATCTGCAGAAGTGTTTGCCCTTCTTGGTGCTAAACTCAGGTCGGGCGCAGAGTCTGGTGCCTTCACCTGCCCAGGTGCTTCCAGTTTCTAGCCCCAGTACATGTGGAGCCCCGCCCTCCCAGAGCACTCAGCCTGGCTCTGGGTATCATGGGAAGAGATGGACACAGTGCCCCTGGCAAGCTCTGAGTGTTGGCTACCTTTCCATCC
>NW_022103968.1:6421566-6422473 GCF_000313985.2 Echinops telfairi
CTTTCTTATACATATATCAATGTCCCTGGATCTGCTTCTCTAGTCAGCCCAGTCTAACACAGCCCCCGAGTGCAGAGCTTTACCTCCTGTTGTTGATGTTGGCTGTCTGTTGGCATCTCCACTGGAGCCGTCAGTCAGTGCACCTGCGTGTGGTCTCTTCTGTGGCTTGACCTCCTGAGGGCATGGTGACCCCAGGGGTATAAGAGTCACTTACGCCTAAGAGACTAGAGGTCCCTATTTTTCATGGTGGGGCAAATGCCCTTGAATACTCGCTTGCTAAGAGAAAACTGTCCATAAAGGATGTGCCGTGCAATTTGAATTCCAGATAAACTGAGTCTCTTTTAGAGCACATGTCCCAGCTCTAGTAATGGGCACAATGAATTGGCACCAAAAGAACACTTGGAGGAACCGGGCACCCTGTTCCCAACAGAGACCATCTCAGCCATTCAGGAAGCCTGTCCCAGGAGCTACCCATCCCCCCTGTCCTGAATGCCAACAGGATGAGGGAGTTTGGCCCATTTTTGGACATCAGCAAAAGAAGACAGATTAGTGATGCCTGGGGTCTCTCAATTCATATTCTTCCTTGCCTGGCTTCCTTTTATTTTCTTTAAACAACTCTTTATTGGGAATTAGGTGACGGTTTACAGAGCAGATCGTGGTTTCTCCTTCCAGGAATCGTAGCCATTCAGAGTCTGCTCATCCCTACCAGTCCCTTCAATGTCCCTTCACTTACCCACTTCCGGCCGCAATCCCCCTTCTTTCCTAACCCTCTGAACTTTGCCCCTGGGTCAATGCTACCCGTGGGTCGGGTGGTTTCCTGTTTCCTTCACTCACACTGTGTCTCAGAAGTTGCACCCACAGTGTTGGGCATGGCAGGAGTTCATTTTGGCTCATGTGACCCTACGGG
>NW_022103968.1:6425644-6427728 GCF_000313985.2 Echinops telfairi
AGGTCACACACAGTTCCATGTAATCGGTTCCCTCTTTCCTACCCATTCTCCCTTTACCCTCTCTGTTTTGCCACTCTACAAGAGTCTTGATCAGACATATGAGCCCACCCAGCCTACAGCCCTGGCCTTGCTCCTTCAGATTTATTTTTAATTCCCCAAACTCAAGGATCATCGAGAAGCAATCTGCTTTGCCTCCCTTGAGCACGTCCTAAGTGCCATCCTGATAGGGGAAGTTGAGGCGCACAGGATTACTGGGGGTGTGGGGATGGGTGGGGGGGTAACGAGAAAGACAAAAACGGGTCTTCAGAAGTATGTTTGCTTAGATGGAGGCCGTTTCAAGCAACAATAGCAACACATTTGGGTTATTTTTGTGTCGTCAAGCTTTCTATGGTTTTGTAGCAGTATTTTTGGACATATTCCAAACGTGAGTCTTCTCCTGCGGAAAGTGCTGGGGAGCAGTTGGGAGAAGAATTCTAGTGAGCCGAGACTCCTCTGTGCAACGTATGGGAAGTGGGTGCAAAGGCGAGTTTCACAGGAATTGCCACGGATAATGAATCTGATCTCTGTCAATGGGCTTCGAGGGACCTAAGTAAAGACCAGAATCGTTTCGCTCTTGGATGCTGGCCTGCGTTCTTTGAATACCTTATTCGTTCTCAGACGAGGCCACTTGGGGGCCTGAGATATATTCACATTTCGGAATGATGGCTCAGATAGATTTCCTTTCTATTGGGCTTATAATGTGCCTTGGGAAATTCATCCAAGAAGGTTGGAAGCACTTACAAGAATGTTGTACTTCTTCCAGCATGGACTCTCTCCAGTACTTCCACACCCCCAAGCACAGAGGTCATCCCAAAGGGAACAGAGATCTTTATTTCCCAGGAAGGGCGACACACTAGCTGGGAGTTTGGTCTTTGAACAGAAGTGGCACGTGAGGGATGCATTTCATTCATCAACCCACCCTGCTCAGCGGGTGATACTTCTGGCACAGTGCACTGGGGGAGGGATTAGAATCTGTGTGGACGGTGAGTGCTGGAACACAACACTCGGGGCTCACGGGACATAATTGATGACTCGCTCTTGGATCTATTGAATGAATAAATTTCATTGCAACACACATGGCATTAATATGCTTCCATAATTAATTGAGTTCTGAGAGCGCCGTGGGGATCAGGCTTTTGTTGGAGGGGAAATGGCCCAGGGAAGAGGCAGACACTTGCAGAAGCCTTGGGATGCCAGATAAACCATGCCTGGGTGAGTAGGAGCTAGCAGGCTCCACGTGAATGCCCTCCAGGGAATTGCCCCACCTCTGGGAATTGCCCTGCCCACTCTGGAGGCTTTGTCCAATTTTGCAGGGTTTTCATGGGAATGTTGCATGTCCTGATCTGTGGTCTGAGAATGGGGTGTCGTGGAAAGCCCCTCGCTTCATGGAGATCACAGGGCCGTCTTGGGGTTCAAGCCTTCTACCCATAAGAGGTAGTCTCAGAAGCAGACCCTGAGGGATGCCAGGAAGAGACATCAACTTATCAAGGACACTGATGTCCAGGGAGGTCAGTTTCTAGTGGGTCTTTACAGCCACCAAACCCACCAAACCCACTGCCATTGAGTTGATTCTGACTCAAGTGATCCCCTCTCGAGGGTTGCCTAGACTGTAAATCCTGACAGAACAGCCTCTTCTTTCTTCTGAGGATCAGACGGTGGGTCCGAACTGTTGATCTTGCAGTTGGCAGCCCAATGCCGAGCTCCCAGGTCTCCTTTCTTTACCATGGAAACAGTTAAAAAAGAGAACACTTATTGTGTCCCCTCCTGCCAGGCACTGTGCTTATTATTCTTTATGTTTTTTATACCAACGGGGTGGTCTCTCTTATTTTTTGGAAATAGCCGCTCAGTTTCTACAAAATATGTATGGCTATTGAGTAGTCTTTAGAAAAATAAAGATCAACAAACTCCAGGATCACCTCCCCCTTGACTAGCCAGACTTGGGAAGCTGCAGCCTCTGTGACTGGGGGAATATTGGGCCAAGGATGAGTATTTTCAGAGTTTCTTCTATGATGCTCACCTTCCCAACACAACTGCTGAAGACAAAG
>NW_022103968.1:6429553-6431710 GCF_000313985.2 Echinops telfairi
GACATATGGGCTAATAGCGGACTTATGGACTTGTTCTGGACTGGGCTGTTTTCTCAATGTTCAATTGCTCTTATATATAAATCTCTTTCTTATACACACATGTGTGTCCATGGATTTGTTTCTCTAGTCTACCCAGACTCACACACGGGACAGGTGCTTTGTGACTCAAGATTGTTGCTGCTCTGGACACGGGCATGTGCGTGCCCGAGAGGATCGATTCTGGGCACAGCTAGTGGTGCGGATGCGAATTCACAGACGCAGAATTTGCAGCTAGTCAGGAGCCTCTGTATCGCTCAACTGACACATTGGTTTTGTACTGTCGGGTCTTCAAATGGTTCTATTAGAAACTAATGTCAATTTCTCCCGTGGCCTCCCACCTCCCCGCCCTTAAACATAAAGACAGCATGTTGTGCTTCAGCGCTCTTTAGTCAGCTCCCACTCATAGAGACGCTGTGCACAACAGAACAAAACGCGGCCCGGCCCTGCGTCCTCACACCTGCTCTTACGTCTGAGCCCAGTGTTTCAGTCCCTGTGTCCGTCCATCTCCATCTCATCGAGGCCGCCCTCTCCTTCGCCACCCTCTGCTTTAGCAAGCACGAAGTCCTTCTCCAGGGACTGCTCTCTCCCGGCAACATGTCCAAAGTACGTGCGATGACGTCTCAGGCATGAGAAAGTTAGAAAGGACAAATGCATAATTCATGAACATAAACCCACATGTTTATGTTCATCTCCTGGACATAAGAAATGGCCGAAGCAGAAAGACAATGTGCATTCACCAAAGTCTTGTTGTCTGCATCTCTAACGGCTGTCAATGATATACAAATAGATCCCCTCACCCCAATATAGCCATTTAAACGGACTTTGTTTCCACCAAAGTTCCGGAAATCGTCTCAGAGGTAGGAGCACACGGGGAAGGACTGCTCCTCCTCTGCAGGACAGAGTGTTTCTAATTGGGAAAAGATTCCCCCTGCAGGTGCTGAGGGCCCGGTCAGCTCCGGGCGTGGGAGGAGCACCCTCAACATACTCTCTTTTTACCTCCTTTCACAGTCCCTTTCTCCACCCACAGATCCAAAGACAACAGTCATCAAACACACCGTCCCTCGGTGACAGATCTTTGCAGTTCCTCATTCACGTGAGATCCTCCAAATTCATGCCTCTCGGGTTCAGGCCCTTCGAGGACAGAATGTAGGGATTAAAAACAAAATCAAAGATCGGTGCTCCAGCGAAAGACCTATCCGCAGGTTGGGCGCTCCTCCCTTGGTGCTCGTCAGACTTTCCCCAAGGTGCTCCCATCCTCTAAGGGGTTCAGCCCCTCTCCCGTACGTTCAGAAGAACCTCCAGAGTCTTTTGGGTCACGGCTTCGTTTCTGTGGAATCTCTCCCTACTTCAAAGCCAGAAGGTTTGGGAATTCAATAATTGAATCAATCATTTCTGTGTTTTTCTTAAACCAGTGGCATCTCAATTCTAGAGGACTCATTTACAAAAATAGCTCAATACCATCGTAGGATACGTAGGCTGACTTGCAAAGATCATTCCCGGTGCCCCCCACCCCCACCCCCAGCCGAGGCCGAGGTCTGCGCACGTTCATGGTTTGGCTACACTGTGGTTGTTGATTCCAGCTGCCCCATCGGGCTTCTGAGTCTGAGTCTTTATGGAAGCAGAGCTTCTCTCCTGGAGCCCCTGGTATGTCTGAACCATGACTCCTTCAGCTAGCAGTCAAGTGCTTAGCACCGGGAGCCATTCATTAAGCCTTCTTGGAGCGCACACTAGATAAGCGTGTACAATTCGCTGACAGCTTTCATGATGGCTTTTACCTAAATTGGCTGAGGGTCACAGCCTGTCTGGATGCAAACATGCAGGATGTGAGTACCACAACTAAAAGTAAAATAATAAAGTGAAAAATGCATAAGAGCTTTAAAAAAGAGCTTATTTTTGCTGCATCAACTTCGCGAATGAAGTCCGTTCTCAGCGACCACCTATTTCCCTGCAGGGGCACACAGGTACTGTGAAGGGCCCCCGAGGAGCCCTGCCGAGGGACTTCAATCACCTCAACACAGAGCGCAGGCTCTTTGGGAAGAAAAAGAAGAGGCATCTGCCCCTCCCCCGAGAAGAATTTATCTCAAAGGATGGCACTGAATCTGCAGCTTCGGGAGAAGG
>NW_022103968.1:6433630-6436681 GCF_000313985.2 Echinops telfairi
AATGTTTTGAGAATGATGTACAAATGTGCTTTACACAATTGATGTGTGTATGGATTGCAATAAAAGTTGTATGAGCCCGTAATAAAATGTTTAAAAAAAAAAAAAAAAGAAGAGGCATCAAGTTGCCAAGTGGCGGGGAATAGACAGGAATTGGCTCCCGTCTGCGCTCTCTGTGGTCATGGGCAGAACAGGGTCCGGGTGATACACGGGGCTTCTGCTACACGATGGGGTCTCTGGGTGAAATCCGTAACTTCTTGGGCGACAAATAAACCCTGGCTGAGGACAGGTGCTGCTCATTCTGAGCGTGTCTCAAGCGCAGAAAGATGAGTTAATTCTCGAAGGAAAGAGACTCAGGTGCTTGACTGCAGCGAGCCCCGGCCGTTAACAGCAGGATCCCTGTCCATGCCGGGATGGCATCTATGTTTCTGCACACCAGCAGGTCAGCAGGGTGGTGAGTGAGAGCTTTGAGGTGCTCGGCCACAGGTCAGCTGAATCCTTAGATCTGTCTGCGATGCTTTGATGCGACACAAGGTATCTAATGAAACAAAGTCAAAAGAGAAGCATAGGAAATACATTTGTTTCAGAGGATTGTTAATGTAGAAAGGATACAGACTTATGAAGATAAGTCTGTATATATATGTATATATATATTTTTAATTGGACGGAAAGGCGAGCCATGTGGTTGGACAGATGGAGGGTTTTGGAAGAGGAATGGATGCTGCAAAACGAAACCACATGGAAGTATTAGAACCGAGCGTCGCAAAAGCAACGTTTCCAATAAAGAATTCATTGTGCCGACTCCATAGAGCAGAAGCGAGCATCAATGGACTCAAGACGAGCCAGTAGAAAGCACCCTACCGGGGGTGGGGTGGGGAAGGCAGAGCAAAAGGAATGAAAGTAATAAAAACAGAGCTTTAGCAACCTGGTGGTGCAAACTCACCGAGTAGAGTGTCTGTGCAATTGGATCCCAGTGGAAAATGAGACAGAAGCAATCCTACGATTCTCCAGAGATAATGAAGGACTAACCCACATGGCCACAATGCGTCACCCTTCACAGATAGATTTTTGGATTTGTTGTGCTAACATTTTGTTTAGGATTTTCGCATCAACATTCTTGGAGGAATACTTGTTTGGAAATCTCTTTTCCCAGGTGTTATTTCCTCCTCAGATGTTGGGGAAATCACCACGGAGCCACTGGATCTGGGGTTCTCTTTGAGGGAAGGTTTTTAGTTCTCTGGAGACACCCTGTTGCAAACGAATGTTTTGAGTGTAAACTATCCAAGTCTTTTTTATTCCTGAAAATGTTTATTTTTTGCCCTACTATTTATTTAATACTTGTAAAAAGTTGTTGTGAATTCAACATTTTCTTTCTTCTTTTTTCCAGACTGATCACATTTTATTTCTTTAACGGGGACTTTTTATTATCCTTTTATAGTTTTCTGGTGTTGCTGATGAGAAGTCAGGGATGAAGATGCTTGGCACTCCTTTGCAGGTAACTTGCTTCTTCTCTATGGATGCTTTTGGAATCTTCTTCTTACTCTTGGAGGTCCAAGGACCAGGAGAATGCATCTGGGACTAAGTCCTTGCTTTGTGTTTCCTATTCATTCCTCTTGGATCCTAGTGGCTCTTAATAACCAGAGCCTGGTGGTGTAGAGGTTCCCGAGTTGGCTGCTAACCAGAAGGCCAGCTGTTTGAAACCACCAGCTGCTCCACGGCAGAAAGATGAGGCTTTCTACTCCTGTAAAGAGTGAGTCTCAGACACTCACAGGGGCAGTTCTACCCTGTCCTGCAGGGTCACCATGAGTTGGCATCGAGTCGATGGCAGTGAGTTATAGATGTATATATTTTTTTCAGTGGGAATGTTATTACATCATTTGTCTAATTTATGCATTTTCTCCAAGTGTGTGACATCTTGCCCTACTAACTGCAAGGTCAGCAGTTCGATCCCACCAGCTGCTCCAGGGCAGAAAAATGAGGCTTTCTGCTCCAGTAAAGAGGTACAGTCCCAGAAACCCACAGGGGCCGGACCACCTTGTCCTACATGGTCCCTACGCAGGGGAATCAACTCAATGGTAGTGAGTTTTGGTTTTTTTTTGTTTGTTCTAGATTCCTAACAAACTGATAGATAATATCTTAGGTTGATCGTGTATGTCTCATATATTTTTACTTTCTTCATATTTTTCATTTTTGTCTTCTTGCATATTCTGAGAAACTTTCTTGAATTTAAGCTTTTTAAAAAAATGGGATTTTAAATTTTGCAATCATTCCAAAATCTCTTTTGGGTTCTCCACTTGCTCCATTTTAAACATGCCCCAGTCCCTGTTTAGGGGCAAACCATTTCCTGGAATTTCTCTAAGGGCACTAATGTTGACAAGCTCCTTTGGAAGGAAGACTGGGCTGTCTGCTCCCGTAAAGAGCTACAGTCTCAGACACTCAGGGGGCAGTTCTGCCCTGTCCTGCAGGGTCATTATGAGTCGGCGCGGACTCGCTGTCAGTGAGTTTGGAGTATGAGCCCCCCCCCTGGGAAAATGAATTTCTCATCTTCAAACAGCACCCCCCACCCACGACACATTTCTGCCCTGAGCCACGAAGACATGGTTTTCACCCCAGGTCCAGGGAGTGGGCCTCATGAGGGAGTCCAGACTGATTCCTGGACTTTTGGATAGGGAACCCCCACGCTTTCACTGTGAACCCAGGCCCTAGCGTGGACTCTGCTTCTGGGGGACGCAGGTCGACAGGTTTTACTGCATGGTCGCACAGCGACCACTGGGCGAGAGGCTGGCACGGGCACTGTGGTCTCTCAGGTGGTGATGGAAACCCTTCTTCAATAGGCTGCCAGTGCTCTGCAGGGCAGATGGGGGGCACACTGGGGTGTGTGTGCTGCGGGCTCAGAAACACTTACCTCCCCCTAGTGAATCATTTCTGATGCATAGAAATGGATTGACTCAGTGGCTGCATCCCTGGGGTCAAACCTAATAACTGTGGGGAGCGGGTGGTGTTCCATTCTGCTGCAGGAAAGCATTGCTGTGGGTTGGAAAGGGTTCACCAGTG
>NW_022103968.1:6438428-6442464 GCF_000313985.2 Echinops telfairi
GGAAAACACATGAAACTGTCCACTATAGGTTAGCAAGTAAGCATCAGTGAGCCTGTGCTTGCCTTGCTCACTGGGTGACCTGACTCTAACTGACATTCCATCCTTCTGCCATCAGCAGTGTCTGACTTGGAGCCGAGACACAGAGCCGACTCACCAGGAGGGGCCTGGTTTTGATTTGGTGCCCACATGGGGCAAGCACACAGGGGTTCTGCTTTTTTCCTTCGGTCACTATTTTAGAACCAAATAGCCCTTGCTAGGAAACTGGGGTCCCCAGGTCTGTCCTGGGGAGACTCTCAGTCCGCTGGCGTCGAGGAAGGGCTGGGGCTGTATTGCTTCATAGATGGATTAATTCATTCAGCGAATGTTCGCCGAGCATCTATTTTGTGCATGGAATCGGCATTTAGATTACTCATGCCTTGTTCCTTTTGTTGGTGTTAGAATTGGGACGCGGCCTGTGCTGTGTTCTATAAAAACCTCACAGCCTTGGGAGCAGAGGTGCTCGTCTGCCAGGGCAGATTGAGAGGAGACCGAGTCGCGCTCCAGCCTGCCCTGTTTGGGCGCGAGCTGGCCTCAACTCCTGCGGTTCCACCCTGCTGCAGGCTGGCAGCCCCCGAGAAGCCTTTGTAAAATAGCCCTGCCGCGGCGCCCAGGTCTTGCTCTGTGTTTCTGCTTAATAGGTGTGAGCCTGGGTCTTGGGTCATAAAGCATGTGCTTCCAGAAGTTCGCAGCTGATGCGAATGAACAGCCAGCCCGGATAACACGGGTCGTACCAGCTGTTCTTTTAACCTCAGCTGCCCTCTAGAACTTGTTTGCAACATCTCCCCTTCCGGCCTTTACCCAGGCCACTCAAATCAGAATCTCTGATGCACTCACTTTTCTTCGTCTTCTTGTTTTTAAAGCCTCCCCTTCCTGCGCCCAGGTGAGGTCAGTGTTCAGCGAAACTTGAGAATTACCTGTAGACACTGATATTATAATTACCAGCGGGCTGGGGAGGACGCTGCAGGGTGTGACTTTAGACTGGGGTTTGAAGGCTGAAGGGGGACGTCTACTTAAAAAGGTGACCAGATTTAAAGCAGGACACCATTGACTGGGGGTGGGGTGGGGGTGGGGATGGTTCTTGATTAAAAATTTGGTCTATATGGAGCAAAGAGACCATTCCCTAGCTTGTTGTGCATTCTTTCCAAAAATCGGGACTATTAAAAAACGCCAAAAATCAGGATTGTCCCGCCAAAAGCGGGATGTCTGGTCACCTTACGAGTCTACTAGCTTGTTTCAGGTAAGGGGCACCAGTGATGCTCCTGTATCACATAACCCACCTGGCCTTCCAGTCTGACTGTCTGATGGCAGAACCAAGGGACTTAGTCATCCCGAAACCCCAGCCCCATCTGTGCCTTCAGGAGGACCAAGTCAGAGGCAGGACCCCAGGCTAAAAATCAGCCCGGGAGCCTATCCTGGCTGCCTGCTCCCCACAAAATGAGCTGCCCTTGGCTAGTTCCTTAAGGGACCCCAAGCAGGTCCACAGACATCAAGAGTCTCCTGGACGCATGAATCCACCAGTGACCCAAGTGAGCAAGAGCCAGCTCAGGCCTGACAGAGCCCTGGTAGCACCGTGGACCGAGCACTGGACTGCCAACTTAGGACCAGCTATTTTGGATCCACCTGAGTTCTGCTCCCTTAAAGATCTACAGTCTTAGACCCCACCGGGGGCAATTCTGCTCTGTCCCATAGGGTCATGAGGGGCTGGAGCGGAGATGTGGGCAGTTGGTGGCAGCAGGGGCTGGCAGCCCTCTCAGAGGGCACACCCGTGCAGCTGGCCAGCTGGAGCGGCACTCTACTTCCAAGATGTCACCCTGCTGCTGAAATATGCTGATTTAAAGGACTCCGAGCGAGTGGTTATTTATTGTCTGCGTTGTTCCAAATGGAAGCAGGCGCCTCAGACGGCTCTGCTCCAGCTTCTCCTTGGGTTTACTGGCCTCCTGGACAACCTCCCGGGAATGCTGGGGGCGGGTGAGGGCTTCAGCTTCTGCAGCTCCGGCCCCTTCTCAGGGCCGTAGGCAGCACCTCTCCTTTCTCCTGTCAGACCCTGAAACTAGACCCTGAGAACTTGGGTTCTTTGAAACCAGGCACAGGGGGCTGTTTGGGGGGTACACCCCACGTCTGGATCAACGGTATCCAGGGCTTCCGAGCCCAGCCCGGCCCTGGCCAGGACGTGCTGACCTCGGAAGGCTTTCGCGTAGCATGGGTGGACGGGGCACTTGGAGGAAACAAGCGCTCTGTGTTCCAGTATAACTTTCCTCAGTCACTTTCCAGTTCGACCTGGGTGAACATTTCTAGAGTACATTGGTTCCCAATCCACAATCAGACACCTTTGGTTTCCTGACATTGACTGCAGCTCTCTTCCCTCTCCCTTCCTGCCCTCTGCCCCCTCAGGGAGGTTGTCCCTGCAGGTGGTGGGCCCTATAGGCAGGTCTATTGTTTGGCTGGAACTTGAGCTCTGGGATGGGGTCAGTTCTAGACCTGAAAGGGTGTCTAAGGCCCATCGTCTCAATCGGAGCAGTTAAGGCTGGTCTTTTCTTTATTATTTTGAATTTGGTTCCACATTCTTCTCCATCCCTATCTACCCAGGATCCAGTAAAGTTTATGAAAACAGGGACTGGCTGGGCTTGACTTGGGGACCATGGTGTGCTGACTCCATTTCAACCACCATCCCCACCCCCTTCCCTTCTCCCGGCATCATTTATACGGGCGACGGCCATGTGTTCGGAGCGTGTTGGCACACAGCCACTTACTCTCCAATCAGAGTTGTTACAGCTCACGCATGAAATCTGCTCTTTCAGCCACTGGGCCGTTTCCGGCTTGGATAATTCAAGGTCGAGGCCCTGCAGGCTGGACCAACGATGCGGGGAGCATGGCTCCTCTGGCCACTCCTTCCTTGTACTCCCCCAGGGCGAACGTTTGCAGTCATCACTACTTGACCAATTTTGAACATTTTTAAAGGGGGCTTTAACAAAATGGTAAATTTTCTGTTTAAATTCAGCACAAAGGGTGGCTTTCTTAACATCTTTATGTTGCATTTGCTCTAAATTTATTTATTTATTATTATTTGCCCTGAAATTTAAATCACAAGGAAGGGCCCATTTGCTCACCTCTCAGTGCCCAGTAGCTGTGGGGTGGTGGGCCTGACAGGGTCAGACAGCATCTCCCCGGAGAACGGAGGCCAGGTTAGGAGGGCTCTGGGAGATGCTCCCCTTTCCCTGCCTACCCCCAACATCTCTGAGCAGACCCAGTAGGAACCTGGACCAGCGAGGCTGCTAGCCCCTGGCCGCTGGGACCCCGTGCGGACTTTGCCATCAATGGGCTTGGTGGGGCTGGCTCTGTGTTTTCATCACCAAATGCCATTTCGATGTGATGGCAATTGCAGAGTGCGGGAGGGTTAGACCGATGGAAACACTGCTTTCAGAACTGTATTGACCTAGATGACCGATAAGTGGAGAAGCATTAGCTTCCCATTTTGATTGTTCGGTTTAATAAAGATTTGTGTGATTTTGTAGCAATACTTTCCCACTGAGAAGACTATTGAAGGTACCATGGGCTGCCAAAAGAACCAGCAAATCTGTCTCGGAAGTACAGCCAGGATGCTGCTCAGAGGCCAGGACGGTGAGCCTTCATCTCAGGTACTTTGGACATGTTGTCAGGAGAGACTGGGTCCTGGAAAAGGATGTTATGCTTGGAAAAGCAGTGTGACAGCAAAATAAAGAGGAAGATCCTTGATAAGACAGACGGACACAATGGCTGCAACAAACCTCTTCCATGAAACAATTGCGAGGATGGCACAGGATCGAGTAGTGCTTAACTCAGTTGTGCATGGAGTCAGAACCAACTCAATGGCATCTAACAACAGCAACAACAACAAGATCAACAAGATTAACAACATCACCACCACCACCACCAAGATCAACAACAACAAGATCAACATCAACATCAACATTAACATCACCACCACCACCAAGATCAACAACAAGATTAACAACATCAC